>NC_092338.1:209167500-209767500 GCF_046630445.1 Rutidosis leptorrhynchoides | reverse complement strand
ATGCAATCGTGAAGATACAAATGAGGTTTAAGACGAAATCAAGTGGCAAACTTGAAGAATTGTTTAGTTTCATATGTTATATTCAATATTTTAATTCATTTTAATTGTCCAATGTTATTAGTCCACAGTCGAT
This sequence comes from Rutidosis leptorrhynchoides, assembly GCF_046630445.1. Classification (NCBI taxonomy): domain Eukaryota; kingdom Viridiplantae; phylum Streptophyta; class Magnoliopsida; order Asterales; family Asteraceae; genus Rutidosis; species Rutidosis leptorrhynchoides. The sequence goes on along the minus strand of NC_092338.1, from coordinate 209,767,367 downwards.
AGTCCACAGTTGACAGTGCAATCATTCATATATAGTTTAATATATAATATTTGAATTAATTAATACGTATCGTGACCCGTGTACATGTCTCAGACTCGATCACAACTCAAAGTATATATATTATTATAGAATCAACCTCAACCCTGTATAGAGAACTCGATCATTACTGCATATAGAGTGTCTATGGTGATTCCAAATAATATATATAGATGTGTCGATATGATATGTCAAAACCTTGTATACGTGTCCCGATATTTAAAGTGCGTAAAATAAATAACAGAAATTAAATGACGATAAATAAAGTGCGTAAAGTAAATAACAGAAATTAAATGACAATAAATAAAATTGCGAGAATATAAATTGCGATAAAATAAATTGCGATAAATAAATTGCGATAAATAAATTGCGATAAATAAAATGTAATACGGAATTAACAGTTAGCTAGGAACAGTTAGCTAGGATTTTGTTAGCGTGGTTTCTTAATAAAATTTAATATTGTTAATTAGTCTGTTTCTAATCAATTTTTATTGTGTCCATTATTTCTTCATTATGCCACTTGTTGGATTCTGATAGGTCAAAATTCAAATATGAAATTGAATTTGAATGAAAATAGTTATTCTTTGGTGAACGGATAAGTATCCCGGTGGTTGTAAATAGGATAGTGAATAACTGTTGAATCAGATTCGAAGAATATACAGTGTAACTTATTAATGTGAAATTTAAATATTCCTCGGGTATTACCTACCCGTTAAAATATTTTTATTATTAACAGTTTGTACAAAAGAATTTTTAATTACAATCTTTATGAAAACATATATACATATATATTTTCTTCAGATGTAATCATGAATTTAATGAGTTAACATGATATTAAACTCATTTAGTTTTCAGTTGGAACTAGAATAAATAATCTCTAAAACATTAGAGATTACATAATCACCATGTCGAACGAAGATAACTGATGTAGAATGTCATGTAGAATGATGATTATACTCGAGGTATAGATTGAGATGTTGAGGCATGTGATATTGAAATTTGGGTTGTTGGTGGTACTGTTGGTGCCGGTGATTTGGATGAAGCTGGTACGTTTTGCACCATATTTTCCAAGACTACAACTTATGCGCGAAGTTCGTTAACTTCTTCTATTACACCGGGATGATTGTCGGTTCGGACGAGCGGATGAATGAGGTTTAGAATCTGAGATAGTATATGATCGTGATGAGATACTTTGGAAATGAGAGAGAAAATGGTGTCTCGAACAGGTTCGCCGGTAAACGTTTTAGGTTCATTGTCAAGAGGTGAATTTGGTTAGTGGAAATGATCGCCTTCTTCGCGTTTCCATTGATTAAGTCGACTACGAACCCATCTCCAATTCATTCAGAATAGATGATGGCTAATTGATCGATTCATTCCGGTTACTCTGCTTTCGGAGCTCGAGTGGAAATCCATATCGAAATAGTTGTCGGAATAACTATCGAAATAGCTATCGAAATCTGATGGACTCGAACTGGTTGAGGGATTCATCTCGTACGATCAGATGAAGGATTTTCGATAAGAAATAGATTTTAGGATGTAGATTAGTACCATGCAATACATAATTTACATATGCATATATAATACTAAAATCCCATAAGCTATGGAGGAATCTACGGAAGCTGTCAGGCAAAGGTAACAATAACAGATACGCTAAGATATGAATTTAACTATACACTGTCTATGCAATAAAGGCAGTAAGACGTGTCTTAGACTTTAAGGATGATAAGCAAATAATTTTTCGACACTAAATGATAAGCAAAACTTTTGACATGCAAACACGGTCGAAGTCCAGACTCATTAATGCATTCTAACGACTATCAGTTAGACTCACTAATGCAAGACCTGGTTCGCTAAGACCACCGCTCTGATACCAACTGTGAAGACCCGTCCTAATCCATCCGGACGAAGTCCATATCGATTATAAACGATTCACAACAGTTGATTACATCGCGAGGTACTTGACCTCTATATGATACATTTTACAAACATTGCCTTCGTTTTTGAAAAGACAAACTTTCATTACATCGAAAGTTGACAGGCATGCATACCATTTCATAATATATCCAACTATAATTGACTTGATAATAATCTTGATGAACTCGACGACTCGAATGCAACGTCTTTTGAAATATGCCATGAATGACTCCAAGTAATATCTATAAAATGAGCAAATACACAGCGGAAGATTTCTTTCGTACCTGAGAATAAACATGCTTTAAAGTGTCAACCAAAAGGTTGGTGAGTTCATTAGTTTAACTTAAACAATCGTTTCCATCATTTTAATAGACCACAAGATTTCAGATTTCCATTTCTCATAAACATACGTCCCATGCATAGAGACAAAAATATCATTCATATGGATTGAACACCTGGTAACCGACATTAACAATATGTATATATAAGAATATCCCCATCATTCCGGGATCCTCCTTCGGACATGATATAAATTTCGAAGTACTAAAACATCCGGTACTTTGGATGGGGCTTGTTGGGCCCGATAGATCTATCTTTAGGATTCGCGTCAATTAGGGTGTCTGTTCCCTAATTCTTAGATTACCAGACTTAATAAAAAGGGGCATATTCGACTTCGATAATCCAACCATAGAATGTAGTTTCACGTACTTGTGTCAATTTCGTAAAACAGTTATAAAAGTTGCGCATGTATTCTCAGCCCAAAAATATAAAGGGTAAAAAGGCAAATGAAACTCACGATACTGTATTTTGTAGTAAAAATACATATGACGTCATTGAACAATGCAGGGTTGGCCTCGGATTCACGAACCTATATCAATTGTGTATATATTAATACGTATAATGTAAGTTACAAAATTTCATTTATTAATATGTATTATTTATATATTATAGTTTTGTAGAATTTATTCTAACCTTTATTTTAAAACGTATACTTATATTATATTTTAAGTTATATTTTATATATATATCGATTTTATGTATATATATCTATAATGATTTACGTTTATATAAATAGTGACATTAATATATTTATATACATATATTTGTGGTTAGTATTGTATTTATGAAATTTTATTAGTTTGTTATGTGAATTATTAATACAATCCTAGTATATACCATTAGTATATATATAGTGTACAAAAGATTTATTTGTTAAAATAATAATTTAGATAATAATGATTTACTAATAATAATAATAATTTTATTAATAATGATAATACTAATAGCAAAAAAAATGAAAATGATAACTGTTAATGATACTAATAATAATAACTCTAAAATAATATTAATGCTAATACCATACTTATGTTAATAATAAGGGTTCTAATATTTATAAAATGATAAATGATAATCATAATAATACTAGTAAATATTAATGATGATACTGATAAATATGATATTATTAATTGTAAATGTACTGATGATACTATTATTTATAAACCGGTACAAATTCTAATATTGATGATAATAATATATTTTTATTTCCTTCATAATAATAATAATGATAATCATAATCATAATCCTAATGATGATAAAATACTAAAATGATAAGTTTATTACTAATAATAATATTATTAATACCTATCATAATAATAATAGTAATGTCTATAATACTTTCAAATATGATAACAAGTATGATACTAATAATAACAATAACAATAACAATCAAAACAATCACAATAATAATAATAATACTAATAATAATTAATATATAATAACAATAATAAAATTAGAAAAGAAAACTACCTCACATGAAAAGAGTTTAAAAAAAAAAAAAGAAACTACCGTCCTCTGGACTCGATCTCGTGACCACATGCTCACACGCAAACACTCTCGACCATCCCACCAATTCTGATTCTCTGTACTAATATCGAATTTAAATTTTATATATAAACTGTTTTTCTTCTATTCCTCTTCTTCTCCACAAGTCTCATGGATTCAACAAAACATCAATAACCAAAAAAAAATAAAAAATCGGGGTTCCCTTTAAAGCTTCAAAACATTACAGAAAAAAAAATAATTTGGGTTCTAAAATAAAAAAAAAACACTAAAGGCCTACTGCAGCGTCGGTTCTTGGAACAAAACAAAAAAAAATTGATTTCGTAATAGATAACATTATAGATAATGTTTATAACACGAAATAGTTTTCTAAACATGTATAAAAACTACTGGAATCGTCAATTTGATCAGAAACATATACACGAACGCGAATTTGTCTCAAGAACAATTGTTGACTTTTTTTAAACTAAACTTTGACTTCAAAATTCAAGATCGATATAAAGATTTGAGAGTTGAGATTTTGCAGATAGATTCAAAGAAAGATTTCTAACCTTTCTGCATTTTTAGATTTTGAAACTTTATTCGAAATTGAATTAAGAGAAAAAAAAATTGGAGCGTGCAGAGAAGAAGAAAACAAAAATATCGCTGTGCTCTTTAATCCCATTGGATTTCCTTTTTATTTGATTTGCAATTATACATAATCATGTTGTAATAATAGAGATCGGTTGATAAAAAATGGAGAAAATGTCAACACAGGTTCACGAGTTGGGAGCAGGAAAGAAACAAAAATAATAATAATAATAGAGATAAAGGATACAGAGGTCAAGCGTATAATATAGATCCCTACTGTTTTTTTTTAATTAATAATAATAATATATAATAACAATACTATTAATATCTAATAATATTAATAAAATTAATAATAATGATAAATATAATATTAATGATAATAATAATTGTAAAAATGATAATAATAATAATAATAATAATAATACCATACTAATTATGATAATATTAATATTTTATCGATAATAATAATATTAGTAATAATAATCTAATTTATACATCCAATTTCATCTTTATATGATATAAAGTGATATTATGAATACAAATATTGATATTTGACGATACAAATAACATTACTACAACAACTATATTTGTATTTAAATTTAATTTATTAATATCATCTATTATTATGTAATATTTAATAATTATGTAATATGTATTGTAACATATACTGAATATTATATATTTATGCATTTTAATATAAATATATTATAATATTTATTTACATACTAATTATATTATACTTATGTATGTAATTATGAAAAATATAAATGTTTTATATATGTAAGTATTATATATATTTATTAAAATAGTACATTATTTCATCATAGATATATTATAAATTTCTACATATACATAATATAATAATTATGTATAAAATCATATATATATATATATATATATATATATATATATATATATATAGTTATATTTATGTATATATGTATACTACCATATATATAAAATCATGTTTTAAATGTTGAGTAGATGATTAATTATGTATATTAAACAATTAACTACAAAGTATAACATTGTACATTTAATATTTTGATAACGTTGGTAAAATATGTTTGAATCATTTATATACAATATACTATATATATTCAAAATGAAAATCTTTAGTTATTAAATGTTATCTTTTATAATAACAAAATTACTTAATAGTTCATTAATACTAATATAATTAGTTTTATATATAATTATTTATATTTACATTCTTAGTTACAATTAAAGGTTCGTGAATCGTCGGAAATAGTTAAAGGTCAAATGTTATCATGAAATAGTTCAAACATAATGAGACTCGGTTTAATAGACTTTGCTTATCGAGTCGAATCATATAAGATTATGTTTAAATTTGGTCGGAAATTCCCGGGTCATCACATTTTGATTCTTGAAAGCGAGTTAAGTGGCTCTGAGGGGCACGAACAATATAACAATAAGTACTGATTCGACTAGCTCGAACGTGGGGAACGAATGCTTGAGTGTGAACAAATAGCTGACTCTTGCAAGTTTGTGGCCAGCAATCACCCTCTAAGCTATACGCTTGATAACGAACTAAAGCGCTCGAAGCTACAGAAGCTATCCAATCGGTCAACAAAACACCTCAACTGGTAACGAAGGTCTCACTATCATGCTTCAACATAGTGACTGGAGTTGAATTGAAAGATCTGGGCAAGGCTGAGTATAACGCTTGATTTGATTGCAGGTCAGACTATCTTCATGTCCTTCAAGGGGGGACCGTGTGGGTTATACTACGGTATTATCTAACTGTGAGTAAGTGGAGACCTGATTGACGGCCAATAGACTAGCTTCAGCCACTCAACAACTGTCAGACCTAAAACTCACTAGGAAAGTCTTTACAGGAAGTGATCGAATTAGTACGCCTTGCCCTAATGAATGTCTGTTGGAGATAGAGGTATGGCGATAATGGATAAGCACGAGGGATGAGAGGGCAGATATGCTAGTGAAGTTTGACTTCTCGGGATTCTCTTACTAGAAGGAGTGAGAGAACTATCTGTAGTGAGAGAGCTATGGCTCACGAACGGTTATAGCACCTGCCTCATTCATAGGCGAGCTTTTGACTGACTTTCCAGAGTTTCTCTATGGGATAAATTCTCCCGCCGGGGATAAACAATCAACATCTGATAATGCTAAAAACGAACATATATTTCATAGCATTATTCCTCAAGAAAGACAAGCTTTTAGTTGCAATTGTTCTATTTACAAGTGATATTCGTTTAAATAATAAAAGGTGAAGACAAAAGACAGATTCGACGAATTGAAGAATCAAACGACCAAAAAGCTCAAAAGTACAAAAGACAATCAAAGAGGTTCCAATTATTGATAAGAAACGTCTCGAAATTACAAGAGTACAAGATTCAAAACGCAAAGTACAAGATATTAAATTGTACGCAAGGACGTTCGAAAATTCGGAACCGGGGCATGAGTCAACTCTCAACGCTCGACGCAATGGACCAAAAATTACGAGTCAACTATGTACATAAATATAATATAATATATAATTAATTCTTAAAATTAATATATATATTATAATATATTTATAAATCTTCGGCAAGAAAGAAGCCAAAGGAGGGTGAGCTGTATTTTCAAACTCCGCGAGTCGCGGAGTTTGAAGGCAAAAATTGCCGCAAGTCGCGGAGCCCCAAAAACCGAAACTCCCTATAAAAGCAAACGAATTCTGATCGCAAAAATCATCCAATATCCATCAATCTCTCTATCTATATACGTAATATTTATATTTATAATTTATATTTTAATTTTAATTTTAATTTTAATCCTAATAATAAGGGTATGTTAGCGAATGTTGTAAGGGTGTAAGTCGAAATTCTGTCCGTGTAACGCTACGCTATTTTTAATCATTGTAAGTTATGTTCAACCTTTTTAATTTAATGTCTCGTAGCTAAGTTATTATTATGCTTATTTAATACCGAAGTAATCATGATGTTGGGCTAATTACTAAAATTGGGTAATTGGGCTTTGTACCATAATTGGGGTTTGGATAAAAGAATGACACTTATGGAAATTAGACTATGGGCTATTAGTGGGTTTTATATTAACTAAACAATACCTTGTTAATTTAATATACAAACTTATAATTCGACGTATTTATATATAACCACATACGCTTGACTGGGTACGGTGGGCGGGATATCTATAAATACAAATAATTATTCATTTTACCGGATACGGAACTGGATTAATAGTTAATAGACTTGTTGAAACAGGGGTGAATTACATTCAAGGGTAATTGGTGTAATTGTTAACAAAGTAGTAAAACCTTGGTTTACACGCAGTCGATAACCTGGTGTATTCATTAAATAAAGTATTAAAACCTTGTTACAATTCGAATCCCCAATTAGTTGGAATATTTAACTTCGGGTATAAGGATAATTTGACGAGGACACTCGCACTTTATATTTATGACTGATGGACTGTAATGGAAAAAAACCAGACGGACATATTAAATAATCCAGGACAAAGGACAATTAACCCATGGGCATAAAACTAAAATCAACACGTCAAACATCATGGTTACGGAAGTTTAAATAAGCATAATTCTTTTATTTCATATTTAATTTCTTTTATTTTATATTTAATTGCACTTCTAATTATCGCATTTTTATTGTTATTGTATTTAATTGCACTTTTAATTATCGTACTTTTTAATTATCGCAAGTTTATTTTATCGCACTTTTATTATTCGCAATTTCATTATCGTTATTTACTTTACGCTTTAAATTAAGTCTTGTATTTATTTATTATTTTACATTTGGTTTTAACTGCGACTAAAGTTTTAAAATCGACAAACCGGTCATTAAACGGTAAAAACCCCCCTTTATAATAATAATATTACTTATATATATATTTGTATTTTTATAAAAGTAAACTAATATAGCGTTAAGCTTTGTTTAAAGATTTTCCCTGTGGAACGAACCGGACTTACTAAAAACTACACTACTATACGATTATGTACACTGCTTATAGGTGTTGTAGCAAGGTTTAAGTATATCCATTCTATAAATAAATAAATATCTTGTGTAAAATTGTATCGTATTTAATAGTATTTCCTGCTAAAATTAATAGTATTTTATATACCCCTTAGCTTTAACTATCAACATCTCACTAGCTGTTCCGTTGTTTCCAGCCTATGGTCTATAATAGCCTATAGGAGTTGTGGTTGTAGCTCAATCAGTTCGTCTTCGTTCATCCCACTTTCACTCGGCTGCCTGTCTCCGTTAGCACTGTGGCAATCAGTATCGTGTCAAGCACCTTCCAATAGTGTTGGAAGCAGCTGATATAGAATAAATGCTGGGCATATATAACCAAAGATCGAAGTAACCTCCTCCCGCTAAAGCAATTGTAGAAGCTCCATCTCCAATTAATGTAGCAGCTATAACATCCCCTCGGGGGACTGAACTACCAGAATTCCTTACAACTCATGCCTCATAGCCTTTCTCTTTGGCTAGAATGAAATGCCCCGTCCTAATCCATCTGGACGAAGTCATTAACATTTGATCCCAGAGCGATGATCGACTTCAAGTAATGTCCTTAAAATGAGAAAATGCACAGCGGAAGATTTCTTTTATACCTGAGAATAAACATGCTTTCAAGTGTCAACCAAAAGGTTGGTGAGTTCATAAGTTTAACATAAAACAATAAAATTCATCATTTTGATAGACCACAAAATTTAAATACTGCATGGTACAAATGGGCCCGAATCCTATACCCACCTGTAATGTACATGCTATATCTTTTAAATACAGTACATCTTTCTCGTGTACGAATCCATTTTCATAACTCATAGTAACCGTACACATATCTTGTGCACAAATGTAACATACAAATAACCTGTGTATAAAATCATTCTCTCGATATATAACATTCACATCAACGGGTGGCAATTATCATGTCCACATAATTCAATGGTGACAATTATCATGTCCACATAATTCAACGGTGGCAATTATCATGTCCACATAATTCAACGGTGAAAATTATCATGTTCACATAATTCAACAATAATTCGCAGAACTTCTGTCTGCATAATAATTCATTCGAGGAATGTTTTGCTTGTGTCTATCTCGTCAAACATTTATAAAAGCCTTTCATGTATTCGCAGTTCAAAATATATTTCAAAAGTATTTAATAAAATAGTTGTAAAAACAGCGCATGTATTCTCAGTCCCAAAAATATAAAGAGTAAAAGGGAGCAAATGAACTCACCTAATGTATTTTTAAGTAAAAATACATATTACTATATTGAACAATGCAGGGTTGGCCTCGGATTCACGAACCTATATCATTTGTGTATATTAATACATATAATGATAATCAAATAATTTCATTTATTATTCTTATAATATTTATATGTTAAGTGTTGTAATTATATGTAATTTATGATCACTCCTAATTAATATATATATATATATATATATATATATATATATATATATATATATATATATATATATATATATATATATATATATATTTATATTTTATTTCTTAAATTAGATGTCATCTATTTTTATTTTATATATACTTTTAAAGTAATTAATGTTTATACTTATGATTATGTATTTATATTTATATGTAATTAGTATTTTTATCAAAAGTCAATAATTTGTTATATGTAAAAAAATGTTAATATACTTAATATATAATTATATCTAATATGAATATCAGTATATTTTTATATACACGCTATTTATTTGCTATGAAAATATTAACGATAATAATAAAAATGATAGTTTTCAATCATAATAATAATACTAATAATAATCTTAATGATAATACAAATATTGATAATAGTGAAAAAAAATGATAAAAATGATAACTAATATTTATTTTGGCATTGATAATAATAATAATTATGATACATGTGATAATAATAATAATAATTACTAATGATAACAATACTAATAACAATAATAAGAATAATAATTAATAATAATCGTAATAATAATAATAATAATAATAATAATAATAATAATAATAATAATAATAATAATAATAATAATAATAATAATAATAATAATAATAATAATAATAATAATAATAATAATAATAATAATAATAATAATAATTTTTACCATTAATAATCAATTGGGCTAACTTTGGATCCATCATTTTTAATACTTGTCCAAGTCCACTTAGCAAACCTACTTAACAACCCATTTAATAATCTATTCGTATCATTCGTAACCAGTCGAGGGTTTCTGAAATAGGGTAGCAGCAACAATTAATGAGCCACTCTTTATTTCATCATCATCATCATCATCGTCGTCGATTATCATCACTGTAGCATCATTATCATCGATCGATTATCATTCCTGTACCATCGTCATCGATCGTTATCATCACTGTATCCTCATCTTTTACTCAATCGACAACCATCTTTATCATCAATAGATCAATCGGTTACAACAATCATCGACGATTCATCATCATCATCGCTTAATCACCCTCACCAGCCTTAATCATCGTTGTTAACGGAAGAATTGAAGCAATAATTGAGGTTTGCTCAACTAGGAAGAAATCAATCATCATAGTAATGTAATTACAGGTACTGTACCCATGCATCGATTGTTACCATCATCGTTTAACCACCGAAAACAAGAACAGTGATTTGCATTCTTTTTATTCACTTATTGTTTTATATAAAGATACATTTATTAGTCATCAATCATTATTCAACTCAATCAGATTCACTGCTATGTAATCTATCTGTTTAAATTGAATATGAAACTTGGAATATTTTGTTTTCTTTTCTTTAATGTAACCAGGTCCGAATTATGTGAAAAATTCGATGATGTTATGAGGCTGATTCATAGTCTAACATTAGGAGTTGAAGGTTTTCTAGTTTGATTGTTTTGCAGGTGTAGCAGTGGTAATTGTTATTGAAAACAGGACCATATTGTAACGACCCGGAAATTTCCGACCAAATTTAAACCTTAACCTTTATATATTTCCGACACGATAAGCAGAATCTTTAATGTTGAGTCTCGAAAGTTTTGAAACTGTTTCATATATTCAATTACCCTTTGACTGTTCCCGACGATTCACGAACAAATTGTGTGTGTGTATATATATATATATATATATATATATTTAGATATAAAGGTAAGCATATATGATAGATGGGGAATAATAAAATATAATTTAAACATAATAATAAAATATATATAAATCAGATACAAAATAAATTATTTAATATGAGATTATATATAAATATATATATAACTTCTAAAAATAATTATTATGAGATGTATATTGGAATATATATAAACATCATATATATTATATATATATATATGTCATACAAATATTAATTATTACATAATTAGTAATAGGTAATATTAATGTAATCAATTACAAATTAAATTATAGCTGTTATATTAATGCTATTACTTTCATTATTATTATTAATATTAACATCGGTATTATTAATATTATTTGATACATCTAAATTACTTATATTATTGATATCATCTGTATTATTAAATATAGTAAAGTAATAAAATATATGATCTCAGTTATTATTAAGGTGTTTATTATTTTTATTACCATTAAAATAATTATTAATAATACAAAGATTATTATAAGAATAACACAATTTATTATTATTATTATTATTAGTGATATCCTTTTTAAGAATTTTTATTATGATTAGTATTATTATTAATATAATTATATTTACTAATATTTATAAAATAATTATTATTATTAATATTACTATTATTATTAATTGTTAATCTATTTAATTATATAATAATATTAAAAATCGTATATAAAAATAATGATATAGAAATCAGATATAAATTACGCATATCCTGGATCAATCTGTCTCTACTTTTTATTTTTATTTATTTTTTTGTTGTTTCTTTCTTCTTCCCCTATATGACCCGTGATTCTGCAGCGACTCCCATTTTCATTAAATCAATCGCTCATCTTTTGTCTGTTACAACAATAATTTGATATCCATTATCCATCCACAATTATAGATACGATCTTTTATTGAATTAAAAAGATATATATATAAAAATAGCTCTTTATTCGCTGTTCGTGAACTCGGATGTTCAAACCCTGAATTCGAATTATATTATAAAATCTATAAATACAGTTCTTTTAAGAATCTTTCAATCCAACTATCTGCAAAATTTGGGGTTCCAATTCGTTGTAATGATTGAGAATTTTCGAATCAAGGTTTTTAAACTAAAAAGTTTAACGAAGTTCTTGGATCAAATTCGAGCACTGTGTTGTGATTTAAGTCAAGTTAACGATTTCAAGAGTTTCTCTGAGTGATTTAAAATGTTTTTTGTGTAGAAATCAGAACCTAAAACAAGCTAATTTGTTAAAAGTGAATTCGAGTTCATGTTTGAAGAAAAACCGCTGCTATGTTTCTTTTATTATTTTTTTCTGATAAACCAGATATCATCAATCATTTGTTCTGTATTGTTTACATTTCCTAAACAAATTTAGTTGTCAAACTATTTTGATTAAGTTGAATCTGGCCGTCGAAATATCTGGGTGTAGAGGAAGAAGGAAGCTGAAATATATACGAGTTATATTAATTGCCGAGGGTTATAAAACAGATAATGAGCGATAGCTCAATGGTTTGTATGTGCGACGGGTTAGCGAGGAGTCTCGGGTTCGAGTCTCGTATGCGACATATCTTTTTAAAATGGCTTTTGAAAGGGTATACATACTTCCTTATTATTATTATTGTTGTTATTATTCTTGTTGTTACAAAAATTAATATTTTTGGTTAAGGTTATTATTAAATACAAAAGTAAAAAGTATAATTATAAGTATCACTAATATTATTATTATTAATGATATTATTGTTATTATTATTTTTATAAATATTATTATTAATAACACTAAAGTTATCATTTTCATTTTTGCTAGTAGTATTATAATTACTAATAGTAGTAAATTATTATGTTTTTAAATAAATATTTTGTATACTAAAATTTGTATTAATAATTCACATAACAAACCAATGATATTTCATAATTTCGACACTAATCACATATATATGTACATAGATATATTAATATCACTAGTTGTATATATATATTAATCAATATAAATACAATATAATTTAAGTACATATTTTATAAAAATGGAATTTGGTATAAATTCCATAAAACTACAAATAGATAATTGGAATTTTGTGATTTACATTATATGTATTAATAAATATATAAATGATATAGGTTCGTGAATCCAAGGCCAACCTTATACGTAATCAATGATGTTATATGTATTTTTACTACAAAATACATTAGGTGAGTATATAGTCCCCTTTTAAACTTTAAATATTTTGGGCTGAGAATACATGCGTTGTTTTTATAAATGATTTACGTTATGGACACAAGTGACTAAAATTACGTTCTACATGGGTTTGAATCAAAAATCCCCTAGCTTGGTAACTTTAACTATTGGTTTATGAACTGGTAGGCGCGAATCCTAAAGATAGATCTATCGGGTTTTACACCCCCACCCAGATGTTGTTCTAGTAAACTAGAAGAACGGGTGTTTAGTACTTCGAGGTTAACGGAACGCACTTGATTCGGTGCACATATTATATAACTCAGGGGTACACACTCTTGTTAAGGCTAGTTACCGGGTGCCCATTACTTGGAATGCTTTTCATACACTTGCGAGTGTATTATATTTTTATATATGAAATCTTGTGGTCCATAGTTATTATTCTGCTAGCATCAAACCTATATATCTCACCAACTTTATGTTGACTTTTTAAAGCATGCTATTCTCAGGTACAAATTGAGTCTTCCGCTGTACATTTGCTCATGTTAAGAACATTATTTGGAGTCGATCATCGCGATGGAATCAACTGTTGAAGACTTCGTCCGGGAGGATAAGGTCGAGGTCTTTACAGGTGGTATCAGAGCATTGGTCTTAGCGAACCAGGTCTCCCATTAGTGTGTCTAACTGATAGTTGTCAGGATACATTAGTGAGTCTGGACTTTGACCGTGTCTGCCTGTCAAAAGTTTTGCTTATCATTTCTAGTCGGAAACTATCTGCTTATCATCCTTAGAGAATTGCCTGCTTATCATCCTCTAGTCTAGACACGTTCTACTGCATTTAGTGCATTGATAGTGTATAGACGAAATTCATATCTTAGCGTATCTGATAATTCATATCTTAGCGCATCTGTAGACTTGCCTGATATATGCCATAGGTTCCTCTATAGTCTACAAAATCTTTAGTACCATAAATATGGATTTAGAATATCATTCTATTTACGAAAATTATTTCACATCGAAGATCCATTCCATTCATCGATTTTCTCTTGGCAATGAACCTGAAGCGTTTACCGGCGAACCTGTTCGAGAAACCATTTTCTCTCCCCTTTTTCCAAGTATCTCATCACGATTACATACTATCCCATATCTCGAATCTTATTCATTCGCTCGCTTCAACCGTCAATCATCCTGTAGTACTAGAAGGAGTTAATAAACTACGCGCTCGTGTGCCGACTTTGGAGAAACTGGTGCGAAGGTTACGAACACTAGCAGCATAATCAGTACCAACATCATCGACGTCGACAGTACCCTTATCATCCCTAAACCATAACCGCGCCGTAACTCCCAACATCACAATCTGTACCTCGAATATCAACATCACACGCCTCAACATTTCCATCTGTATTTAGAGTGTAATCTTCGTTCTACATATCATTCTACATCGATTAATTTCGTTCTACGTATTGTTCTACCTCATTTATCTTCGTTCGACATGACAATTATGTAATCTCTAATGTTTTAGAGATCATGTAATCAAGTGCCAACAATAAATCAAATGAGTATAATATTCTATTGACTCATTAAATTCATAATTACATCCGAAGAAAATATATATGCAAGTATATTTTCATAAAGATTGTAATTCAAACTTCTTTTGTACAAACTGTTAATGATGAGAATATTTAACGGGTGGGTAGTACCCGAGGAATAATTAGAATTCACATTAATAAGTTACACTGTACATTCTTCGAATCTGATTCAACGGTCATTTACTATCCTACTTACAATCACCAATATACGTATCCGTTCATCACCGAATAACCATTTCTATTCACATTTTATATTTGGATTTTGACCTATCAGAATCCAACAAGTGGCATAACGAAGAAAACATTGGACAAAAATAAAAAGTGTTAGAAACAAACGAATTAATTAATTGAAATTGAGATAGGATTACACGCTAACTGTTCCGGCTAACTGTTCCCAGCTAACTGATTAACATTTAATTTATCGCAATTTATATTCTCGCACTTTACATTCTCGCAATTTACATTCTCGCAATTTTATTTATCGTCATTTAATTTCTATCATTTACTTTTACGCCCTTTAAATAACGGGACACGTATACAAGGTTTCGACCTATCATATCGACCCATCTATATATATATTTCGGAACGACCATAGACACTCTATAGTTGACTATACAGGGTTGAGGTGGATTCCAAAATATATATATTGTTTGAGTTGTGATCGACACCGAGACCGGTACACGGGTCACGATACGTATTATTTAATTCGAATATTATATATTAAATTATATATGAATATATTGGATCATTGGACCATTGGACAATTAGACTGCTAACTTTGGACAATTAAAATGAATTAAAACATTGATTATAACATATGAAACTAAACTAATCTTCAAGTTTGCCACTTGATTTCATCTTAAACCTCATTTGTACTTCGACAATTATACTTCTCATTCAAATCTTTCATGATTCTTGAAAACATCTAGAACGAGAAGTTGAACCAGCCGCACCTCGTTTATGGAAGAGAGATTCATGCATACAGTAATGCACCCGAAAAACTTTCAAAAACCGAAGTTATAGTTAAAACGTATCCGCGTCAAAATTTCTTATCATCAATTAGTAAAAGCAACCCTACAATCCCTTTTCAAGAAGCTAATTTTGTCACAGCTCCACTTCGACTTCTCAGTGAGACTACTTCTATTATAATCTCGATATTTATACCTTGTCCTTTCGCCGTCGTTACCGGAGAACCTTTAATATTTCACAACATCATCAGCAAAGGTACCAGCAACTCGTTATCTCTTTGGCGAAATCCGCAATTAGTATTTTGAAAATCTCGTAGAACTTCTTCAGTTATATCTATAGCGT
This sequence comes from Rutidosis leptorrhynchoides, assembly GCF_046630445.1. Lineage (NCBI taxonomy): Eukaryota > Viridiplantae > Streptophyta > Magnoliopsida > Asterales > Asteraceae > Rutidosis > Rutidosis leptorrhynchoides. The sequence goes on along the minus strand of NC_092338.1, from coordinate 209,750,815 downwards.
TTATCCCTAAGAATTTCATACTTCGAACGTGAAGTTTCCGAAAAAAAAACACCATGAACTGCGAACTAGTACTTGGAATGCTGATGAAGCAGCAAAAACTGTAAACGACTTTAACAGTCAAAAGTTACGATGAAGTACAGCATGTTGGAAAAGCTCAGAAAAAGAGAAGGGTTGAAACTGGAAAATGGATTGAGCAAAGTATGAAGGAGACCGTGGACAAATCATGAAAACTAAACCCGACTTCAAAGAATCCAAACGATTCAGTGCCTGCTGAAACCGTTAGTAAGAACCCTACTCCTTATTCTAAACCTTTCCCGGATGATATTCTTCATCATTATCTAATCTTAGATATTATAAGATATCTTCATATCTTCCGTTATACATATTCTCCATATTTCTAGGAATATTTTCACAATTATCTTTATCTGAAAACATTTACCACTCCGTAACATCTGCGTTACAGCATAATAGAAACTGTGTTAGTTTCTAAGTTCTAAAATCTTTGAGTTTAAATATGAATGTTTTGAAGTAGTGTTGGGAACTGATGCATGAATTAGTATAATATAATGAAACTTGATCAACTTCATTATATTACAGTAAGTCATGTTGAGTTTCTAATGGAATGTGATGATTCACAGTACCATCATCATGTACCATGTTACACGGCTCTTACATTCTATTCAATCTCTAAACATATCAAGAAAATATTCTCTTGATGATTCGGTATTTTCCAGGATATTCTAGTAATTTGACAAATCAAAATCGCGCCATTACCAATTCTTTCTTAGAACATTAACTACGTTCATACCTACGAATTCCGGATCATTACTCGCTTGACTCGAGGACAGGAAGATATAAAACCCAATAACCACCCAGAATTTACAAACCGTGTATATTGGTGCAGATCGCAATATAGAGACACGGGAGAACTAGAAACACTATAAACACAAGAACACAGTAGAAGTAGATAGATTCTTCTGGTGGAAGATGAAAAAGAAGAATGACAGATGTGGAAATTAAGAGTATATCAAGGATCAGAATGGGATGGAGCATATTGGCGAATGCCTTAAAGTAGGAATTAAGGAGAGAAAGGATAGAAGATGTGAGGTATGGAAGTAAGGAAGGAAGGAGGTGGATTTATAATGAAATATCCGACAGAGAAATCAAAACAGATTGCCGCATTAAAACAAAGAAGATCTTGATCGCCGAAGAACCAAATCTTATTACGTAAGATTTTCTTTAAAGTCCTTAAATCCCGGAATTCAATCGTAACTACGTCATCGGTTGAAGCGAATATAATTATTTACTCATTTCACTCTTTTGTGATAGCTTCACTCGTACGCTTCACATGATCGAATCGTTTTATCTATATCTCTTAATAATGATAAAACTCCATTACTACCTCATATTTGTCATGAAAACATTCCCATTGTTATTTATGACAACTTCTATCAAATTTCGGGGACGAAATTTCTTTAACAGGTGGGTACTGTAACGACCCGGAAATTTCCGACCAAATTTAAACCTTAACCTTTATATATTTCCGACACGATAAGCAGAATCTTTAATGTTGAGTCTCGAAAGTTTTGAAACTGTTTCATATATTCAATTACCCTTTGACTGTTCCCGACGATTCACGAACAAATTGTGTGTGTGTATATATATATATATATATATATATTTAGATATAAAGGTAAGCATATATGATAGATGGGGAATAATAAAATATAATTTAAACATAATAATAAAATATATATAAATCAGATACAAAATAAATTATTTAATATGAGATTATATATAAATATATATATAACTTCTAAAAATAATTATTATGAGATGTATATTGGAATATATATAAACATCATATATATTATATATATATATATGTCATACAAATATTAATTATTACATAATTAGTAATAGGTAATATTAATGTAATCAATTACAAATTAAATTATAGCTGTTATATTAATGCTATTACTTTCATTATTATTATTAATATTAACATCGGTATTATTAATATTATTTGATACATCTAAATTACTTATATTATTGATATCATCTGTATTATTAAATATAGTAAAGTAATAAAATATATGATCTCAGTTATTATTAAGGTGTTTATTATTTTTATTACCATTAAAATAATTATTAATAATACAAAGATTATTATAAGAATAACACAATTTATTATTATTATTATTATTAGTGATATCCTTTTTAAGAATTTTTATTATGATTAGTATTATTATTAATATAATTATATTTACTAATATTTATAAAATAATTATTATTATTAATATTACTATTATTATTAATTGTTAATCTATTTAATTATATAATAATATTAAAAATCGTATATAAAAATAATGATATAGAAATCAGATATAAATTACGCATATCCTGGATCAATCTGTCTCTACTTTTTATTTTTATTTATTTTTTTGTTGTTTCTTTCTTCTTCCCCTATATGACCCGTGATTCTGCAGCGACTCCCATTTTCATTAAATCAATCGCTCATCTTTTGTCTGTTACAACAATAATTTGATATCCATTATCCATCCACAATTATAGATACGATCTTTTATTGAATTAAAAAGATATATATATAAAAATAGCTCTTTATTCGCTGTTCGTGAACTCGGATGTTCAAACCCTGAATTCGAATTATATTATAAAATCTATAAATACAGTTCTTTTAAGAATCTTTCAATCCAACTATCTGCAAAATTTGGGGTTCCAATTCGTTGTAATGATTGAGAATTTTCGAATCAAGGTTTTTAAACTAAAAAGTTTAACGAAGTTCTTGGATCAAATTCGAGCACTGTGTTGTGATTTAAGTCAAGTTAACGATTTCAAGAGTTTCTCTGAGTGATTTAAAATGTTTTTTGTGTAGAAATCAGAACCTAAAACAAGCTAATTTGTTAAAAGTGAATTCGAGTTCATGTTTGAAGAAAAACCGCTGCTATGTTTCTTTTATTATTTTTTTCTGATAAACCAGATATCATCAATCATTTGTTCTGTATTGTTTACATTTCCTAAACAAATTTAGTTGTCAAACTATTTTGATTAAGTTGAATCTGGCCGTCGAAATATCTGGGTGTAGAGGAAGAAGGAAGCTGAAATATATACGAGTTATATTAATTGCCGAGGGTTATAAAACAGATAATGAGCGATAGCTCAATGGTTTGTATGTGCGACGGGTTAGCGAGGAGTCTCGGGTTCGAGTCTCGTATGCGACATATCTTTTTAAAATGGCTTTTGAAAGGGTATACATACTTCCTTATTATTATTATTGTTGTTATTATTCTTGTTGTTACAAAAATTAATATTTTTGGTTAAGGTTATTATTAAATACAAAAGTAAAAAGTATAATTATAAGTATCACTAATATTATTATTATTAATGATATTATTGTTATTATTATTTTTATAAATATTATTATTAATAACACTAAAGTTATCATTTTCATTTTTGCTAGTAGTATTATAATTACTAATAGTAGTAAATTATTATGTTTTTAAATAAATATTTTGTATACTAAAATTTGTATTAATAATTCACATAACAAACCAATGATATTTCATAATTTCGACACTAATCACATATATATGTACATAGATATATTAATATCACTAGTTGTATATATATATTAATCAATATAAATACAATATAATTTAAGTACATATTTTATAAAAATGGAATTTGGTATAAATTCCATAAAACTACAAATAGATAATTGGAATTTTGTGATTTACATTATATGTATTAATAAATATATAAATGATATAGGTTCGTGAATCCAAGGCCAACCTTATACGTAATCAATGATGTTATATGTATTTTTACTACAAAATACATTAGGTGAGTATATAGTCCCCTTTTAAACTTTAAATATTTTGGGCTGAGAATACATGCGTTGTTTTTATAAATGATTTACGTTATGGACACAAGTGACTAAAATTACGTTCTACATGGGTTTGAATCAAAAATCCCCTAGCTTGGTAACTTTAACTATTGGTTTATGAACTGGTAGGCGCGAATCCTAAAGATAGATCTATCGGGTTTTACACCCCCACCCAGATGTTGTTCTAGTAAACTAGAAGAACGGGTGTTTAGTACTTCGAGGTTAACGGAACGCACTTGATTCGGTGCACATATTATATAACTCAGGGGTACACACTCTTGTTAAGGCTAGTTACCGGGTGCCCATTACTTGGAATGCTTTTCATACACTTGCGAGTGTATTATATTTTTATATATGAAATCTTGTGGTCCATAGTTATTATTCTGCTAGCATCAAACCTATATATCTCACCAACTTTATGTTGACTTTTTAAAGCATGCTATTCTCAGGTACAAATTGAGTCTTCCGCTGTACATTTGCTCATGTTAAGAACATTATTTGGAGTCGATCATCGCGATGGAATCAACTGTTGAAGACTTCGTCCGGGAGGATAAGGTCGAGGTCTTTACACATATTACAGACACGGTTTGGTGGTGGTTTACGAAGTGTGGTGATTATGAGAGGTGCTTGGATAAACGAAGAATAGCAGAAGCTGTGATGGTAGTGTGGTGGCATTTGATTGAAGACAGAAACAGAAGCTGTTTATTGGGGGAGGTTCTTGATGGTTTAAGACAGAAACAAATAGAGTGGCGATAGAGACTGTTTGTGGAAGTGTTCAATGATGGCAGGTGGCGGTTATAGTGGTGAATTTAGTGGTGACTCAATGAAGTGGTTAAAGTGGGTTGCGAGTTTAATCGTGATGATGAAAGTGGTGTTCGAATATCACATAAAATGGAAAGTATAAAAGGTGAGTAACAATAGTAATTGCATAACGAGTTTTCATGGTAGATTTCTTTACTATATTCTATGTTGATACAAATAAGTAAGGTGCACAGTATTTGGTTACATCGTTTAAGTTTTTATAGGAAGGAAGTGTGGTATAGGGATCATGATATGTATATGTGTATAGTATGTTGATGGTGATTTGTGGTGATTGAGGTCGAGTGTGTGAGTGGTTGTTCAAGATGGTAGGTTTGTGGTGTGTTCAGCCCGTAACAGAACAGAAACATAATGGCAGCAGCAGCTGCAGTTCATTTTGATCGAAGATTCGTGGTGTTCGGGTGGATTTGAACCATTTGAAGAGTAACAATTGTATTAGCAGACCATGTGGTTCGATGGTGTATGGTTGCCGTGATGTCGGGCCAACCAAACCGTATCAGACAGCAGCCTGTCGAGTAATAGCAGCTAGAAGCAAACAATAGGTTTTTAAGGTTTTTCTTGGATGATCGAATGGGTTGTTTGGATTTTATATAATTTGGGTGTAATTTTTCGAGTTTGTATAAGTGCTAGTAATATATACAGATAGTAATCGAACATTGTAACTAATAAAGATGTTTGGCTGTATAGCAAATCGATTAAGACATATAATAAAACTTAACAACTATTTTAGTCAGAAGAAAAAAAATAAATAAAAGAATGTAAAGTTAAATTTGATTTGTCATTGATTTTGTTATTTTCTGAGATTTGATTGGATTTTGGAGACAAAAGATCAAGATAGTACGATTGTGAGACCATTGATCCTATTACCGAATTCGTTTGTTTCTTTTATTTTTAATAAATAAAGTAAATATATTAATAATAATAATTCTATTAATATTAATTATAAAAATTCTGATAATATTAATTGTACTTACATTAGTAATAATAATAATAATAATAATAATAATAATACTTGTTAATAATAATAATAATAACAAAAATTAAAATTTTAATATTAGTGCTAGTTTAGTAATAATAATGATTTTTAAGAATAAAGATAATAATAATAATATATTGATAATAATTATAGTATGACAACCTTATTAATAATCAATAATCATAATAATAATCATAATAATATAAATAATAATATGATAAATTACAAGTAACAAATTTCATATAATAATTTATATATATATATATATATATATATATATATATATATATATATATATATATATATATATACATAGTTATGTACACACATTTGTCCGTGAATCGTCGGGAGTAGTCAAAGATTAAATGAATATATTAAACACAGTTCAAAGTTTTTAAGATTTCAACATTACAGACTCTGCTTATTGTGTCGGAAACACATGAAGATTAAGTTTAAATTTGGTCGGAAATTTCCGGGTCGTCACAGTACCTACCCGTTAAAGAAATTTCGTCCCGAAATTTGAGTGAGGTCGTCATGGATAACAATAAAAATGTTTTCCTGACGAATATAAGCTGATAAATAGAGTAACGTGAATAAGATAATTCTATTACTTGAAGAGTACGAATGAAGCTATCACAAAAGAACAAAATGAATAAATGCAAGTTCGTCTTAACCGGTGACGTAGTCACGGTTGCTTTCTGGAATTCAAGGGAATTAAAGAAAATATTCGAAATCTAAAAGATTTGATTCTTCGGCGAGTAGGGAAATTAAGATCTCTATAATTAAATACGGTGATCTGCCTCAATTACTCTGTCTGATATTTTCATTATAAATTTAATTCTTCCGTTCCATTATTCTCACCAATCCTATACTTTCTTCCTTATTTCGTACCTCCAAAAGATTGTGAAAATGCTTAATCCAGTTCTAATTCTTGATATTTTTCCTATTTATCATTTCAGTCATCCTTCTTTTCGATCTTCCACCAGAAAAATCAGTTTATTTTTACTATTACCTTGGGGTTATACTTTCTTAATTCTACCGTGTCTTTATATTGCTATTCGTATTAATATCCAAGGTCTGTAACCTCCGTGTTGTTATTGGGCTTTATATTTTCTCTTATATTTTGGAGCTCTTTGTCTTTTTATCCTCTTTTCGACCTCTAGTAAAGCGAGTAACGGTCCAGAATTCGTAAGTATAGAGTTTCTAATGCACTAATGTTCTAAACAAGAAAGAAAGTAATAGCACGATTTGGTTTGTCAAATTACCAGAATTCAAGGGAAAAGATAGAATTATCAGGAAGACATGTTCCCGATATGTTTATAGATTAGATAGAATGTAAGAGTCATGTAACATGGCACATGATGACGTTATTATCTATGAATCATCATGTTTCATTAGAAACTCAGCATGACTTACTGTAATATAATCACGTTGATCAAGTGTCATTATATATACTAACTCATGCATCAGTTTTCAACATTACTTTAATAACATTCATATTTTAAGCTCGAAAGTTTAAAGAATATAGAAACTAACAGTTTCTATATGATGTAACACTGATAGCGCGGAAAGATTAATGATTTCAGATAAGAATAGTTATACAAATATCTCCAGAAATATGGAGGATATTTATAATGAAAGATACAATAATATCTCAGAGTATCTAAGATCAGAGGATGATAGAAACTATTGTCTGTAAGGGTTTATAGTAAGGAGCAAGATATTCACTAAAGACTTTAGCAGATATTGAATCATTTGGATTCTTTGAAGTCAAACTTATTCTTTGTGATTTATCCACGGCTTTCTTCATAGTTTCGCATAATCTGCTTTTCGGTACTAAATTTTCTATTGAATGTTTCCAATATAATGATACACAGGAAGCACGAAGAGGTATATAATTTCAGACGAGAATATTTATGAAAATATCCTCAGAAATATCGAAGATATTGATGATGATATTTTGGAATTTGTAAGTTCGATGGTTGATGGAGAAAGATTTTCCGCAAGATTTTAACATGACTTCGGAGCAAGATATTCTCTAAAAATTTCAACGGATCCAGAATTATCTGGATTCTTTGAATATAGGGTATGGTCCTTGTATTTGTCCTTGGTCTCCTTCATGGTTAACTCTATCCGTTTTCCAGTTCCAACGTTTCTGAGCTTTTCCAACATATTATTCTTTATCATCAAACTTCCGACGACTAAGGTCGTTTACGGTTGCCTACAGTTTCTACTGCTTCATTCAGCTTTTTCAACATTCAGAGTATCGATTGGTAAATTGGGTGCCTTTTCAAAATTTCAGAATTGAAGATCGTAATTCTAGGAGATAATTGTTATATGTATACATATAACTATTGATGTAAAAATGCTACGAGATTCGAAATACTGGTTGCTGATTCCCGGTAATTGGTATGGCAATTATTGTTACATGGTATAGGTGAATACAAGATGGGGTTTCAATGAATATAATGATTTTTCGGAAAGTCCAAATTCATTGAAGTTGCTGGTAATTTTACTGCTAATGGGGTGAAATATAAACGGTTCTATGGTACCGATGACGACAGGCAAACTTATATATCGAGGTTATAATAAGGCTAATTCGAATGGAAGTTGAAGTTGATTTGTTGAAGCTGTGATAAAGTTGGCTAATTTGAAAAAGAGTTGCAATGTTATTTTCGGTAATAACAATGCCAAAGGAGCTAACACAGACACGTGTTAAACTTTTACTTAGGGTCCGGGAGTTTTCAGGTGCATAACTATATGCGTCTATCTTTTCTTCCATACATGAAGTGCGGTTGGTTCATCCTTTCAATTGAGGTGTTTTCAAGAATCATGAAAGGTTTGAACGCATATTAGAATTGTCCAGATACAAATGGCGTTTAAGATGAAATCAAGTGGCAACTTGAAGAATTATTTAGTTTCATATATTATAATCAACATTTTAATTCATTTTAATTGTCCAAAGTCATTAGTCCACAGTCGATAATTCACAGTTAACAGTCCAATAATTCATATATAATTTAATATATAATATTCGAATTAATTAATATGTATCGTGACCCGTGTACATGTCTCAGACTCGATCACAACTCAAACTATATATATATTAAAGAATCAACCTCAACCCTGTATAGCTAACTCCTGCATTACTACATATAGAGTATCTATGGTTATTCCAAATAATATATATAGATAGGTCGATATGATATGTCAAAACCTTGTATACGTGTCCAGATATTGAAAGTGCGTAAAATAAATAACAAAAATTAAATGACGATAAATAAAGTGCGTAAAGTAAATAACAGAAATTAAATGACGATAAATAAAATTGCGATAATTAAACTGCGATAAATAAAATGTAATCAGTTATCTAGGAACAGTTAGCTGGAAACAGTTAGCGTGGATTCTTAACAAAATTTCTCATAGTTAATTTGTTTGTTTCTAACAAATTTTATTTTGTCCAATGTTTTCTTCATTATGCCACTTGTTGGATTATGATAAATCAAAATCCAAATATGAAATTGAATTTGAATGAAAATAGTTATTCTTTGGTGAATGGATACGTATATCGGTGGTTGTAAATAGAATAGTAAATGACTTTTAAATCAGATTCGAAGAATGTACATTGTAACTTATTAATGTGAAATCTAAATATTCATCGGGTATTACCTACCCGTTAAAATATTTTCACCATTAACAGTTTGTACAAAAGAATTTTTAATTACAATCTTTATGAAAATATACTTATATATATTTTCTTCAGATGTAATCATGGATTAAATGAGTTAATAAAATATTAAACTCGTTTGTTTTACCGTTAGAACTAGTATACATAATCTCTAAAACATTAGAGATTACTTAATCATCATGAAGAGCGAAGATGTAGAACGTCATGTAGAACGGTGATTATACTCACGGTACAGAATGAGATGTTGAGGCATGTGATGTTGAAGCTTGGGTACTGGTGCTGTTACTGATGGTACTGTTGGTGTCGGTGATGTTGCTGAAGCTGGTACATTTTGCACCATATTCTCCAAATTTATTTTTCGAGCGCAAAGTTTGTTGACTTCTTTTATTATTCCGGGGTAATTGTGGGTTGGAACGAGCGAATGAATAAGGTTTAGAATTTTAGATAGAATATAATCATGGCGAGATACTCTGGAGATGAGTGTGAAAATAGTGTTTCGGACAGGTTCGCCGGTAAGTGCTTCAGGTTCTTCACCAAGAGGTGAATTTGGTTGATGGAAAGGGTCGCCTTCTTCGCGTCTCCATTGGTTAAGTCGACTATGAACTCATCAGATGAATTGGAGATGGATGATTGGTTGATTCATTCTGGTGACGCTGCTTCCGGAGGTTAGGTGAATATCCATGTCGGAATAGCTGTCGGAATCCGAGAAAATTCGAACTGGTTGAGGAATTCATCTCGCACGATCAGATGAAGGACTTTTGATAAGAATTAGATTATAGGATGTAGATTAGTACCATGCAATACATAAGTTACATATGCATATATAATATTAAAATCCCATAAGTTACGGAGGAATCTACGGAAGCTGTCAGGTAAAAGTAACAATAACAGATACGCTAAGATAAGAATTTATCTGTACACTGTCTATGCAATAGAGACATCCTCCCAATAGGGTCTGGAAGGAACGTCACTAATATCAAAATATACCCAACATATTATAATAAACGAGAACAATACTAAATGATGAATTTAACTTTAATGAGTATGCAGCGGAAAATGAAATGTCGTTACCATGACAGGAATAACAATATCATAAATGTTCACATGCAAAAGTAATAAATGCGATATCTCTTGATCCTATGTCCAAGTAGCATCACATAAGCCGTAAGTATAAGAGCTTGAATCAAACAGCACCTGAGACAAAACATGCTAAAGTGTCAACCAAAAAGGTTGAGTGAAGTTCATAGGTTTACCAAAAAGTTTGTCGTTGTTTTAGACCACAAGATTTGTCAAAACCTTGTAGAATCAACCTCAACCCTGTATAGCTAACTCCCGCATTACTGCATATAGAGTGTATATGGTTATTCCAAATAATATATATAGATGGGTCGATATGATATGTCAAAACCTTGTATACGTGTCCCGATATTTAAAGTGCGTAAAATAAATAACAGAAATTAAATGACGATAAATAAAGTGCGTAAAGTAAATAACAGAAATTAAATGACGATAAATAAAATTGCGATAATTAAATTGCGATAAATAAACTGCGATAAATAAAATGTAATCAGTTATCTAGGAACAGTTAGCTGGAAACAGTTAGCGTGGATTCTTAACAAAATTTCTCATAGTTAATTTGTTTGTTTCTAACAAATTTTATTTTGTCCAATGTTTTATTCATTATGCCACTTGTTGGATTATGATAAATCAAAATCCAAATATGAAATTGAATTTGAATGAAAATAGTTATTCTTTGGTGAATGGATATGTATATCGGTGGTTGTAAATAGAATAGTAAATGACTTTTGAATCAGATTCGAAGAATGTACATTGTAACTTATTAATGTGAAATCTAAATATTCATCGGGTATTACCTACCCGTTAAAATATTTTCACCATTAACAGTTTGTACGAAAGAATTTTTAATTACAATCTTTATGAAAATATACTTATATATATTTTCTTCAGATGTAATCATGGATTAAATGAGTTAATATAATATTAAACTCGTTTGTTTTACCGTTAGAACTAGTATACATAATCTCTAAAACATTTACTTAATCATCATGAAGAGCGAAGATGTAGAACGTCATGTAGAACGGTGATTATACTCACGGTACAGAATGAGATGTTGAGGCATGTGATGTTGAAGCTTGGGTACTGGTGCTGTTACTGATGGTACTGTTGGTGTCGGTGATGTTGCTGAAGCTGGTACATTTTACACCATATTCTCCAAATTTATTTTTCGAGCACGAAGTTTGTTGACTTCTTTTATTATTCCGGGGTGATTGTCGGTTGGAACGAGCGAATGAATAAGGTTTAGAATTTTAGATAGAATATAATCATGGCGAGATACTCTGGAGATGAGTGTGAAAATAGTGTTTCGGACAGGTTCGCCGGTAAGTGCTTCACGTTCTTCACCAAGAGGTGAATTTGGTTGATGGAAAGGGTCGCCTTCTTCGCGTCTCCATTGGTTTAGTCGACTACGAACTCATCAGATGAATTGGAGATGGATGATTGGTTGATTCATTCTGGTGACGCTGCTTCCGGAGCTTAGGTGAATATCCATGTCGGAATAGCTGTCGGAATCCGAGAAAATTCGAACTGGTTGAGGAATTCATCTCGCACGATCAGATGAAGGATTTTTGATAAGAATTAGATTATAGGATGTAGATTAGTACCCTGCAATACATAATTTACATATGCATATATAATATTAAAATCCCATAAGTTACGGAGGAATCTACGGAAGCTGTCAGGTAAAGGTAACAATAACAGATACGCTAAGATAAGAATTTATCTGTACACTGTCTATGCAATAGAGAGATCCTCCCAATAGGGTCTGGAAGAAACGTCACTAATATCAAAATATACCAACATATTATAATAAACGAGAACAATACTAAATGATGAATTTAACTTTAATGAGTACGCAGCGGAAAATGAAATGTCGTTACAATGACAGGAATAACAATATCATAAATGTTCACATGCAAAAGTAATAAATGCGATATCTCTTGATCCTATGTCCAAGTAGCATCACATAAGCGGTAAGTATAAGAGCTTGAATCAAATAGCACCTGAGACAAAACATGCTAAAGTGTCAACCAAAAAGGTTGAGTGAAGTTCATAGGTTTAACAAAAAGTTTGTCGTTGTTTTAGACCACAAGATTTAGTTTGTAAAGTTGATCTCCCGTAAGATCAAAAAAGTTATGCCAATGCGTGATATTTAGACTAAACGTTCAAGTTTTGCCCCATGACAAGTGGTGTCTGTCCTTGTCGGTTTAATTTCATTATTAAGTAATACAATGACTTAGTCAAATGTATTGGGGACGTTACTCCCGATAGTCCTACCCCTAATAATTAAGCATGCCGCAGCAATTAAAAATATCACTGTAGGGACTTAGTCGGACATAGCCGGGTATTGCATAGTTTAACAGTTTGGTACTTGTGTCTAAAGTGTAAAAAGTAAAAACAGCATGTGTCTCACCCCAAGTAAAAGTAAGTAAGTTTGCTAGCAATAAAGAGGGGCGATGAATTCACCTTAGTAAGTAGAGAGAGAGTTATTCATCGGAATAAAGAGTTGAACGAGTGAGCAGGAAAGTCAACCTATTGACATTTAAGAGTAGTTAAGTGTTTTGCCCATGTTTAAGTTTAAGTATGTGTTTGTTTTACTAAGTTTCTATTCCTAGTAAGTTACTATTTTTATAAAGTTTCCATTTTTAGAAAGTTTCTTATTTTACTAAGTTTCTATGACTATAGAGTTTCTACTTTTATCAGTGTTTTCCATTTTAGGATACTTGCCGTATTAGATAAGCTTCCAATCACCCCTTTCCCTTCGAATGGCTAATTTAGATCTAGGGGCTTGAGCCATAGGACCCTTTAAATCGAAAATCCAAACCCTCTGCCTAGAATCTCATAGAAACCATTCGTCAAGAAAGTTCGAAGATCTATACATCTCTAATACATATTCCAAAATGTTTTTATGTTACAATATAAGTAGTAGGTTATAGGTGCTAGTAATAGTAATAGTGTATACATGTTATTTATTTTATTTTTAATTGCATATAATTTATAACATTATTTACATGTTTCGGTAAAAATAATAACCGAAGTAAAAAGTAAAAAGTAAAAAGTAAAAAGTAAAAAAAATAAAAAGTAAGAAAAGAATACTTACTAGTAGTAATTCTTCAAAGAGAGAATGAGAGAAATTTTGGTGTGAGTTTGAATGAGAAATGAGGGGTATTTATACTTGAAAAAATTAGGTAAAAAGAATAAAATAATTAAAAGAAAAAGAAATATTTTAATTTCTTAATGGGATTTTAAAATTTAAAAGTATTAAATGTTAGGTCATGGGATAATGCACAAAATAAAATAATAAAAGTAGTTTTTCCATTACAATTTTTAATTAAAAAGTAATTTATTTATTTATTTATTTATTTTTCATTTATTTTAAGGATTTTTTTTATATAAATAAACAAATTGATTTAATGCTTTTCCAAGAATATTTGTCAATAATATTTTATTTTATTTTATTTTATTTTTTTATTTAATTAATAAATACAAATTTTGCATAAAAATAATAAATAAATTGGTATTTTGTATTTTTAATAATAATTATGATTTTAATTATTAAACTATAGTTTTAGTAAGTTTGTAAATATTATTACATTTATATATAATTAGATTTATTATATAGTTAAATATATAATACATTATCTAAATAATAAAAGTCATACAAAGTTTATATACTTAGTTAAATTATGTCAAATTATATAAATTAATAATATATTATTTATTTAAGCGTACATTGTTGACTAAAAATTACTATTCGATCAATATTTAATTGTATATAAAAACCCTTAATACATATAGTCAGACATATAACCCTAGGGTTAATTCAGTAAATTTAGAAGTCGAAAAGTGAGGGTTGTTACAGTACCTCCCCGTTAATAAAAACTTCGTCCCGAAGTTTTAGGTAGACTTCTCGGATGCATCAGCGGTTGAGAAGAGATGGGGATATTTCTGTTTCATTTGGTCTTCACGGTCCCGGGTATACTCGGGGCCACGTAGTGAATTCCAACGGATCTTAACAATAGGTATGGTGCTTTGTTTTAAGCGTTTAGCAGATCGGTCCATGACTTCTACGGGTTCCTCTATGAAGTGCATTTTATCATCAATGCGAATGTCATCCAAAGGAATAATGAGAGTGTCATCAGCGAGACACTTTTTAGGATTCGAGACATGAAATACGTTGTGTACGCTGCTTAGTTCAGCAGGTAATTCTAATCGATAAGCCACGGGTACGATCCTTTCAGTAATCTTGAAAGGTCCAACAAAACGCGGACTTAGTTTGCTTTGTTTACCAAAACGAACGACGCCTTTCCAAGGGGATACTTTCAACATGACTTTGTCACCAACTTGGAATTCCAAATCTTTCCGACCTTTATTAGCATAGCTCTTCTGTCGGCTGCGGGCAGTTTCTATTCGTTTCTTAATCTGAACTATCTTTTCGGTTGTCTCGTGTATGATTTCAGGACCAGTTAACTGTCTGTCCTCTAATTCATCCCAGCACAATGGGGATCTACATTTTGTCCGTATAAGGCCTCAAAAGGTGCAGCCTTAATACTTGAGTGGTAACTATTATTGTAAGAGAATTCAACCAAAGGCAAATGTCTATCCCAGCCTTTGCCGAAGTCGATAACACAAGCGCGAAGCATATCTTCCAATGTTTGAATGGTTCGTTCACTTTGACCATCGTTTTACGGATGATAAGCAGTACTCATGTCGAGTTGAGTTCCAAGAGCAGTTTGTAAGGATTTCCAGAATCTGGAAGTGAATCTACTGTCGCGATCGGATATGATTGATATAGGAACACCATGACGAGAGACAATTTCTTTGATATACAGTTGTGACAATCTCTCCATCTTGTCGGTCTCCTTGATCGGTAAGAAATGAGCAGATTTAGTAAGACGATCTACTATGACCCATATAGTATCATTGCCACTAGAAGTCTTGGGCAATTTAGTAATAAAGTCCATAGCGATACATTCCCACTTCCACTGCGGAATATCGGGTTGTATCAACAGACCAGAAGGCTTTTGATGTTCAGCCTTGACTTTCAAACAAGTAAGACACTTACTAACATAAGTAGCAATGTCGGCTTTCATATTAGGCCACCAGTAGAATTCCTTCACATCGTGGTACATCTTACTGGAACTCGGATGAATAGAATACCTAGTCTTATGCGCTTCATCCAAGACCAGTTCACGGAGATTACCGAAGCGAGGAACCCAAATTATGTTGCCAAAGTACCGTGTACCATTAGCTTTCACTTGGAGTTGGTTCTCGAAACCGATAGGTCCTTCACCTTCGATAAGTGTTGGTTTAATAGCTTCCAGTTGAGCTTCGCAGATTCGTGATATAAGATTTGATTTGATTTTCAGGTTTAAGGCACGAACACGTTTAACATCGTCTTTTTGACTAAGGGCATCAGCAACTACGTTTGCCTTGCCAGGATGATATTCCATCTTACAGTCATAATCGTTCAATAACTCGAGCCATTGGCTTTGCCTCATATTCAGCTGTTTTTGATCAAAGATGTGTCGAAGACTTTTATGGTCAGTGTACACCGTAAACTGGGTACCATATAGATAATGTCTCCATATCTTTAATGCAAAGACCACGGTACCTAACTCAAGGTCGTGTGTGGTATAGTTCTCCTCGTGTTTCTTCAACTGTCTAGATGCGTAGGCAATAACCTTTTCACGTTGCATTAAAACACAACCAAAGCCTTGCTTTGAGGCATCGCAGTAAACAACAAAATCGTCAGTACCTTCAGGTAAAGATAGAATCGGGGCTGTGGTCAACTTCTCTTTCAGAATCTTGAAAGCATATTCCTGTTCTTCGGACCACTCAAACTTCTTCCCTTTTTGAGTTAGCTTCGTAAGGGGTTTGGCAAGAAGGGAAAAATCCTTTATGAATCTCCGATAATAACCGGCAAGTCCCAAAAATTGACGAATATGCTTCACAGTCTTTGGTATCTCCCATTTCTGGATAGCGGTAATCTTAGCTGGATCAACATGTATTTCATTACTATCAACAACGTGTCCGAGGAATTATACGATTTTGAGCCAAAACTCGCACTTAGAAAACTTAGCGTAGAGTTGTTCCTTTCGTAAGAGTTCAAGAATCACGCGCAGATGTTGCTCATGTTCCTTCTCACTCTTGGAGTAGACCAAAATGTCATCAATGAAAACAATGATGAATTTATCGAGATAAGGTTTGCAGACACGGTTCATGAGATCCATGAAAACGGCAGGAGCATTGGTCAAACTAAAAGGCATGACACAGAATTCATAGTGCCCATAACGAGTGCGAAAAGCAGTCTTAGGAATATCAGATTCCTTGACTCTAAGTTGGTGATATCCGGACCTCAAATCAATCTTTGAATAAACACTTGACCCTTGAAGTTGGTCGAATAGATCATCAATACGTAGCAACGGATAACGGTTCTTGATAGTAAGCTTGTTAAGTTCGCGGTAATCAATGCACATCCTTAACGTACCATCCTTCTTTTTAACAAATAGAATAGGAGCTCCCCTTGGGGACGAGCTTGGACGAATGAAACCTTTATCCAATAGTTCTTGGAGCTTGTTGGAAAGTTCCTTCATTTCGGAAGGTGCTAAACGGTATGGTGCTTTAGCAATAGGAGCAACACCGGGAGCTAAATCAATTTGAAATTCAACTTGTCGAGGAGGTGAAAGACCAGGAAGATCTTCTGGAAACACATCGGGATAGTCTCTAACCACTGGTACATCTTCAATACGCTTCTCTTCCGATTCGATCAGCTTAACGTTGGCTAGAATGGCTGGATAACCTTTCATAAGGTATTTGCGGGTTTTGATATAGGAGATGATATTGAGATTAGAACCACTCTTTTCACCTTGGATGATGAGAGTATCTCCATTCCCCAATGGAACATTAACAGTTTTATCATAACACATGATAGCAGCATGTAATGGACGTAACCAATCCATACCAACTACAACGTCAAAACTTCCGAGTTTGACCGGCAAAAGGTCTATCTTAAATTCTTTATCGGCTAAGATTAGGTTGCAGTTTTTATAGATTTTATCGACTTGCATGACCTTTCCATTGGCTACTTCTACTAATCTTTTAGTTTCTAAGGGTTGAGGCTTTTCAGCAAATAGGGTACAAAAATCACTAGACACGTAACTTCTGTCGGCACTAGTATCGAATAAAATAGTTGCATAGAAATTATTGACAAGATACGTACCCGTGATAACTTCAACTTCATCTCGGGCTTCAGCAGCAGTAATAACAAACGCACGACCCTTCGCAGCAGTAGCATTAGCTCCAGTAGCGGGATTATCTTTCTTCTTAGGATAATTCGGACTAATGTGTCCCTTCTCTCCACAAGTATATCATGTAGGAGGAGCTTTGGCCGGAACAATAGCCTTATCCTTCGGAGGAGTCTTACACGTCTTAGCAACATGTCCCACTTTCTTACACAACGCACAAACCGCAGTACACTTCCCCGGGTGATGCCTCTCACAACGAATACAGAAAGAATAAGTACCCTTATAATTCGACCTTGTACCATCCGCAGGCTTCTTATTATCATTCTGAGCCGAACCTTGAGATGGTTCAAACTTCCTCTTACCATCATTACCCTTGGTTTCAAATTGCTTATTGGTCGATGCCCTTCTTCTCTTGGCCAACATGAGATTTTGTGCCATGAGAATCACAGCATCCAAAGTAACCTTCTCAGCAGCAATAACATTCCCTTGAACATCCTCGGGAAGACCTTCAATATACCGCTCAATTCTTCTAGCTTCAGTAGGAAACATTTTAGGACATAGAGTAGAAAGCTCCAGATAACGATTGGTATAGTTCTCAATGTCAGTACACTTGACCTTGAGTTACCAGAACTCAGCTTCAAGTTTCTGAACTTGACTTCGAGGACATAATTTGTTGACCATCATGCTTTTGAGTTCATCCCATGAAATTGCATTAGCATTATCAATTCCTACGGACTTGGCATGAGCAGTCCACCAAGTTAAAGCATTGCCACCCAATGAGCTAGTGGCATACTTTACTCGATCGTTATCACCACAGTTGCAAATACGGAAAATAGATTCCATCTTCTCGAACCAACGGACTAGTTCAACAGCTTCTTCAGTCCCCTTAAATGCAGGAGGATGACAGTTTGAAAAATCCTTGTAGGAACAAGGTTTCGGTTGTGGATTAGCATGATTAGCTTGGGCGTTGCCTTGGGCGGTAGCGAGTAATTATTGGAATTGCTCAGTAGTTAACACAACGTTGTTAACGGTAGGTGCAGCTGAACGAACCATGATGTCACTACATAAAAGTGAACATAAGTCAGATAAGTTAACAAATTTGAGCAATTACAGGTAGGAATAAGATAAAGTATTAATATCACATGATATAAATAAAACACTTTATTTTATTAAGGAACTAGGCATTAAATAAGCCTTTTAATATATGATTCAGAAATAGAAATAGTTTTAAGGCATAGCCTTTACATAGATGGAAAATAGAAAGATAACTAATGAATATTAAGATTCATATTCCTTCTTCTCGTCCTCAACCTTTTTCATAAACTTTTCAACTTTCTCATTCTTCGCCTTTTGTTTCTCATGCAGGAACTCGAGATTATCATAAAGGTTAGAAACTTCATTGTTGATTACATGGTACTTGTGGTCCCTTATAGAAAGTTGATTATTCACGCGGTTTTCCTCCATCTTCAATCTAAGGTCAACATCTTCTCTTAGGTAGGAGAGAGATTGCTTCCCCATCGGGTATTTCTATCACCTTCATACTTCACCAACTTTATCTCTTTATTTAGTTCAGCATTTTCCTCCATGAGCTTCTTGATCACTAGGTCTTTTTCCTTCATTTGAAAATCGATCCTTGCAATATGGCGAATTAGGTCATCGTTAGTTTTTCGCAGATTCATGAGCTAGTACTTGGCATAAACTTCATCGTAGAAAGGAGATCGGGATCTTTTCTTTGACAGCCCAGTTTCTTCAAGACATTTCCTCTTGTCTTTATTCCTCGGGGTTGGATAGTATTCAGGAGACCCATGTAACTTTAGAGTAGTATTTGGGCTATAATTTGGTGAGGAAGGACCACCAAAGCTATAAGGTGGACTTTGGACTGGTCTTTCTGTGGAAGACCTTTCAGTATCTTTTTCGATTGGCTTGAAAAGATTCATTTTGGTCGTTTGATGATAATTAGACTCCCAACATTAGGAAGAATATTTTGATTAGAATCTTTAAGTCAAGTTTATTAAAGCATAATCGTTAAGATTATGGGGCAATCCTAAGTGCTTTAATTCTAAGGCAGGAAAGATTATAGTTTCCTAAATTGCTAAGGCACCCTATCTAACAAGTAAGGCACACATAAAAATGCAATCCTGGTTCTCTATAACAGCCTGGTTATGCTCTGATACCAATCTGTAACATCCTCCCAATAGGGTCTGGAAGGAACGTCACTAATATCAAAATATACCAACATATTATAATAAACGAGAACAATACTAAATGATGAATTTAACTTTAATGAGTACGCAGCGGAAAATGAAATGTCGTTACAATGACAGGAATAACAATATCATAAATGTTCACATGCAAAAGTAATAAATGCGATATCTCTTGATCCTATGTCCAAGTAGCATCACATAAGCGGTAAGTATAAGAGCTTGAATCAAACAGCACCTGAGACAAAACATGCTAAAGTGTCAACCAAAAAGGTTGAGTGAAGTTCATAGGTTTAACAAAAAGTTTGTCGTTGTTTTAGACCATAAGATTTAGTTTGTAAAGTTGATCTCCGGCAAGATCAAAAAAGTTATGCCAATGCGTGATATTTAGACTAAACGTTCAAGTTTTGCCCCATGACAAGTTGTGTCTGTCCTTGTCGGTTTAATTTCATTATTAAGTAATACAATGACTTGGTCAAATGTATTGGGGACGTTACTCCCGATAGGCCTACCCCCAATAATTAAGCATGCCGCAGCAATTAAAAATATCACTGTAGGGACTTAGTCGGACATAGCCGGGTATAGCATAGTTTAACAGTTTGGTACTTGTGTCTAAAGTGTAAAAAGTAAAAACAGCATGTGTCTCACCCCAAGTAAAAGTAAGTAAGTTTGCTAGCAATAAAGAGGGGCTATGAATTCACCTTAGTAAGTAGAGAGAGAGTTATTCCTTGGAATAAAGAGTTGAACGAGTGAGCAGGAAAGTCAACCTATTGACATTTAAGAGTAGTTAAGTGTTTTGCCCATGTTTAAGTTTAAGTATGTGTTTGTTTTACTAAGTTTCTATTCCTAGTAAGTTACTATTTTTATAAAGTTCCCATTTTTAGAAAGTTTCTAATTTTACTAAGTTTCTATGACTATAGAGTTTCTACTTTTATCAGTGTTTTCCATTTTAGGATACTTGCCGTATTAGATAAGCTTCTAATCACCCCTTTCCCTTCGAATGGCTAATTTAGATCTAGGGGCTTGAGCCATATGACCCTTTAAATCAAAAATCCAAACCCTCTGCCTAGAATCTCATAGAAACCATTCATCAAGAAAGTTCGAAGATCTATACATCTCTAATACATATCCCAAAATGTTTTTATGTTACAATATAAGTAGTAGGTTATAGGTGCTAGTAATAGTAATAGTGTATACATGTTATTTATTTTATTTTTAATTGCATATAATTTACAACATTATTTACATGTTTCGGTAAAAATAATAACCGAAGTAAAAAGTAAAAAGTAAAAAAAATAAAAAGTAAGAAAAGAATACTTACTAGTAGTAATTCTTCAAAGAGAGAATGAGAGAAATTTTGGTGTGAGTTTGAATGAGAAATGAGGGGTATTTATACTTGAAAAAATTAGGTAAAAAGAATAAAATAATTAAAAGAAAAAGAAATATTTTAATTCTTAATGGGATTTTAAAATTTAAAAGTATTAAATGTTAGGTCATGGGATAATGCACAAAATAAAATAATAAAAGTAGTTTTTCCATTACAATTTTTAATTAAAAAGTAATTTATTTATTTATTTTTCATTTATTTTAAGGATTTTTTTATATAAATAAACAAATTGATTTAATGCTTTTCCAAGAATATTTGTCAATAATATTTTATTTTATTTTATTTTATTTTATTTTATTTAATTAATAAATACAAATTTTGCATAAAAATAATAAATAAATCTGTATTTTGTATTTTTAATAATAATTATGATTTTAATTATTAAACTATAGTTTTAGTAAGTTTGTAAATATTATTACATTTATATATAATTAGATTTATTATATAGTTAAATATATAATACATTAACTAAATAATAAAAGTGATACAAAGTTTATATACTTAGTTAAATTATGTCAAATTATATAAATTAATAATATATTATTTATTTAAGCGTACATTGTTGACTAAAAATTACTATTCGGTCAATATTTAATTGTATATAACAACCCTTAATACATATAGTCAGACATATAACCCTAGGGTTAATTCAGTAAATTTAGAAGTCGAAAAGTGAGGGTTGTTACAGTTAAGTCGACTACGAACTCATCAGATGAATTGGAGATGGATGATTGGTTGATTCATTCTGGTGACGCTGCTTCCGGAGCTTAGGTGAATATCCATGTCGGAATAGCTGTCGGAATCCGAGAAAATTCGAACTGGTTAAGGAATTCATCTCGCACGATCAGATGAAGGATTTTTGATAAGAATTAGATTATAGGATGTAGATTAGTACCCTGCAATACATAATTTACATATGCATATATAATACTAAAATCCCATAAGTTACGGAGGAATCTACGGAAGCTGTCAGGTAAAGGTAACAATAACAGATATGCTAAGATAAGAATTTATCTGTACACTATCTATGCAATAGAGGCAGTAAGACGTGTCTAGACTTTAAGGATGATAAGCAAATAATTTTTTGACACTAAATGATAAGCAAAACTTTTGATATGCAGACACAGTCGAAGTCCAGACTCACCTATGCATCTAAACAAGTATCAGTTAGACACACTAATGCAAGACCTGGTTCGCTAAGACCACCGCTCTGATACCAACTGAAATGCCCCGTCCTAATCCATCTGGACGAAGTCATCAACATTTGATCCCAGAGCGATGATCGACTCCAAGTAATGTCCTTAAAGTGAGCAAATGCACAGCGGAAGATTTCTTTCATACCTGAGAATAAACATGCTTTCAAGTGTCAACCAAAAGGTTGGTGAGTTCATAAGTTTAACGTAAAACAATAAAATTCATCATTTTGATAGACCACAAAATTTAAATACTGCATGGTACAAATGGGCCCGAATCCTATACCCACCTGTAATGTACATGCTATTTCTTTTAAATACAGTACATCTTTCTCGTGTACGAAACCATTTTCATAACTCATAGTAACCGTACACATATCTTGTGCACAAAAGTAACATACACATAACCTGTGTATAAAATCATTCTCTCGATATATAACATTCACATCAACTGGTGGCAATTATCATGTCCACATAATTCAATGGTGGCAATTATCATGTCCACATAATTCAACGGTGGCAATTATCATGTCCACATAATTCAACGGTGGTAATTATCATGTCCACATAATTCAACAATAATCCGCAGAACTTCTATCTGCATAATAATTCATTCGAGGAATGTTTTGCTTGTGTCTATCTCCTCAAACATTTATAAAAGCCTTTCATGTATTCGCAGTTCAAAATATATTTCAAAAGCATTTAATAAAACAGTTGTAAAAACAGCGCATGTATTCTCAGTCCCAAAAATATAAAGAGTAAAAGGGAGCAAATGAACTCACCTAATGTATTTTGTAGTAAAAATACATATGACTATATTGAACAATGCAGGGTTGGCCTCGGATTCACGAACCTATATCATTTGTGTATATTAATACATATAATGATAATCAAATAATTTCATTTATTATTCTTATAATATTTATATGTTAAGTGTTGTAATTATATGTAATTTATGATCACTCCTAATTAATATATATATATATATATATATATATATATATATATATATATATATATATATATATATATATATATATATATATATATATATATATATATATATATATATATATATATATATATATATATTTATTTATTTATTTATATTTTATTTCTTAAATTAGATGTCATCTATTTTTATTTTATATATACTTTTAAAGTAATTAATGTTTATACTTATGATTATGTATTTATATTTATATGTAATTAGTATTTTTATCAAAAGTCAATAATTTGTTATATGTAAAAAAAATGTTAATATACTCAATATATAATTATATCTAATATGAATATCAGTATATTTTTATATACACGCTATTTATTTGCTATGAAAATATTAACGATAATAATAAAGATGATAGTTTTCAATCATAATAATAATACTAATAATAATCTTAATGATAATACTAATATTGATAATAGTGAAAAAAAAATGATAAAAATGATAACTAATATTTATTTTGGCATTGATAATAATAATAATTATGATACATGTGATAATAATAATAATTACTAATGATAACAATACTAATAACAATAATAAGAATAATAATTAATAATAATAGTAATAATAATAATAATAATAATAATAATAATAATAATAATAATAATAATAATAATAATAATAATAATAATAATAATAATAATAATAATAATAATAATAATAATTTTTACCATTAATAATCAATTGGGCTAACTTTGGATCCATCATTTTTAATACTTGTCCAAGTCCACTTAGCAAATCCACTTAACAACCCATTTAATAATCTATTCGTATCATTCGTAACCAGTCGAGGGTTTCTGAAATAGGGTAGCAGCAACAATTAACGAGCCACTCTTTATTTCATCATCATCATCATCATCATCATCATCGTCGATTATCATCACTGTAGCATCATTATCATCGATCGATTATCATTCCTGTACCATCACCATCGATCGGTTATCATCACTGTATCCTCATCTTTCACTCAATCGACAACCATCTTTATCATCAATAGATCAATCGGTTACAACAATCATCGATGATTCATCATCATCATCGCTTAATCGCCCTCACCAGCCTTAATCATCGTTGTTAACGAAAGAATTGAAGCAATAATTGAGGGTTGCTCAACTAGGAAGAAATCAATCATCATAGTAATGTAATTACATGTACTGTACCCATTCATCGATTGTTACCATCATCGTTTAACCACCGGAAACAAGAACAGTGATTTGCATTCTTTTTATTCACTTATTGTTTTATATAAAGATACATTTATTAGTCATCAATCATTATTCAACTCAATCATATTCACTGCTATGTAATCTATCTGTTTAAGTTGAATATGAAACTTGGAATATTTTGTTTTCTTTTATTTAATGTAACCAGGTCCGAATTATGTGAAAAATTCGATGGTGTTATGGGGCTGATTCATAGTCTAACATTAGGAGTTGAAGGTTTTCTAGTTTGATTGTTTTGCAGGTGTAGCAGTAGTAATTGTTATTGAAAACAGGACCATATTACAGTCACGGTTTGGTGGTGATTTACGAAGTGTGGTGATTATGAGAGGTGCTTGGACAAACGAAGAATAGCAGAAGCTGTGATGTTGGTGTGGTGGCATTTGATTGAAGACATAAACAGAAGCTGTTTATTGGAGGAGGTTCTTGATGGTTTAAGACAGAAACAAAAAGAGTGGCGATATAGACTGTTTGTGGAAGTGTTCAATGATGGCAGGTGGCGGTTAGAGCGGTGAATTTAGTGGTGACTCAATGAAGTGGTTAAAGTGGGTTGCAAGTTTAATCGTGATGATGAAAGTGGTGTTCGAATATCACAGAAAATGGAAAGGATAAAAGGTGAGTAACAATAGTAATTGCATAACGAGTTTTCATGGTAGATTTCTTTACTATATTCTATGTTGATACATATAAGTAAGGTGAACAGTATTTGGTTACCTCGTTTAAGTTTTTGCAGGAAGGAAGTGTGGTATAGGGATCATGATATGTATATGTTTATAGTATGTTGATGGTGATTTGTGGTGATTGAGGTCAAGTGTGTGAGTGGTTGTTCAAGATGGTAGGTTTGTGGTGTGTTCAGCCCGTAACAGAACAGGAACATAATGGCAGCAGCAGCTGCAGTTCATTTTGATCGAAGATTCGTGGTGTTCGGGTGGATTTGAACGATTTGAAGAGTAACAATTGTAGTAGCAGACCATGTGGTTCGATGGTGTCTGGTTGCCGTGATGTCGGGCCAACCAAACTATATCAGACAGCAGCCTATCGAGTAATAGCAGCTAGAAGCAAACAATAGGTTTTTAAGGTTTTTCTTGGATGATCGAATGGGTTGTTTGGATTTTATATAATTTGGGTGTAATTTTTCGAGTTTGTATAAGTGATAGTAATATATACAGATAGTAATCGAACATTGTAATTAATAAAGATGATTTGGCTGTATTGCAAATTGATTAAGACATATAACAAAACTTAACAACTATTTTAGTCAGAAGAAAAAAAATAAATAAAAGAATATAAAGTTAAATTTGATTTGTCATGGATTTTGTTATTTTCTGAGATTTGATTGGATTTTGGAGACAAAAGATCAAGATAGTACGATTGTGAGGCCATTGATCCTATTACCTAATTCGTTTGTTTCTTTTATTTTTAATAAATAAAGAAAATATATTAATAATAATAATTCTATTAATATTAATTATAAAAATTCTGATAATATTAATTATACTTACATTAGTAATAATAATAATAATAATACTTGTTAATAATAATAATAACAACAAAAATTAAAATTTTAATATTAGTGCTAGTTTAGTAATAATAATGATTTTTAAGAATAAAGATAATAATAATAATATATTGATAATAATTATAGTATGACAACCTTATTAATAATCAATAATCATAATAATAATCATAATAATATAAATAATAATATGATAAATTACAAGTAACAAATTTCATATAATAATTTTTATATATATATATATTTTATATATATATATATATATATATATATATATATATATATATACATAGTTATTTACACACATTTGTTTGTGAATCGTCGGGAGTAGTCAAAGATTAAATGAATATATTAAACACAGTTCAAAGTTTTTAAGATTTCAACATTACAGACTCTGCTTATTGTGTCGGAAACATATGAAGATTAAGTTTAAATTTGGTCGGAAATTTTCGGGTCGTCACATAGAATAGCTCTCAACATCTTTCCCATATCTCCTTCGCTCTTTATGGCAAATAGTGAAATGTAAGCTAGATAGCCCTTTGGCTTTGGGTTGGGATATGTTGAATCCGTTCTGCTGAGTTCTATTTGAACTACTCCTTGCTCCTGCGCTTTCCTCTTTATATCCGGCTAGAGAGTGGGATAGATGGCTTTATCCTTTCTCGGGTTCCGGTTTGCGGGTTCGAGAGAGAAATTCCTACTATAAGGAAGGGACGAAGATAATCAAATCTGTAGAATGCTTCTTTCTTTTGGGGAGGATAATTTCACTTTAGTACTCAATTTGAGATTGAATAGGCTACTTGGGTGGGGGTAGTAAGCCCAGGTCCATCATAGGTTGGTAGTCCACCATCTCCTCTTGAAAGTTTGGTATGTATTTGAAATCGTAACCACAAGAGGAAGCCCTGTAGAAGAAAAACTTCCTATAAGAAGCACGAGTTGAACGGCTTACTAAAGTAGCCTGATGGCGAGCGGAACTAAGGGAACGTCCATCGGACACCTCAATCACAAGAGGCATAACGAACGACATAATGGGCACCTCCACAAGCCGGTTATCGAAAGCCCGTGGAAACTGGTCAATAAACCATTCTTTTTTAGCCTTGGAGGTATTCGAATTGATGCAATTCCTTCTAGCCCTGAATCTGTTCATGCGGAAGGACGCAAGCTACTTAGAGATGGAAAGGCAAAGGTAATCAGGGCTATTGGCCTACTCGAGACATTGAATAGTGTCTCAAGCAGTAGGCGCATTCAAGAACATCTGTGTGGGGATATCTAAACTATTGGATTCACCTCAGAGAAATCACTTTACTGTTTGACCCGTATCCGAGGGTCACTTCTCTTAAGACAGGCCTTGGATCGCGAAGACCCGAACCTTACCTACTCCTTCTTCCACTGAGAACTCTACTTTTCTTCCTGCCTCTGGTCTGTCTTCTGCCGCTCCCAGTGCTTCCCTAGTGGCATCTTCACTCATGACAGACTCAAGCATCGAGTCTTCATCGCTAGGCTACGGCTTTGGAGTCCTACACCACAACATCTGGTTCGTTGTCCTTTGTGAACCCCAAACCTGCTTGTTTAGAGAATAAAACTGTTCCTGTCTGCTTTTTCTTTTTTGATTTCTTTTATGACCGATAGAAATGGAAACTTTTTTATTAGATGCCCTATACCCACCCTCTTTGGTAGATCCTAACACAAATTATATGCACTACACAATGAGGATCACAATCATTGATACAGTTTGGATACCAAGCTATCTCATCAATATATTTACAAACAAGCCTTTGATGTAGTGATGAAATTATGATACATATTAGTACAGTATACCGGAATAAAAACGTCGTCTAGGCGTTACCTGTTGCTCCGATCTCCCCTACGCCTAGGACGTTGTCTGGGCCCACCAAGAGCCATAGTTAGTTGCTGTTTCCATTTGGTAGTTTTTTTATCATTGTTGATACCGGCAAGACCCAGCAGATGATGTCTGCTGGTTGGTAGTGAGAGGACTCTTAGTACATGCATACCCAAAAGGGGGCGCTGGTTAAAAAACAAGAATTTTTCTCTTTCTTGCTCTTCCTTAGCAGTGGGAAAGGAGTCTATCTAACTGCCTAGCTTTGGTAGATTTCCCCCAACGCAATCCACAGAAATTCCACGAATCCCTTGGTGGATAAGTCCGACGACTCAGCAACAGTGCGGAATTTTCTTTCTCGTCTGCTGTATCTAATCTATAGTTAGGGGGCAGTACATACCAAAAGGTTCGAAGAGGGATAATGAGTGAAGATCTGCCCAAGCCAAGTCGTCGACCGCTGCGGTACCAGAACTGAATGCTCTGAGGTTGAAAGGCAAGTAGATAAGCAGATTCCTACCTGTATTTTTATTGTGTCGATTCGTCCACTGCTGCTACTGATAATGGAAAAGGTTATGAAGTTGACTTCTTTGCCTTCTTGAAGGTGGTTGGGCATTAACCAACACAACAGTGAAACCCGATCCAGCTTTCGCTCCCTCCGCTTCCTCAGGGCCCTCACTTCCTCACTCAACTCACTAAGACGCTCGCCTCACGTCACTTCGCTCGCCTTGGAAGGAAGGCTACTGACAGTAGCGAATCTCAGAATACGAATAAGATCATAAAGGCCATCATAAGAGCAAACAAGGCAATGGCTTCCGTGAGAGAAAAGCCTAAAATGGCATAACAAACAATTTAGTATCCAATTACGGACTCCGTGCTACTGAATGGATCAACGAACTGAATATCTTTCCAATTCCGACTGCAGCTCCAGCTAAAGCAATCGTAGCAGTTCCAGCACCGATGACTTTTAAACACTCCATAACATCTTTAAAAGTTTTCATTTCAGTCTATTAATTGGAAGCAGGATTTTGATTCTTGAATGTGAGTTAAGTGGCTCTGAGGGGCACGAACGGTATAACAATAAGTACTGATTTGACTAGCTCGAACGTGGGGAACGAATGCTTGAGTGTGAACAAATAGCTGACTCTTGCAAGTTTATGGCCAGCGATCACCCTCTAAGCTATACGCTTGATAACGAACTAAAGGGCTCGAAGCTATAGAAGCACTACAAATAGCAGTTCTTATGAATTTATGGCACAATTCTTTAAGCTGGGTAAAGTAAACAGTAAACAGCAAAGACTCCCTATATCGAACCCCATTTTTTGATATGCCTTAGTATAAAGAGCTGGCTTAGTACATATCCATAAATATGTCTTTTTGACTGCGGCATAGCTATCCCGTTGTTTTCCTTTTCATAATAGAAAGGATCCATATAGGTATAGTATACGTAAGTTTACCTAGATCTATGTATTTACCTTATGTGCCTTAAATCTACAGATGAGTCGGGATCCTAATCTTACTATTACAATTATAGGATCAGCTCTTATTTGCAATCTTCCTTAAAGAAAGTCTAAGGTAGTTGCAGGTCCATTTTCCTTTTTTTTATAATGTGCGGGATTCCTACTCTGAGTAGGCTTCTTCGTGCGTGCCATTCTAGGAGTCTTCATTTACTCCGGTATAAAAAGGGTTATATCAAGGTCAAAAATGTCTTTCTGGTCCACCAAGAATTTTTTTCCAACTAAGGTTTGTCCGCCACAGCATGCCTTTTCCGTCTATTACGGATAGGTAATTTAGCTACCTCCGCAGCAACAATTGCTTCAGCGGGAGCTGTCGTCGTAGGATCCGTAATAGTGAGCATTGTAACTGATACCGGGAGTTTAATATCTAGTTTTATCTGCTTACGAAATGCTTACGCTTACCAAAAGGACTAGGGCATCTTGTCAAGAGCAAAAGCGAGCGGTGACTCTATCAGAATCTATAGAACTCGACTGGAAGCGGGTGGAACCCAGAATGGAATCTGTCCTGTCTAGAGGTCTTTGCCCTAAACCACTGCGTGTTTACTGACACACTATCCCACCTTAGGGTAGCCCCCTTCTTTCAAATAGAATACCTATCCTATTAGCTCTGAATAGCTCTAAAGCAGGAAAGATTCTTTTCTTTTCTACACTACATTCTGGACAGAAAGGAGATGGTTGTTGAACATCTTCCTAGGCCCCTCCCATCGTACTCTTCCCTTCTTCTTCCCCTCTGACCTGTGCTATCCATTCGGCATGCAGTATTATAATATTAGCTAGTCTTGGGTCTAGGAAATGCCAACAGAGAAGCAAGCCGAACCACCATAAGCGGATCCTGAGCATGAGTCAGTACGTCAACAATCATAAAAAAAAAACCTCCATATAACACATTTCCCAATAGTTGGTTGTCAGGTCTTTCCAATGCCGGGGACAGCAGCAAACCACCTTTTTATTGACAAATGATTGTGATTGTGGAGTTGAGGCAGGGAACGGTGCTAGACGACTCGGTGATTCTACCCTACCTTTTTCCCAGGATTTTCTTGCTGCTTGACGAGAAAAAACCGCATGTTTGGCTCTATATTCCGCTTTTTGGCTTAGTAAGCTCTTCTTTCTCTTTCAGGAATTCTACCTCAGCAAAGGATGCGATGAAGGAGTCACCATCTGTAGTGACCCGAACTTTTCCATGTTTATATATATATTAAATGAAATTGTTATTTACATGATTAAGTGTTTCCAACATGTTAAGCAATCAAACTTTTTAAGACTTGATTAATTGAAATAGGTTTCATATAGACAATTGACCACCCAAGTTGACCGGTGATTCACGAACGTTAAAACTTGTAAAAACTATACGATGACATATATATGGTTATATATATAGTTAACATGATTTTATTATAAGTATGTATCTCATTAGGTATTTTAACAATGAGTTATATACATAAAAATGAGACTATTAATTTAAGAAACTCGAAAACGATATATATAACGATTATCGTTATAACAACGTCTTACTAGGTACATATGAATCATATTAAGATATTGATACACTTGGTTAATTATGTTAAATGATAAGTAAATATATTATTAAGTGTATTAACAATGAAATACATATGTAAAAATAAGACTACTAACTTAATGATTTCGAAACGAGACATATATGTAACGATTATCGTTGTAACGACATTTAACTGTATATATATCATAATAAGATATATTATATATCATAATATCATGATAATATAACAATTTAATATCTCATTTGTTATAATAAACAATGGGTTAACAACATTCAACAAGATCGTTAACCTAAAGGTTTCAAAACAACATTTACATGTAACGACTAACGATGACTTAACGACTCAGTTAAAATGTATATACATGTAGTGTTTTAATATGTATTCATACACTTTTGAAAGACTTCAAGACACTTATCAAAATACTTCTACTTAACAAAAATGCCTACAATTACATCCTCGTTCAGTTTCATCAACAATTCTACTCGTATGCGCCCGTATTCGTACTCGTACAATACACAGCTTTTAGATGTATGTACTATTGGTATATACACTCCAATGATCAGATCTTAGCAGCCCATGTGAGTCACCTAACACATGTGGGAACCATCATTTGGCAACTAGCATTAAATATCTCATAAAATTACAAAAATATGAGTAATCATTCATGACTTATTTACATGAAAACAAAATTACATATCCTTTATATCTAATCCAACACCAACGACCAAAAACACCTACAAACACTTTAATTCTTCAATTTTCTTCATCTAATTGATCTCTCTCAAGTTCTATCTTCAAGTTCTAAGTGTTCTTCATAAATTCCAAAAGTTCTAGTTTCATAAAATCAAGAATACTTCCAAGATTGCAAGTTTACTTCCAAGTTTTCTAAATCCATTCCAAATAATCATCCAAGATCAAGAAACCTTTGTTACTTATAGTAGGTTATCTTTCTAATACAAGGTAATAATCATATTCAAACTTTAATTCAATTTCTATAACTATAACAATCTTATTTCGAGTGGAAATCTTACTTGAAATTGTTTTCGTGTCATGATTCTGCTTCAAGAGCTTTCAAGCCATCCAAGGATCCTTTGAAGCTAGATCTATTTTTCTCATTTCTAGTAGGTTTATCCAAGGAACTTAAGGTTGTAATGATGTTCATAACATCATTCGATTCATACATATAAAGCAATCTTATTCGAAGGTTTAAACTTGTAATCACTAGAACATAGTTTTGTTAATTCTAAACTTGTTCGCAAATAAAAGTTAATCCTTCTAACTTGACTTTTAAAATCAACTAAACATATTTTCTATATCTATATGATATGCTAACTTAATGATTTAAAACCTGGAAACACGAAAAACACTGTAAAACCGGATTTACGCCGTCGTAGTAAAACCGCGGGCTGTTTTGGGTTAGTTAATTAAAAACTATGATAAACTTTGATTTAAAAGTTGTTATTCTGGGAAAATGATTTTTATTTTGAACATGAAACTATATCCAAAAATTATGGTTAAACTCAAAGTGGAAGTATATTTTCTAAAATGGTTATCTAGACGTCGTTTTTCGACTGAAATGACTACCTTTACAAAAATGACTTGTAACTTATTTTTTGGACGATAAACCTATACTTTTTCTGTTTAGATTCATAAAATAGAGTTCAATATGAAACCATAGCAATTTGATTCACTCAAAACGGATTTAAAATGAAGAAGTTATGGGTAAAACAAGATTGGATAATTTTTCTCATTTTAGCTACGTGAAAATTGGTAACAAATCTATTCCAACCATAACTTAATCAACTTGTATTGTATATTATGTAATCTTGAGATACCATAGACACGTGTACAATGTTTCGACCTATCATGTCGACACATCTATATATATTTCGGAACAACCATAGACACTCTATATGTGAATGTTGGAGTTAACTATACAGGGTTGAGGTTGATTCCAAAATATATATAGTTTGAGTTGTGATCAATACTGAGATACGTATACACTTTGTCGTGGATTGATTCAAGATAATATTTATCGATTTATTTCTGTACATCTAACTGTGGACAACTAGTTATAGGTTACTAACGAGGACAGCTGGCTTAAAAAACTTAAAACATCAAAATATATTAAAAGTGTTGTAAATATATTTTGAACATACTTTGATATATATGTATATATTGTTATAGGTTCGTGAATCAACCAGTGGCCAAGTCTTACTTCCTGACGAAGTAAAAATCTGTGAAAGTGAGTTATAGTCCCACTTTTAAAATCTAATATTTTTGGGATGAGAATACATGCAGGTTTTATAAATGATTTACAAAATAGACACAAGTACGTGAAACTACATTCTATGGTTGAATTATCGAAATTGAATATGCTCCTTTTTATTAAGTCTGGTAATCTAAGTATTAGGGAACAGACACCCTAATTGACGTGAATCCTAAAGATAGATCTATTGGGCCTAACAAACCCCATCCAAAGTACCAGATGCTTTAGTACTTCGAAATTTATATCATATCCGAAGGGTGTCCCAGAATGATGGGGATATTCTTATATATGCATCTTGTTAATGTCGGTTACCAGGTGTTCACCATATGAATGATTTTTATCTCTATGTATGGGATGTGTATTGAAATATGAAATCTTGTGGTCTATTGTTACGATTTGATATATATAGGTTAAACCTATAACTCACCAACATTTTTGTTGACGTTTAAAGCATGTTTATTCTCAGGTGAATACTAAGAGCTTCCGCTGTTGCATACTAAAATAAGAAAAAGATTTGGAGTCCATGTTTGTATGATATTGTGTAAAAACTGCATTCAAGAAACTGATTTCGATGTAACATATTTGTATTGTAAACCATTATGTAATGGTCATGTGTAAACAGGATATTTTAGATTATCATTATTTGATAATCTACGTAAAGCTTTTTAAACCTTTATTTATGAAATAAAGGTTATGGTTTGTTTTAAAAATGAATGCAGTCTTTGAAAAACGTCTCATATAGAGGTCAAAACCTCGCAACGAAATCAATTAATATGGAACGTTTTTAATCAATAAGAACGGGACATTTCAGTTAGTATCCGAGCGTTGGTCTTAGAGAACCAGAAATTTGCATTAGTGTGTCTTATCGAGTTTGTTAGAATGCATTAGTGAGTCTCGACTTCGACCTTGTTTTCTTTAAAAATGATTGCTTAACATTTTTGTTGGAAACTATATATTATTAACATGTATATATTATGTGATATATTAATCTCTTAACATGTTTGATATTGTGTAATAGATGTCTACCTCTAGCACAAATCCCATTGACTCACCTAATAATAACGAAGAGTCGAATATATATTGGACTAATTCACAAGTTCCCGAAGAAGAACCGGAAGAAGAATCAGAACCGGAAGAAGAATCAGAACCGGAAGAGGAGGAACCGGAGGAGGAAATAGAACCGGTGGGGGAAATAATAAAACGGTTAAGTAAAAGAAAATTCTCAACCAACCGACTAAGGTTAATTATGGTCAATGGTGTTTCCGCCAAGGAAGCAAAATATTGGGAGGATTACCAATTCTCCGATGAATCGGATTCCGACGAGAATTCCGATGATGTTATAGAAATTACCCCAACTAAATTTAAAAAGGCAAAAGAAAATAATAAGGGAAAGGGCATAAAAATAGAGAAATCTAATTCTAACCCCGATGAACTTTATATGTATCGTCAACCCCCGAAGCCCTTAAGTTGTAACAATGACCCGGGAACCTCTAAACCACCAGGTTTTTCTAAACCGTTGTGGAAAACGACAGCTCGTATTAGGGGAACATCATATATCCCTAGAAACTTGGCAAAACGAACCAAAACTGTAACGTCCTCCCAATAGGGTCTGGAAGGAACGTCACTAATATCAAAACATACCAACATATTATAATAAACGAGAACAATACTAAATGATGAATTTAACTTTAATGAGTACGCAGCGGAAAATGAAATATCATTACAATGACAAGAATAAAAATAACGTAAATGTTCACATGCAGAAGTAATAAATGCGATATCTCTTGATCCTATGTCCAAGTAGCATCACATAAGCAGTAAGTATAAGACCTTGAATCAAACAGCACCTGAGACAAAACATGCTAAAGTGTCAACCAAAAAGGTTGAGTGAAGTTCATAGGTTTAACAAAAAGGTTGTCGTTGTTTTAGACTACAAGATTTAGTTTGTAAAGTTGATCTCTCGCAGGATCAAAAAGTTATGCCAATGCGTGATATTTAGACTAAACGTTCAAGTGTTGCCCCAGGACAAGTTGTGTATGTCCTTGTCGGTTTAATTTCATTATTAAGTAATACAATGACTTGGTCAAATGTATCGGGGACGTTACTCCCGATAGGCCTACCCCCAATAATTAAGCATGCCGCAGCAATTAAAAATATCACTGTAGGGACTTAGTCGGACATAGCCGGGTATAGCATAGTTTAACAGTTTGGTACTTGTGTCTAAAGTGTAAAAAGTAAAAAATAGCATGTGTCTCACCCCAAGTAAAAGTAAGTAAGTTTGCTAGCAATAAAGAGGGGCTATGAATTCACCTTAGTAAGTACAGAGAGAGTTATTCCTCAGAATAAAGAGTTGAACGAGTGAGTAGGAAAGTCAACCTATTGACATTTAAGAGTAGTTAAGTGTTTTGCCCATGTTTAAGTTTAAGTATGTGTTTGTTTTACTAAGTTTCTATTCCTAGTAAGTTACTATTTTTATAAAGTTTCCATTTTTAGAAAGTTTCTTATTTTACTAAGTTTCTATGACTATAGAGTTTCTACTTTTATCAGTCTTTTCCATTTTAGGATACTTGCCGTATTAGATAAGCTTCCAATCACCCCTTTCCCTTCGAATGGCTAATTTAGATCTAGGGGCTTGAGCCATAGGACCCTTTAAATCGGAAATCCAAAACCTCTGCCTAGAATCTCATAGAAACCATTCGTCAAGAAAGTTCGAAGATCTATACATCTCTAATACATATCCCAAAATATTTTTATGTTACAATATAAGTAGTAGGTTATAGGTGCTAGTAATAGTAATAGTGTATACATGTTATTTATTTTATTTTTAATTGCATATAATTTATAACATTATTTACATGTTTCGGTAAAAATAATGACCGAAGTAAAAAGTAAAAAGTAAAAAGTAAAAAAATAAAAAGTAAGAAAAGAATACTTACTAGTAGTAATTCTTCAAAGAGAGAATGATAGAAATTTTGGTGTGAGTTTGAATGAGAAATGAGGGGTAATTTATACTTGAAAAAATTAGGTAAAAAGAATAAAATAATTAAAAGAAAAAGAAATATTTTAATTCTTAATGGGATTTTAAAATTTAAAAGTATTAAATGTTAGGTCATGGGATAATGCACAAAATAAAATAATAAAAGTAGTTTTTCCATTACAATTTTTAATTAAAAATTAATTTATTTATTTATTTAATTTTTTTTTCATTTATTTTAAGGATTTTTTTTATATAAATAAACAAATTGATTTAATGCTTTTCCAAGAATATATGTCAATAATATTTTATTTTTATTTTTATTTAATTAATAAATACAAATTTTGTATAAAAATAATAAATAATTCGGTATTTTGTATTTTTAATAATAATTATGATTTTAATTATTAAACTATAGTTTTAGTAAGTTTGTAAATATTATTACATTTATATATAATTAGATTTATTATATAGTTAAATATATAATACATTAACTAAATAATAAAAGTGATACAAAGTTTATATACTTAGTTAAATTATGTCAAATTATATAAATTAATAATATATTATTTATTTAAGCGTACATTGTTGACTAAAAATTACTATTCGGTCAATATTTAATTGTATATAACAACCCTTAATACATATAGTCAGACATATAACCCTAGGGTTAATTTAGTAAATTTAGAAGTCGAAAAGTGAGGGTTGTTACAGTACCTCCCCGTTAATAAAAACTTCGTCCCGAAGTTTTAGGTAGACTTCTCGGATGCATCAGCTGTTGAGAAGAGATGGGGATATTTCTGCTTCATTTGGTCTTTACGTTCCTAGGTATACTCGGGGCCACGTCGTGAATTCCAACGGATCTTAACAATAGGTATGGTGCTTTGTTTTAAGCGTTTAGCAGATCGGTCCATGACTTCTACGGGTTCCTCTATGAAGTGCATTTTATCATCAATGCGAATGTCATCCAAAGGAATAACGACAGTATCATCAGCGAGACACTTTTTAAGATTCGAGACATGAAATACGTTGTGTACGATGCTAAGTTTAGCAGGTAATTCTAATCGATAAGCCACGGGTCCGATCCTTTCAGTAATCTTGAAGGGTCCAACAAAACGCGGACTTAGTTTGCTTCGTTTACCAAAACGAACGTGTAACGACCCGGAAATTTCGACCAAATTTAAACCTTAAACTCTTTATGTATCCGACACGATAAGCAAAAACCTCAATGTTGAGTCTAGAAAATCTGAAATCTATATCTGAAAGATTAGTTACCCTTTTACCCTGCCTGATGATTCACGAACAACCTATAATTTAAAACTCGAAACCGTCATGATTTATATATACGATTTACTTTCTTAAACGATGCTATTTCAAATTAAAATTTTACGTATTAAGTCATTTTATTTTTATGATATAACTTTTGTAATTTTTTTTAAGAAACGAAGTTAAATTAAAAATGTACAATTTGTAAAGCACAACGTACAACAATGTATAGCTTAAATAGTTGAACCGAAATTAATTCATTTACTATTTATATAAATAGTAAATGAAATGAAATTAATTAATTTACTATTCACATGAAAATGACATGATAGAAATTATTAATTATAAGTTACATAATATACCCCTAAAGTATTTGAGAAATACAACTTTTTAAATTCTAAAGATTCGTAAGATTTAAAATTGAATTATTATATATTATTTATTTTACACGTTTTAAAAATTTTATATTATTATATTATTTTATTATTACTTTATTTTAATTATTATATTATATTTATATTATTATATTAAATATATATGTATATATATCACACACGCACACTTACACAAACACATGAGTACTCCATATTTATTTCTTTTATTTCTCTTTCTTTTTCTATTTTCTTTCTACTTATCTATCTAAAATTTATCATAATATCTACTTTTATTATTAACTATACTACTAATTATATTATGATTTATATTATCAAAATCAATATTATGATGATCTTATTAGTAGTAAGTGTTATGAGTGTTAATAATTCTATGACGGGGTTCTGCCCAAATATTTTCAAAACAAGATTATGAGTGGGATAAAACTAAGAAGATTATGGGTCAAATTATGGAAGTAATGGGTATGGATCGGGGGTTTTGCTCGTGAGACAAACTAGTGTTTGTCATCTCCGTTGCGTCTGAATAATATCCTGCAATATTGAATCTCAATATTGATACGTGAGCACTTTAAACTTAACTTTTAATTTACTTTTAGTGTATCCCTGACTAGTGCTCGAGAGGTTAGGATCGTGTACATTTTTATATCTATTTTTGTTAAAATATATTTAGGATAGAATCTGAATTAGTTACTTTTGCGGTTAAGATAAGGTATATGAATAATATGTTTTTGGAAAGGTGGCGAAAAACTATAAACTTTTCATTTAGATGTCGAATAAATTCGACGGACAGATTTGAAGTTATAGCCAATTGAACTTTCGTACAAATTAATAAAAATGAATATTTTATTTTTACGTTATCATCAACAATATTATTATTGAATTATTATAGTTACGATTTTATTAATATTCTTATTAAAATTTTCAAACTATTATGTTGATCGCATTTGTTATTAAAATTATTAGATTATTATCAACAACGTTAAAAATATCATTTTTATTTAAAAGTAATTTTTAGAGATGTTATTACTATAATTGCTATGATTATTTTTGATAAATGAAAACAAATCATATTTTTAACAAATTAGTATTTTGATTATTATTATTATTAAAACTATTAAATTATTATTATTAAAATTAACATATTCATTAAAAGTAGTGTTTTAAATAAAAATAATGTAGTTATTATAAAAAAAATGCCATTTTTTTTATTATTTAATATATTTATATAAAATTCTATTAAAAGAAATATATTGATAAATTTTGTAAAAATATTTTAAAATGTAAAAACAATAATATTTAAGCATGTACAAATTTTTGGGAAATTATTTTGAGTCAAATACAACCTTTTTAACTTTTGTAGATTAGTCTCGAGCATTAGGATTGGTACACTATAATTTGATTTTATTTGTTAATTAGATATTAATCGATATATAAATATATAATTAATTAGGTTCGTGAATCGAAGGCCAACCTTATAAGTTATCAATGATGTTATATGTATTTTTACTACAAAATACAATTGGTGAGTTTCATTTGCTCCCTTTTTAATTGCTTTTGCAATATATATATTTTTGGGACTGAGAATACATGCGATGCTTTTATAAATGTTTACGAAATAGACACAAGTACTTAAAATACATTCTACGTTGAGTTGTACCACTGGCATACTTCCCTGTAGCTTGGTAACTAATATTTACAGCGGTATTGTAAACGCGAATCCTGTTGATAGATCTATCGGGCCTGACAACCCCAACCGGACTGGACGACCAGTATTCAACGGTTGCACAGTACTTCGTTTTGTGACTACACTCGGTACAGTGTAGTGAGATTTCATATTAAAGGGAATATGCGACGTGATTAAATGTTAAGTATGGTTACCAAGTGCTCAACCACTTAGAATGCTTTTATACACTCGCGAGTGTACAGATATTTATAACTATGAAATCTTGTGGTCTATTGAAATTTCTGATAACTGTTGTTATGTTAAACCTATGAACTCACCAACCTTTTGGTTGACACTTTAAAGCATGTTTATTCTCAGGTACGAATTAAGACTTCCGCTGTGCATTAGCTCATATTAAGGATACTAGTTGGGACCATTTAAGCCATGATACAAGAACGTTGCATTCGAGTCATTGAAGATCATTAAGGGCTAATATTAAGTCATTTGGATATTGTGAAATGTTAGACGAACATATCAATTTTGATGTAATGATAGATTGTCTTTTTAAGAATAAATGCAACGTTTGTAAAATGTATCATATAGAGGTCAAATACCTCGCGATGTTATCAACTATTATAATTCGTTTGTAATCAATATGGACGTTGTCCGAATGGATTAGGAACGGACCGTTATAGGTGGTATCAGAGCGTTGGTCTTAGCGAACCAGGTCACCCATTAGTGTGTCTAACTGGTAGCTGTTAGGATACATTAGTGAGTCTGGACTTCGACCGTGTCTGCCTGTCAAAAAGTTTTGCTTATCACTTTAGTCGGAAATCATCTGCTTATCATCTTTAGGGAATTGCCTGCTTAGCATTCTTAAGTCTAGACACGTCTTACTGCATTTAGTGCATCGATAGTGTATAGACGAAATTCATATCTTAGCGCATCCTAGATTTGCCTGACATATGCCGTAAATTCTTTTGAAGACTATGAAATCTTTGGAAATATATATAGATATTCTATATAGTTAGAATATCATACGACATCCGAAAATCATTTCACATCGAGGAACCTTTCTATCCACTAAATTACTCTTTTGGCGATAAACCTGAAACACTTACCGACGAACTTGTTCGAGAAACCATTTCTTTTCCCCTTTTTACGGATATCTCATCATAATTATATACCATCTCATATTCCGAATTTTATACATCTGCGCGCTTCAATCGCCAATCATTCCGGTGTACAAGTATAAGTTAACAAATTTCGCGTTCGTGTGACGGCTATGGAAAATATGTGCGACGGTTACAAACACCAGCAGCAGCCACAACCGCATCGTAAACCTCAATGTCATAAACTATACCTTGAGTATATTCACCGTTCTATGTATTGTTCTATCTACTAAATTTTCGTTCGACATATCGTTCTATATCGAATTACCTTCGCTTTACGTTTTACCTCATACATCTTCGTTCGACAGGGCAATTATGTAATCTCTAATATTTTAGAGATCATGTAATCAAGTGCCAACAATAAATCAAATGAGTATAATATTCTATTGACTCATTAAATTTCTAATTACATCTGAAGAAAATATATATGCAAGTATATTTTCATAAAGATTGTAATTAAAAATTCTTTCGTACAAACTGTTAATGATGAGAATATTTTAACGGGTGGGTAGCACCCGAGGAATATTTAGAATTCACATTAATAAGTTACACTGTACATTCTTCGAATCTGATTCAACGATTATCTATTATCCTACTCACAACCACCGATATTAGTATCCGCTTATCCCAGAATAACCATTCTCATTTAAATTTCATATTCGGATTTTGACTTATCAGAATCCAACAAGTGGCATAATGAAGAAAACATTGGATATATTAAAATTGTTAGAAACACACGATTTAACTAATTGAAAATCTATTAAGAATTTCACGCTAACTGTTCCGGCTAACTGTTCCCAGCTAACTGATTAACATTTAATTTATCGCAATTTACATTTCCGCAATTTACATTCTCGCAATTTTATTTATCGTCATTTAATTTCTGTTATTTACTTTTATGCATTTTTAAGTCGGGACACATGTACGCAATACGACGGATTAATTCTGAGACAACACGGTACATGGGTCATGATATATATTTATTTATTTTACGCACTTTAAATAAACGGGACACGTATACAAGGTTCGACTTATCATATTGACCCATCTATATATATATTTCGAAACAATCGAAGACAATCTATATGTGAAGGTTGGAGATGGCTATACAGGGTCGGAGTTGATTCCAAAATATATATATACTTTGAGTTGTGATCGACACCGAGACCGGTACACGGGTCACGATATGTATTATTTAATTCGAATATTATATACATATATATATATATATATATATATTATTTAACTATTGTACTATTGGACAATCGAACTAACAGACTGCTAACTATGGACAAGTAAAAATTAATTAAAATACTGACTATAACATATGAAACTAAACAATTCTTCAAGTTTGCCACTTGATTCTATCATAAACCTCATTCGTATCTTGACAATTACAAATCGCATTCACAACTTTTCATGATACTTGAAAACACTTCGATCGAGAAGTCAAACCCGTTGTACCTCGTCTACAGAAGAAAATATTTATGCACCTGCAAACTCTCGAATCCAAATTCATAGTTTAACACATACCGTGTTGAATCCTATGCTATTTATTAGCGAAAACAACCCTACAATTCCTTTCCAAAGTAGCCAATTTTGTCACAACACCACTTCGACTTCTCAGTAAGACTACTCCTACTATAACCTCAATATTTATACCATGTCCTTTCGCCGTCATTACCGGAGAATCTTTTATATATCACAACATCACCAGCAGCAACTCGTTATCTTCTTGGCGAAATCCGCAATCAGTAATTTCGAAAATCTCGTAGAAATTCTTCCGTCATACCTACAACGTCTATCCCTAAGAGTTACATATTTCGAATGTGAAGTTTCTGGAAAACACCCTGGACTATGAAGTAGTTCTTAAAATGCTGATAAAGCAGCAAAGATCATAAACGACATTAACAGTCAAAAGTTTGATGACAAAGAATAGTAAGGTGGTAAAGCTGAGAAAAAGAGAAGGTTTGGAACTGGAAAACGGATTGAGCAAAGTATGAAGGAGGCCGTAAACAAATGGTGAAAACGGAACCTGTCTTTAAAGGATCCAAATGATCCAGCGTCTGCTGAAACCGTTAGTAAGAACTCTACTCCTTATTTTTAAACTTTTCAAGATGATATTCTTCATCATCATCTTATCTTAGATATTATAAGATATCTTCATATCTTTCGTT
Source organism: Rutidosis leptorrhynchoides (assembly GCF_046630445.1). Classification (NCBI taxonomy): domain Eukaryota; kingdom Viridiplantae; phylum Streptophyta; class Magnoliopsida; order Asterales; family Asteraceae; genus Rutidosis; species Rutidosis leptorrhynchoides. The sequence continues at coordinate 209,707,800 of NC_092338.1, read as the reverse complement.
ATACATATTCTCCATATCTCTGGAGATATTTCCACAACTATTCCTATCTGCGATCATTTATCTCCCCGTAACATCTGCATTACAACATAAAAGAAACTGTGTTAGTTTCTAACTTCTGAAACCTCCGAGTTTAAAATATGAATGTTTTGAAGTAGTGTTGGGAACTGATGCATGAATTAATATAAAATAATGAAACTTGATCAACTTCATTATATTACAGTAAGTCATGTTAAGTTTCTAATGAAGCATGATGATTCACAGTACCATCATCATGTGCCATGTTACACGGCTCTTACATTCTATCCAATCTCCAAACATATTAGAACGTATCACCCTGATAGTTCTAATTTTCCAAAATATCCTGGTAATTTGACCAATCAAAATCGTGCCATTACCATTTCTTTCTGATAGCATTAGTTATATTCATTCCAAATCGCTTGGTTCGAGGACGGGAAGAAGAAACGTAGGGACAAAACACCAGAATAGAAATGGGAACATAAACCACAACAAATAAGAGAGAGCATTAACTGTGGATGACAATGATTTTAAGGGATAGGAGTAGGAACATCGAAATATAAGGGAAGATATAAAACCTAACAACAACCCTGAAACTACAAACCGTGCATATCAATACGTATGGCAACGTAAAGGCACGGGAGAATTAAAAACATTATAATTCCAAGGAAAGGATAAAAGAGAATAGATTCTTCTGGTGATAGATGAAAAAGAAGATATGAAAGTTAGAAATATAACAAGGATTAGAATGGGATGGAGCATTTTAGCGAATGTCTTAAAGTAGGAACTAAAGAGAAAGAATAGAAGATGTGGGAAGTAAGAAAGGGAAGGAGGTAAATTTATAGTGAAATATTCGACAAAGAAATCAAAACAGATTGCTGCGTTAAATCAAAGAAGATCCTGATCGCCGCAAAAACTAAATCTTATTACCTAAGATTTTCCTCAAAACCCTTAAATTCCGGAAATCGATCATAATCACGTCATCGGTTACAACAATTCTATATTTAATCATTTCACTCTCTTTTATAATAGCTTCGCTCGTACGCTTCACATGATCGAAATGTTTTATCCATATCTATCAAAAATGATAAAACTTCATTTTCATCTCATAATCGTCATGAAAACATTTCCATTGTTATCTATAACAACCTCTACCAAATTTCGGGGACGAAATTTCTTTAACAGGTGGGTACTGTAACGACCCGGAAATTTCGACCAAATTTAAACCTTAAACTCTTTATGTATCCGACACGATAAGCAAAAACCTCAATGTTGAGTCTAGAAAATCTGAAATCTATATCTGAAAGATTAGTTACCCTTTTACCCTGCCTGACGATTCACGAACAACCTATAATTTAAAACTCGAAACTGTCATGATTTATATATACGATTTACTTTCTTAAACGATGCTATTTCAAATTAAAATTTTACGTATTAAGTCATTTTATTTTTATGATATAACTTTTGTAATTTTTTTTAAGAAACGAAGTTAAATTAAAAATGTACAATTTGTAAAGCACAACGTACAACAATGTATAGCTTAAATAGTTGAACCGAAATTAATTCATTTACTATTTATATAAATAGTAAATGAAATGAAATTAATTAATTTACTATTCACATGAAAATGACATGATAGAAATTATTAATTATAAGTTACATAATATACCCCTAAAGTATTTGAGAAATACAACTTTTTAAATTCTAAAGATTCGTAAGATTTAAAATTGAATTATTATATATTATTTATTTTACACGTTTTAAAAATTTTATATTATTATATTATTTTATTATTACTTTATTTTAATTATTATATTATATTTATATTATTATATTAAATATATATGTATATATATCACACACGCACACTTACACAAACACATGAGTACTCCATATTTATTTCTTTTATTTCTCTTTCTTTTTCTATTTTCTTTCTACTTATCTATCTAAAATTTATCATAATATCTACTTTTATTATTAACTATACTACTAATTATATTATGATTTATATTATCAAAATCAATATTATGATGATCTTATTAGTAGTAAGTGTTATGAGTGTTAATAATTCTATGACGGGGTTCTGCCCAAATATTTTCAAAACAAGATTATGAGTGGGATAAAACTAAGAAGATTATGGGTCAAATTATGGAAGTAATGGGTATGGATCGGGGGTTTTGCTCGTGAGACAAACTAGTGTTTGTCATCTCCGTTGCGTCTGAATAATATCCTGCAATATTGAATCTCAATATTGATACGTGAGCACTTTAAACTTAACTTTTAATTTACTTTTAGTGTATCCCTGACTAGTGCTCGAGAGGTTAGGATCGTGTACATTTTTATATCTATTTTTGTTAAAATATATTTAGGATAGAATCTGAATTAGTTACTTTTGCGGTTAAGATAAGGTATATGAATAATATGTTTTTGGAAAGGTGGCGAAAAACTATAAACTTTTCATTTAGATGTCGAATAAATTCGACGGACAGATTTGAAGTTATAGCCAATTGAACTTTCGTACAAATTAATAAAAATGAATATTTTATTTTTACGTTATCATCAACAATATTATTATTGAATTATTATAGTTACGATTTTATTAATATTCTTATTAAAATTTTCAAACTATTATGTTGATCGCATTTGTTATTAAAATTATTAGATTATTATCAACAACGTTAAAAATATCATTTTTATTTAAAAGTAATTTTTAGAGATGTTATTACTATAATTGCTATGATTATTTTTGATAAATGAAAACAAATCATATTTTTAACAAATTAGTATTTTGATTATTATTATTATTAAAACTATTAAATTATTATTATTAAAATTAACATATTCATTAAAAGTAGTGTTTTAAATAAAAATAATGTAGTTATTATAAAAAAAATGCCATTTTTTTTATTATTTAATATATTTATATAAAATTCTATTAAAAGAAATATATTGATAAATTTTGTAAAAATATTTTAAAATGTAAAAACAATAATATTTAAGCATGTACAAATTTTTGGGAAATTATTTTGAGTCAAATACAACCTTTTTAACTTTTGTAGATTAGTCTCGAGCATTAGGATTGGTACACTATAATTTGATTTTATTTGTTAATTAGATATTAATCGATATATAAATATATAATTAATTAGGTTCGTGAATCGAAGGCCAACCTTATAAGTTATCAATGATGTTATATGTATTTTTACTACAAAATACAATTGGTGAGTTTCATTTGCTCCCTTTTTAATTGCTTTTGCAATATATATATTTTTGGGACTGAGAATACATGCGATGCTTTTATAAATGTTTACGAAATAGACACAAGTACTTAAAATACATTCTACGTTGAGTTGTACCACTGGCATACTTCCCTGTAGCTTGGTAACTAATATTTACAGCGGTATTGTAAACGCGAATCCTGTTGATAGATCTATCGGGCCTGACAACCCCAACCGGGCTGGACGACCAGTATTCAACGGTTGCACAGTACTTCGTTTTGTGACTACACTCGGTACAGTGTAGTGAGATTTCATATTAAAGGGAATATGCGACGTGATTAAATGTTAAGTATGGTTACCAAGTGCTCAACCACTTAGAATGCTTTTATACACTCGCGAGTGTACAGATATTTATAACTATGAAATCTTGTGGTCTATTGAAATTTCTGATAACTGTTGTTATGTTAAACCTATGAACTAACCAACCTTTTGGTTGACACTTTAAAGCATGTTTATTCTCAGGTACGAATTAAGACTTCCGCTGTGCATTAGCTCATATTAAGGATACTAGTTGGGACCATTTAAGCCATGATACAAGAACGTTGCATTCGAGTCATTGAAGATCATTAAGGGCTAATATTAAGTCATTTGGATATTGTGAAATGTTAGACGAACATATCAATTTTGATGTAATGATAGATTGTCTTTTTAAGAATAAATGCAACGTTTGTAAAATGTATCATATAGAGGTCAAATACCTCGCGATGTTATCAACTATTATAATTCGTTTGTAATCAATATGGACGTTGTCCGAATGGATTAGGAACGGACCGTTATAGAACGACACCTTTCCAAGGGGATACTTTCAACATGACTTTGTCACCAACTTGGAATTCCAAATCTTTTCGACCTTTATTAGCATAGCTCTTCTGTCGGCTGCGGGCAGTTTCTATTCGTTTCTTAATCTGAACTATCTTTTCGGTTGTCTCGTATATGATTTCAGGACCAGTTAACTGTCTGTCCTCTAATTCATCCTAGCACAGTGGGGATCTACATTTTCGTCCGTATAAGGCCTCAAAAGGTGCAGCCTTAATACTTGAGTGGTAACTATTATTGTAAGACAATTCAACCAAAGGCAAATGTCTATCCCAGCCTTTTCCGAAGTCGATAACACAAGCGCGAAGCATATCTTCCAATGTTTGAATGGTTCGTTCACTTTGACCATCGGTTTGCGGATGATAAGCAGTACTCATGTCGAGTTGAGTTCCAAGAGCAGTTTGTAAGGATTTCCAGAATCTGGAAGTGAATCCACTGTCGCGATCGGATATGATTGATATAGGAACACCATGACGAGAGACAATTTCTTTGATATACAGTTGTAACAATCTCTCCATCTTGTCGGTCTCCTTGATCGGTAAGAAATGAGCAGATTTAGTAAGACTATCTACTATGACCCATATAGTATCATTGCCACTAGAAGTCTTAGGCAATTTAGTACTAAAGTCCATAGCGATACATTCCCACTTCCACTGCGGAATATCGGGTTGTGTCAACAGACCAGAAGGCTTTTGATATTCAGCCTTGACTTTCAAACAAATGAGACACTTACTAACATTAGTAGCAATGTCGGCTTTCATATTAGGCCACCAGTAGAATTCCTTCACATCGTGGTACATCTTACTGGAACCCGGATGAATAGAATACCTAGTCTTATGCGCTTCATCCAAGACTAGTTCACGGAGATTATCGAAGCGAGGAACCCAAATTATATTGCCAAAGTACCGTGTACCATTAGCTTTCACTTGGAGTTGGTTCTCGAAACCGATAGGTCCTTCATCTTCGATAAGTGTTGGTTTAATAGCTTCCAGTTGAGCTTCGCAGATTCATGATATAAGATTTGATTTGATTTTCAGGTTTAAGGCACGAACACGTTTAACATCGTCTTTTCGACTAAGGGCATCAGTAACTACATTTGCCTTGCCAGGATGATATTCCATCTTACAGTCATAATCGTTCAATAACTCGAGCCATCGGCTTTGCCTCATATTCAGCTGTTTTTGATCAAATATGTGTCTAAGACTTTTATGGTCAGTGTACACCGTAAACTGGGTACCATATAGATAATGTCTCCATATCTTTAATGCAAATACCACGGCACCTAACTCAAGGTCGTGTGTGGTATAGTTCTCCTCATGTTTCTTCAACTGTCTAGATGCATAGGCAATAACCTTTTCACGTTGCATTAAAACACAATCAAAGCCTTGCTTTGAGGCATCGCAGTAAACAACAAAATCGTCAGTACCTTCAGGTTAAGATAGAATCGGGGCTGTGGTCAACTTCTCTTTCAGAATCTTGAAAGCAGATTCCTGTTCTTCGGACCACTCAAACTTCTTCCATTTTTTAGTTAGCTTCGTTAGAGGTTTAGCAATGAGAGAAAAATCTTTTATGAACCTTCGATAGTAACCGGCAAGTCCCAAAAACTGGCGAATATGTTTCACAGTCTTTGGTATCTCCCAGTTCCGAATAGTAGCAATCTTAGCTGGATCGACATGTATTCCTTCTCTATCAACAACATGTCCAAGGAATTATACGGTTTTGAGCCAAAACTCGCACTTAGAAAATTTAGCATAGAGTTGTTCATTTCTTAAGAGTTCAAGAATCATACGCAAATGTTGTTCATGTTCTTTCTCACTCTTGGAATAGATCAAGATGTCATCAATGAATACAATGACGAATTTATCGAGGTACGGCTTGCAGACACGATTCATAAGATCCATGAATACATCAGGAGCATTGGTCAAACCAAAAGGCATGACACAGAATTCGTAATGTCCATATCGAGTACGAAAAGCAGTCTTAGAAATATCAGATTCCTTGACTTGGAATTGGTAATAACCAGATCTTAAATCAATCTTTGAATAAACGCTTGACCCTTGAAGTTGATCGAATAGATCATCAATACGTGGCAACGGGTAACGATTCTTGATAGTAAGCTTGTTAAGTTCGCGATAATCAATACACATCCTTAACGTACCATCCTTCTTCTTAACAAACAGAATAGGAGCTCCCCATGGGGACGAGCTAGGACGAATGAAACCTTTATCCAATAGTTCTTGGAGCTGGTTGGATAATTCCTTCATCTCGGAGGGTGCTAAACGATACGACGTTTTAGCAATAGGAGCTAAACCGGGAGTTAAATCAATTTGAAATTCAACTTGTCGAGGAGGTGGAAGACCAGGAAGATCTTCGGGAAACACATCGGGAAGTCTTTAACCACTGGTACATCTTCGATACGCTTTTCTTTCAATTCAATCATCTTAACGTGAGCTAGAATAGCTGGATAACCTTTTATAAGGTATTTGCGAGTTTTAATACAGGAGATGATGTTGAGATTGGAACCACTCTTTTCACCTTGGATGATGAGAGTCTCTCCATTTTCCAATGGAACATTAACAGTTTTATCGTAACACATGATATATATAAAACACTTTATATTATTAAAGAACGAGACATTAAATAAGCCTTTTAGTGCACGATTCAGAAATAGAAATAGTTTTAAGGCATAGCCTTTACATAGATGGAAAATAGAAAGATAACTAAAGAATATTAAGATTGAAGTTGTCTTCTTATTCCTTCTTCTCGTCCTCAACCTTCTTCATAAACTTCTCAACTTTCTCATTCTTCGCCTTTTGTTTCTCATGCAGGAACTCGAGATTATCATAAAGATTAGAAACTTCATTGTTGATTACATGGTACTTGTGGTCCCTTATAAAAAGTTGATTATTCATGCGGTTTTCTTCCATCTTCAATCTAAGGTCAACATCTTCTCTTAGGTAGGAGAGAGATTGCTTCCCCCATCGGGTATTTCTATCACCTTCATACTTCACCAACTTTATCTCTTTCTTTAGTTCAGCATTTTCCTCCATGAGCTTCTTGATCGCTAGGTCTTTTTCCTTCATTTGAAAATCGATCCTTGCAATATGGCGAATTAGGTCATTGGTAGTTTTTCGCAGATTCATGAGCTCGTACTTGGCATCAACTTCATCGTAGAAAGGAGATCGGGATCTTTTCTTTGACGGCCCAGTTTCTTCAAGACATTTCCTCTTGTCTTTATTCCTCGGGGTTGGATAGTATTCAGGAGACCCGTGTAACTTTAGAGTAGTATTTGGGCTATAATTTGGTGAGGGAGGACCACCAAAGCCATAAGGTGGACTTTGGACTGGTCTTTCTGTGGAAGACCTTTCAGTATCTTTTTTGGTTGGCTTGAAAAGATTCATTTTGGTCGTTTGATGATAATTAGACATCTTAACATTAGGAAGGAGATTTTGATCAGTTTTAGGATAGGATTGTAAGGCATATGTTTTAAGATAACAAGGCAATCCTAAGTGCTTTAAAGTCTAAGGCAAGAAAGGTTATAGTTTCCTAGATTGCTAAGGCACCCTAGCTAACAAGTAAGGCACACATAAAAATGCAATCCTGGTTCTCTATAACAGCCTGGTTATGCTCTGATACCAATCTGTAACATCCTCCCAATAGGGTCTGGAAGGAACATCACTAATATCAAAACATACCAACATATTATAATAAACGAGAAAAATACTAAATGATGAATTTAACTTTAATGAGTACGCAGCGGAAAATGAAATATCATTACAATGACAGGAATAACAATAACGTAAATTTTCACATGCAGAAGTAATAAATGCGATATCTCTTGATCCTATGTCCAAGTAGCATCACATAAGCAGTAAGTATAAGTGCTTGAATCAAACAGCACCTGAGACAAAACATGCTAAAGTGTCAACCAAAAAGGTTGAGTGAAGTTCATAGGTTTAACAAAAAGGTTGTCGTTGTTTTAGACCACAAGATTTAGTTTGTAAAGTTGATCTCCCGCAGGATCAAAAAGTTAAGCATGCCGCATCAATTAAAAATATCACTGTAGGGACTTAGTCGGACATAGCCGGGTATAGCATAGTTTAACAGTTTGGTACTTGTGTCTAAAGTGTAAAAAGTAAAAAACAGCATGTGTCTCACCCCAAGTAAAAGTAAGTAAGTTTGATAGCAATAAAGAGGGGCTATGAATTCACCTTAGTAAGTACAGAGAGAGTTATTCTTCAGAATAAAGAGTTGAACGAGTGAGCAGGAAAGTCAACCTATTGACATTTAAGAGTAGTTAAGTGTTTTGCCCATGTTTAAGTTTAAGTATGTGTTTGTTTTACTAAGTTTCTATTCCTAGTAAGTTACTATTTTTATAAAGTTTCCATTTTTAGAAAGTTTCTTATTTTACTAAGTTTCTATGACTATAGAGTTTCTACTTTTATCAGTGTTTTCCATTTTAGGATACTTGCCGTATTAGATAAGCTTCCAATCACCCGTTTCCCTTCGAATGGCTAATTTAGATCTAGGAGCTTGAGCCATAGGACCCTTTAAATCGGAAATCCAAACCCTCTGCCTAGAATCTCATAGAAACCATTCGTCAAGAAAGTTCGAAGATCTATACATCTCTAATACATATCCCAAAATGTTTTTATGTTACAATATAAGTAGTAGGTTATAGGTGCTAGTAATAGTAATAATAATAGTGTATACATGTTATTTATTTTATTTTTAATTGCATATAATTTATAACATTATTTACATGTTTCGGTAAAAATAATGATCGAAGTAAAAAGTAAAAAGTAAAAAGTAAAAAAATAAAAAGTAAGAAAAGAATACTTACTAGTAGTAATTCTTCAAAGAGAGAATGAGAGAAATTTTGGTGTGAGTTTGAATGAGAAATTTTGGTGTGAGTTTGAAAAAGATATATTTTAATTCTTAATGGGATTTTAAAATTTAAAAGTATTAAATGTTAGTTCATGGGATAATGCACAAAATAAAATAATAAAAGTAGTTTTTCCATTACAATTTTTAATTAAAAAGTAATTTATTTATTTATTTAATTTTTTTCATTTATTTTAAGGATTTTTTTATATAAATAAACAAATTGATTTAATGCTTTTCCAAGAATATTTGTCAATAATATTTTATTTTATTTTATTTTTATTTTTATTTAATTAATAAATACAAATTTTGCATAAAAATAATAAATAATTCGGTATTTTGTATTTTTAATAATAATTATGATTTTAATTATTAAACTATAGTTTTAGTAAGTTTGTAAATATTATTACATTTATATATAATTAGATTTATTATATAGTTAAATATATAATACATTAACTAAATAATAAAAGTGATACAAAGTTTATATACTTAGTTAAATTATGTCAAATTATATAAATTAATAATATATTATTTATTTAAGCGTACAATGTTGACTAAAAATTACTATTCGGTCAATATTTAATTGTATATAACAACCCTTAATACATATAGTCAGACATATAACCCTAGGGTTAATTCAGTAAATTTAGAAGTCGAAAAGTGAGGGTTGTTACAAAAACCGAAGAAGAAGAAACGAGCGAGTCGGAATAAGATAGTTGTATTCGTGTGGTGTAATATATGTAATATAGTGTGCTTATGCTTTATGATATATGTAAAAATTACTTGTATTAAGAAGTATTTTTTTTTATGAATCTAACTCTTGTCTATTTTACAGTATAAAAACACAGAATGGATAGACAACCCAATATTTTAAGAGACCTACCCGGAGACATGATTAATGAAATCTTGTCTAGAGTCGGTCAGAATTCTTCAGCACAACTATTTACGGCGAAATCAGTATGTAAGACATTCGAAGAACGTACTAAGAATGTCTTGGTTTATAAGAGACTTTCGTTTGAAAGATGGGGGATATCACATTGGGAAACCCATAAGTTACGATATGTTTACTTTGACGCATATATTGCGGGGAACCCAAATGCTATTTTACGCAACGGGTTAAGAAATTATTTTGACTCAATATATCCGAATATAGGACTTCATGATTTAGAAAAAGCAGCTAACATGCAACATAAAGAAGCATGTTATGCTTACGGGTTAGTACTGTTTGCTTCTCACCAAAGTGAAAACAAGAACATCGGGCTACAACTATTAAACAAAACATTTCCACAAGTGACGGAGTCGGTAATTGGGGTAAGAAATGAGGTTTTTAGGTTATTGTGAGACTATTGGTCATTACGTAACCCTCGTCCCTTTGACGACGTTACAACATGCTGTCTTATCAACGGCCATAACGGTTATGTTCCACAAGACCAAGGATGGGAAGTAGTCCTAGTAAAACCAGAATGCATGACTTGTTTCTGGACGTATGAATTACGTGTCTTTATTGCCTTTGCTGAACGACTTGTGTACTAGCTAGAATTATCTTCACAACTATCTTGTATCAAAGTTATTGTGTGGTATATTTCATGCTTTATGTAAAATAAGCGGTATTGTAAGTTTGTAAAATATTGTATAAAAGTTTGAATGCGAAATATTATTATAATCAGTTTTTCATATAGAATTGTAGTAGTTGAATTGTATATTAGCTACTAAGTATGAATTAACGGGTAGGTACTACCCGAATTTAAACTTATAAAATGCTAATATGAAGAAAAAGCTTTTATAAATGAGTTCATATTATGCTACGAAATACTATTAACTACTCTTAATATTCTGTATGATTAACTTGTTCCATTTGACTATTTTGAAGGAAATGACACCGACTACTCGACACAACGTGAATATGAATGAAAAGGAATTCCGTACTTTTCTAGCTTCAAACATAGCCGCAGTACAGGCTGCGCTACATACCAACAATAACCTTGGATCTAGCAGTACAGGAAATCGTGTAGGATGCACCTACAAAGAATTCACTGCCTGCAAACCTTTGGAATTTGCTGGAACCGAAGGACCGATCGGATTAAAACGGTAGACCGAGAAGGTCGAATCGGTGTTTGCCATAAGTAAGTGTACTGAAGAGGACAAAGTGAAGTACGCTACGCATACCTTCACAGGTTCTGCGTTAACATGGTGGAATACCTATCTAGAGCAAGTGGGATAAGATGATGCGTACGCACTACCGTGGTCAGCATTCAAGCACTTGATGAATGAGAAGTACCGTCCCAGAACCGAGGTCAATAAGCTCAAGACAGAACTTAGAGGGTTACGAACCCAAGGATTTGATATTACCACGTACGAAAGACGATTAACAGAAATGTGCCTATTGTGTCCGGGAGCGTTCGAAGATGAGGAAGAGAAGATCGACGCGTTTGTGAAAGGATTACCGGAAAGAATCCAAGAAGATATAAGTTCACACGAGCCCGCCTCCATACAACAGGCATGTAGAATGGCTCACAAACTAGTGAACCAGATTGAGGAAAGAATTAAAGAACAGACGGCTGAAGAGGCCAATGTGAAGCAAGTCAAAAGAAAGTGGGAGGAAAACGGTGATAAGAATCACCAATACAACAACAGTAATTACAATAATAATCGCAACAATTATCCCAACAATCGCAACTACAACAAACGGCCCAACAACAACAACAACAACAACAAGAACAACAACAACAACAACAACAACAACAACAACAACAACAACAACAACAACAACAACAACAACAACAACAACAACAACAACAACAACAACAACAACAACAACAACAACAACTACAACAATCATCCCAACAACAATAACAACTGCAACAACAACAACAACAATCAGAAGCAGCTATGCCAAAGGTGTGAAAAGTATCACTCGGGGTTCTGCACCAAATTTTGCAACAAGTGTAAAAGAAATGTTCATAGCGCGGCGAAGTGTGAGGTCTACGGACCAGGGGTTAACAGAACGAAAGGAACAAATGGTGTCAGAACGAGTAATGGTAGAGCAAGTAGTGTCGGAGCAAGTTATGCCAATGTAGTTTGTTATAAATGTGGAAAACCGGGCCACCTTATTAGAAATTGCCCGAACCAGGAGAACACGAATGGACAAGGCCGCGGAAGAGTTTTCAATATTAATGTGGCAGAGGCACAGGAAGACCCGGAGCTTGTTACGAATACGTTTCTTATTGAGAATAAATCTTCTTACGTTTTATTTAATTCGGGTGCAGATAGAAGCTATACGAGTAGAGATTTTTGTGCTAAATTAAGTTGTCCATTGACGCCATTGGATAGTAAATTTTTACTCGAATTAGCAAACGGTAAATTAATTTCAGCAGATAATATATGCCGGAATCGAGAAATTAAACTGGGTAGCGAAATATTAAAGATTGATTTGATACCAGTAGAGTTAGGGAGTTTTGATGTAATAGTTGGCATGGACTGGCTGAAGAAGGTGAAAGCAGAGATCGTATGTTATAAAAATGCAATTTGCATTGTACGAGAAGAAGGAGAACCCTTAATGGTGTACGGAGAAAGGGGCAACATGAAGCTACATCGTATTAGTAATTTGAAGGCACAAAAACTAATAAGAAAAGGTTGCTATGCTGTTCTAGCACACGTCGAGAAAGTACAAACTGAAGAAAAGAGCATCAATGATGTTCCCGTCGCAAAAGAATTTCCCGATGTATTTTTGAAAGAATTACCGGGACTACCTCCACATCGATCTGTTGAATTTCAAATAGATCTTGTACCAGGAGCTGCACCAATAGCTCGTGCTCCTTATAGACTCGCACCCAGCGAGATGAAAGAACTACAAAGCCAACTGCAAGAACTGTTAGAATGTGGTTTCATTCGACCAAGCACATCACCATGGGGAGCTCCTGTTTTGTTTTTCAAGAAGAAGGATGGTACAATTAGGTTGTGTATTGACTACAGAGAGTTGAACAAACTTACCATCAAAAATCGTTATCCACTGCCGAGAATTGACGACTTATTTGATCAACTACAAGGCTCGTCGGTTTATTCAAAGATCGATTTACGTTCTGGATATCATCAAATGCGAGTAAAGGAGGATGATATTCCAAAAACTGCTTTTAGGACGCGTTATGGTCATTACGAGTTTATGGTTATGCCGTTTGGATTGACTAACGTACCAGCTGTGTTCATGGACCTTATGAACCGAGTGTGTGGGCCATATCTTTACAAGTTTGTCATTGTTTTCATCGATGACATACTTATTTACTCAAAGAATGATCAAGAGCACGAAGAACATTTGAGAAAAGTGCTAGAAGTATTAAGGAAAGAAAAATTGTACGCTAAGTTTTCAAAGTGTGCATTTTAGTTGGAAGAAGTTGAATTCCTCGGTCACATAGTGAACAAAGAAGGTATCCAGGTGGACTCGGCAAAGATCGAAACCGTTGAAAAGTGGGAAACCCCAAAAACTCTGAAGCATATACGTCAATTTTTAGGATTGGCTGGTTACTACAGAAGATTCATCCAAGATTTCTCCAAAATAGCAAAACCCTTGACTGCATTAACGCATAAAGGGAAGAAATTTGAATGGAAGGATGAACAAGAGAAGGCGTTTCAATTATTGAAGAAAAAGCTAACTACGGCACCTATATTGTCATTGCCTGAAGGGAATGATGATTTTGTGATTTATTGTGACGCATCAAAGCAAGGTCTCGGTTGTGTATTAATGCAACGAACGAAGGTGATTGCTTATGCGTCTAGACAATTGAAGATTCACGAGCAAAATTATACGACGCATGATTTGGAATTAGGCACGGTTGTTTTTGCATTAAAGACTTGGAGGCACTACTTATATGGGGTCAAAAGTATTATATATACCGACCACAAAAGTCTTCAACACATATTTAATCAGAAACAACTGAATATGAGGCAGCGTAGGTGGATTGAATCGTTGAATGATTACGACTTTGAGATTCGTTACCACCCGGAGAAGGCAAATGTGGTAGACGACGCCTTAAGCAAAAAGGACAGAGAACCCATTCGAGTAAAATCTATGAATATAATGATTCACACTAACCTTACCACTCAAATAAAGGAGGCGCAACAAGGAGTTTTAAAAGAGGGAAATTTAAAGGATGAAATACCCAAAGGATCGGAGAAGCATCTTAATATTCGGGAAGACGGAACCCAGTATAGGGCTGAAAGAATTTGGGTACCAAAATTTGGAGATATGAGAGAAATGGTACTTAGAGAAGCTCATAAAACCAGATACTCAATACATCCTGGAGTGGGGAAGATGTACAAGGATCTTAAGAAACATTTTTGGTGGACAGGTATGAAAGCCGATATTGCTAAATATGTAGGAGAATGTTTGACGTGTTCTAAGGTCAAAGCTGAACATCAGAAACCATCAGGTCTACTACAACAACCTGAAATCCCGAAATGGAAATGGGAAAACATTACCATGGATTTCATTATTAAATTGCCAAGGACTGCAAGTGGTTATGATACTATTTGGGTAATAGTTGATCGTCTCACCAAATCAGCACACTTCCCGCCAATAAGAGAAGATGACAAGATGGAGAAGTTAGCACGACTGTATTTGAAGGAAGTCATCTCCAGACAAGGAATACCAATCTCTATTATCTCTGATAGGGATGGCAGATTTATTTCAAGATTCTGGCAGACATTACAGCAAGCATTAGGAACTCGTCTAGACATTAGTACTGCCTATCATCCACAAACTGATGGGCAGAGCGAAAGGACAATATAAATGCTTGAAGACATGCTACGAGCTTGTGTTATTGATTTAGGAAACAGTTGGGATCGCAATCTACCGTTAGCAGAATTTTCCAACAACAACAGCTACCATTCAAGCATTGAGATGGCGCCGTTTGAAGCACTTTATGGTAGAAAGTGCAGGTCTCCGATTTGTTGGAGTGAAGTGGGGGATAGACAGATTACGGGTCCGGAGATAATACAAGAAACTACCGAGAAAATCATCCAAATTCAACAAAGATTGAAAACCGCCCAGAGTCGATAAAAGAGCTACGCGGACAGTAAAAGAAAAGATATAGAGTTTGAAATTGGAGAAATGGTCATGCTTAAGGTTTCACCTTGGAAAGGCGTTGTTCGATTTGGTAAACGGGGGAAACTAAATCCAAGGTACATTGGAGCATTCAAGATTATAGATCGTGTCGGACCAGTAGCTTACCAACTGGAGCTACCTCAACAACTCGCGGCTGTACATAACACTTTTCAAGTCTCAAATTTGAAGAAATGTTTTGCTAAAGAAGATCTCACTATTCCGTTGGATGAAATCCAAATCCATGAAAAACTTCAATTCATTGAAGAACCCGTCGAAATAATGGATCGTGAGGTTAAGAGACTTAAACAAAACAAGATACCGATTGTTAAGGTTCGATGGAATGCTCGTAGAGGACCCGAGTTCACCTGGGTGTGTGAAGATCAGATGAAGAAGAAATACCCGTATTTATTTCCAGGAGATACGTCAACACCTCCAACTGCTTAAAATTTCGGGATAAAATTTATTTAACGGGTAGGTACTGTAGTGACCCGAACTTTTCCATGTTTATATATATATTAAATGAAATTGTTATTTACATGATTAAGTGTTTCCAACATGTTAAGCAACCGAACTTGTTAAGACTTGATTAATTGAAATAGGTTTCATATAGACAATTGACCACCCAAGTTGACCGGTGATTCACGAACGTTAAAACTTGTAAAAACTATACGATGACATATATATGGTTATATATATAGTTAACATGATTTTATTATAAGTATGTATCTCATTAGGTATTTTAACAATGAGTTATATACATAAAAATGAGACTATTAATTTAAGAAACTCGAAAACGATATATATAACGATTATCGTTATAACAACGTCTTACTAGGTACATATGAATCATATTAAGATATTGATACACTTGGTTAATTATGTTAAATGATAAGTAAATATATTATTAAGTGTATTAACAATGAAATACATATGTAAAAATAAGACTACTAACTTAATGATTTCGAAACGAGACATATATGTAACGATTATCGTTGTAACGACATTTAACTGTATATATATCATACTAAGATATATTATATATCATAATATCATGATAATATTACAATTTAACATCTCATTTGTTATAATAAACAATGGGTTAACAACATTCAACAAGATCGTTAACCTAAAGGTTTCAAAACAACATTTACATGTAACGACTAACGATGACTTAACGACTCAGTTAAAATGTATACACATGTAGTGTTTTAATATGTATTCATACACTTTTGAAAGACTTCAAGTCACTTATCAAAATACTTCTACTTAACAAAAATGCTTACAATTACATCCTCGTTCAGTTTCATCAACAATTCTACTCGTATGCACCCGTATTCGTACTCGTACAATACACAGCTTTTAGATGTATGTACTATTAGTATATACACTCCAATGATCAGCTTTTAGTAGCCCATGTGAGTCACCTAACACATGTGGGAACCATCATTTGGCAACTAGCATGAAATATCTCATAAAATTACAAAAATATGAGTAATCATTCATGACTTATTTACATGTAAACAAAATTACATATCCTTTATATCTAATCCATACACCAACGACCAAAAACACCTACAAACACTTTCATTCTTCAATTTTCTTCATCTAATTGATGTATCTCAAGTTCTATCTTCAAGTTCTAAGTGTTCTTCATAAATTCCAAAAGTTCTAGTTTCATAAAATTAAGAATACTTCCAAGATTGCAAGTTTACTTCGAAGTTTTCTAAATCCATTCCAAGTAATCATTCAAGATCAAGAAACCTTTGTTACTTACAGTAGGTTATCTTTCTAATACAAGGTAATAATCATATTCAAACTTTAATTCAATTTCTATAACTATAACAATCTTATTTCGAGTGGAAATCTTACTTGAAATTGTTTTCGTGTCATGATTCTGCTTCAAGAACTTTCAAGCCATCCAAGGATCCTTTGAAGCTAGATCTATTTTTTCTCATTTCCAGTAGGTTTATCTAAGGAACTTGAGGTAGTAATGATGTTCATAACATCATTCGATTCATACATATAAAGCTATCTTATTCGAAGGTTTAAACTTGTAATCACTAGAACATAGTTTAGTTAATTCTAAACTTGTTCGCAAATAAAAGTTAATCCTTCTAACTTGACTTTTAAAATCAACTAAACACATTTTCTATATCTATATGATATGCTAACTTAATGATTTAAAACCTGGAAACACGAAAAACACCGTAAAACCGGATTTACGCCGTCGTAGTAACACCGCGGGCTATTTTGGGTTAGTTAATTAAAAACTAAACTTTGATTTAAAAGTTATTATTCTGGGAAAATGATTTTTATTATGAACATGAAACTATATCCAAAAATTATGGTTAAACTCAAAGTGGAAGTATGTTTTCTAAAATGGTCATCTAGACGTCGTTCTTTCGACTGAAATGACTACCTTTACAAAAATGACTTGTAACTTGTTTTTCCGAATATAAATCTATACTTTTTCTGTTTAGATTCATAAAATAGAGTTCAATATGAAATCATAGCAATTTGATTCACTCAAAACGGATTTAAAATGAAGAAGTTATGGGTAAAACAAGATTGGATAATTTTTCTCATTTTAGCTACGTGAAAATTGGTAACAAATCTATTCCAATCATAACTTAATCAACTTGTATTGTATATTATGTAATCTTGAGATACCATAGACACGTATACAATGTTTCGACCTATCATGTCGACACATCTATATATATTTCAGAACAACCATAGACACTCTATATGTGAATGTTGGAGTTAGCTATACAGGGTTGAGGTTGATTCCAAAATATATATAGTTTGAGTTGTGATCAATACTGAGATACGTATACACTGGGTCGTGGATTGATTCAAGATAATATTTATCGATTTATTTCTGTACATCTAACTGTGGACAACTAGTTGTAGGTTACTAACGAGGACAGCTGACTTAATAAACTTAAAACATCAAAATATATTAAAAGTGTTGTAAATATATTTTGAACATACTTTGATATATATGTATATATTGTTATAGGTTCGTGAATCAACCAGTGGCCAAGTCTTACTTCCCGACGAAGTAAAAATCTATGAAAGTGAGTTATAGTCCCACTTTTAAAATCTAATATTTTTGGGATGAGAATACATGCAGGTTTTATAAATGATTTACAAAATAGACACAAGTACGTGAAACTACATTCTATGGTTGAATTATCGAAATCGAATATGCCCCTTTTTATTAAGTCTGGTAATCTAAGAATTAGGGAACAGACACCCTAATTGACGCGAATCCTAAAGATAGATCTATTGGGCCTAACAAACCCCATCCAAAATACCGGATGCTTTAGTACTTCGAAATTTATATCATATCCGAAGGGTGTCCCGGAATGATGGGGATATTCTTATATATGCATCTTGTTAATGTCGGTTACCAGGTGTTCACCATATGAATGATTTTTATCTCTATGTATGGGATGTGTATTGAAATATGAAATATTGTGGTCTATTGTTACGATTTAATATATATAGGTTAAACCTATAACTCACCAACATTTTTGTTGACGTTTAAAGCATGTTTATTCTCAGGTGAATACTAAGAGCTTCCGCTGTTGCATACTAAAATAAGGACAAGATTTGGAGTCCATGTTTGTATGATATTGTGTAAAAACTGCATTCAAGAAACTGATTTCGATGTAACATATTTGTATTGTAAACCATTATGTAATGGTCGTGTGTAAACAGGATATTTTAGATTATGATTATTTGATAATCTACGTAAAGCTTTTTAAACCTTTATTTATGAAATAAAGGTTATGGTATGTTTTAAAAATGAATGCAGTCTTTGAAAAACGTCTCATATAGAGGTCAAAACCTCGCAATGAAATCAATTAATATGGAACGTTTTTAATCAATAAGAACGGGACATTTCACCATCTGTCACATGGGTGATCAGGGCGGACATTGTTCTTTCGTCAGTGCAGTCAGAGTGGATCTGAGGCAGAATGGATAGAAGAAGAAGTTGTTCTTCTTTTTTCTGCATCAGCTACTAATCACACGTTTGGAATCGATCTAGCTGCTTAGCTTATCTTATGTGGTTTGGGTATACGGATTCGACTAGCATTCACGTGGGTAGCATTTGAATGCGGAATCACCCGAAAGCACGGGATTCTACTTGACTTTCTTTCCGATGGTCCTATCTTATTAGAAATAAGTAAATAGTGGATCTTCGACTAGCATTTCGTGGAAATCATAGTTGGTAGTGGCTTTTTTGCTTTGACCAGGCCAAAGGCGAAAAAGAGAGAAAAAAGGCAATTCCTTCTCTTCTGTTGTCACAAGAAGGGACTAGGTTCCTAGCCAAGCCAGGGAATCCACGACCGATTGTCAAAAAATATCCCACTATAGGGTAAGAAGCAAGGAAGGAGTGCCACTTTCAAAAATTCTTTTTTAGTTCAATCACCCGCCGAAGCGAATCCTTCGAAATAGCCAAGCCAATAAGTAGAAGGGAAAGGTGACCATAGGGAAAGGCATTACCAGAAGGAAAGTAGTCCAACTCAATGTCTTACGCATCAGTGGCATTTGAGTGAAAGCAGTAAGTCAGTGGCCAAGAATCGTCGATTTTGGAGTTACCAGCTCAAGGCAGCTCATGGGAATTTCTTTAAGTTTAGGTAGGCCTCGCTTTTCGGAGCTGCTCCCAGCTCACACTATGGTGGAGGAGGTTCCGTGATGATCTAGGAGTGTGAGCAGTACGAGCTGAAAGGCTCCCATACAGTTTGGAGGGCAGGGGGCATAGATGCCAAACAAACCTGACCCCTATCTATCGTCGTAGAAGCTGTTCCTAGGAAATATTATGGTTCTCGGGTATCCAATCAATTAATCCCCCAAACCGGGGAAGCTTAAGCGGAAATGAAAGGGTAGGGTGAGGGAAAAGAAAAGGGGGGAAGCAACTCAATTGTTGGCTTCGCTCCCAGATCGCTTCGTGAGCTCATTTAGTAGACAGCGAGTGTGCGCCCCTTTAGAGAAGAGATAGGGGCGAGTACTACACGAGCTCGTAAGTAAAGTACAGAACGATCCTTGTCTACGAAGCAGAGCGACCTCGTCTTGCTTGCTTCTGGCGAAGCTTCTAGCACTGGATAATAGGCATGGCAGGAATACGACTTTTTAGGTCGACCACTACACTACATAGAAGCGATAGCGAAGCCAAGCCGTATAAAGGCGAGCAGCCCTTATAGCAATAGCAAACGGCCTACTTATAGCCCTTCCCCCGGGGCTTCAACGGGTCTTACAAGCTCCTTAAAAAATGTAAATTCTTCACATTTTCTTCAGAGAGTGGGAATGAATTCTATTACTTGATTGACATTGATGTACCACACCAGCAATATGCCGATATGATTGATGTACCAGCGTGATAATGCCAAAAATGAACACATATTTTACAGCATTATTTCCCAAGAAAGACAAGATTTTAGTTGATATTGTTCGATTTACAAGCACTATTCGTTTAAATATTAAAAAGTGAAGATAAAAGGCAGATTCGACAAATTGAAGACGGAAAGGTCCAAAAAGCTAAAAAGTACAAGATTCAATCAAAAAGGTTCAAATTATTGATGAGGAACGTCTCAAAATAACCAGAGTACAAGTTACAAGACGCAAAGTACACGATATAAAATAGTACGCGAGGACGTCCAAAAATCCGGAACCGGGACCTGAGCCTAGAAGAAACGCCCGACGTAACGGACTAAAAATATCTACTCAACTATGCATATAAATATAATATAAATATATAAATAATTATTAAAATTATTTATATATTTATTATTATTAAATTATGTCGACAAGCTAGGAGCCAAACGAATGTGAGCTGGAATTCATGGCCATGCGACTCGCATGGCCCTATGCCCATTTCCATGCGACTCGCATGAGGAGCTTTTCCAGGCCACATTCTATTTAAAGCGAGTTCGTGATCCATTTTATGTACACCATAATATATCTTTCTATCTCTCTTTTGTAATACATAAATAAAATTAATTATAATTTTAATTTTAATAAGGTTATGTTAAGGAGTGTTTTGAGTGTATAAGTCGAAATTCTGTCCGTGTAACGCTACGCTATTTTTAATCATTGTAAGTTATGTTCAACCTTTTTACATTAATGTCTCGTAGCTAAGTTATTATTATGCTTATTTAAAACGAAGTAATCATGATGTTGGGCTAATTACTAAAAATGGGTAATTGGGCTTTGTACCATAATTGGGGTTTGGACAAAAGAACGACACTTGTGGAAATTAGACTATGAGCTATTAATGGGCTTTATATTTGTTTAACTAAATGATAGTTTGTTAATGTTAATATAAAGATTTACAATTGGGCGTCCCTATAAATTACCATATACACTCGATCGGACACGATGGGCGGGGTATTTATATGTACGAATAATCGTTCATTTAACCGGACACGGGAATGGATTAATAGCCACTAGAATAATTAAAACAGGGGTGAAATTACATTCAAGGGTAATTGGTGTAATTGTTAACAAAGTAGTAAAACCTTGGTTTACACGCAGTCGATAACCTGGTGTATTCATTAAACAAAGTATTAAAACCTTGTTACAATTCGAATCCCCAATTAGTTGGAATATTTAACTTCGGGTATAAGGATAATTTGACGAGGACACTCGCACTTTATATTTATGACTGATGGACTGTTATGGACAAAAACCAGACGGACATATTAAATAATCCAGGACAAAGGACAATTAACCCATGGGCATAAAACTAAAATCAACACGTCAAACATCATGATTACGGAAGTTTAAATAAGCATAATTCTCTTATTTCATATTTAATTTCCTTTATTTTATATTTAATTGCACTTCTAATTATCGCATTTTTATTGTTATTTTATTTAATTGCACTTTTAATTATCGTACTTTTTAATTATCGCAATTTTATTTTATCGCACTTTTATTGCAATTTCATTATCGTTATTTATTTTACGCTTTAAATTAAGTCTTTTATTTATTTAATATTTTACATTAGGTTTTAACTGCGACTAAAGTTTTAAAATCGACAAACCGGTCATTAAACGGTAAAAACCCCCCTTTATAATAATAATATTACTTATATATATGTTTGTATTTTTATATAGCGTTGAGCTTTGTTTAAAAAAAGATTCCCTGTGGAGTGAACCGGACTTACTAAAAACTACACTACTTTACGATTATGTACACTGCCTATAAGTGTTGTAGCAAGGTTTAAGTATATCCATTCTATAAATAAATAAATATCTTGTGTAAAATTGTATCGTATTTAATAGTTTTTCCTAGTAAAATATAAACTATTTCGTATACCTTAGCTTTGACATCAAGTATTTTTGGCGCCGCTGCCGGGGAATCACCGAAGCGAAACGTCAAGATATAGAAAAAAAAATAAAAATTTTGTTTCAAGTTTTATTTAGTTTTTATTATATATATATTTTTGTTTAAATTGTGAAAAAAAAAATTAAAAACTCTATAAAAACCGAAAAAAAAAATATTTTAAAATCTATATTTAAGTTTTTTTTTTTATAAAGTTAAAGTATTTTTATTTTATTTTAGTTTTTAAAATTAAGTTTTTTTTAATTACATATATATATTTTATTTAAAACATAAAACAAAAATATATATTATATAATTACGGTTGAACCTGTTTTGACCTCCCTGATTTGAACCTGCAAGACAGGTCATGCGAGTCGCATGACCCTCTGCCTTAACTCATGCGACTCGCATGAGTTGCCCAGACAGGCCACAAACTTACCCTAAAAACGCATTTATTACGCGTATTAATTTATTATTATTAATTAAACCCTAATCTAATTATTATTATTATAATTAAGTTTTTAGTTTATTTTATTTATATTACTTTTAAACTAGTTTTATTTATTATAAACTTAATACTTTTATTATAAAATATAAAAATAATATTTTTATAAAAATTGTACTTTTTACAACTTTTTGTATATTTTTATATTTTGTCCCTTTTTAATCGTTGTAGCGTAATATTTGTATTTTTAGCTTATATTTAGTTTTAAACTTAGTTTTTGCTATAGTTATTTTTACTCCTAGATTTTTAGGCTTTGCCGTAGAATTCCTTAAGTGCTTTTTCTTTAGACTAAGATTTAGGTGCTTTAGAATTTTGCGACGCCTTTTTAAGTTTTAGTTTCTTTTTAAGTTATTTCCATTTGGGATATAGTTTTTCCTGTAAGCTTTAATATTTTTAGACACCTTTTACTATGTATCAATTATCATTCCAATTAGTAATTTCAATTTGCGATTATAATTTTAAGTTAGTTGTAGTAATAAGGTAAGGTTAGTCAAGTATTTTTAAGTTTTTATAAGTTTCTTTTATTTTTCCGTCACCTCTTATTTTTTTCAACCATTTTTCTTTTTCGACCTTTTTCGACGAACTCTTTTTCTCTCTCATTTCTCGCTATTCTAGTTTTAGGACATAGATTTTTTCTACTTCTTATCTAAATTTCTTAAAATTACGAAAATTTATTTTGAGTGGTTAAATTGATAGACATCAAAATTTTCTGGTTCGTAGTAATAGTTGGATTTGTACGTGGACCGGGTTATTGGAGCCAAACAGTCCTCAATTATATTGAGACCAAACGAATCCTGCCCCTCTGCTGCATCTTTTGGCTATTCGAAACGTGGGCAAAATCAGAAAAGTCTATTGGTTGGATAACTTATTATAATTTTTCTTTCCTTTTTAAAACTAATAGGATATTCAGTGAATGCACCGAGCAAGACGTTCACCACCTTTTGTACGTTCACCACCTGTAACTAGATCAAGACATTTAGCAAATATAACCGCCGTTGATTTTTCTTTAGAATCGTCATCCAGTCGACCAAGTACTTCAGTTCAAATTTCCGATAATCCATTTTTTGAACCCAACCTCACAATTGAGAATCCGGAAAATATTCAGGAACGGTTCGTAGATCCTGAACCATTAAACTTTTCTCCGGAGCCACCAATCATTCAAACAGAGATTGTTGAGGAACGAACCATTAAATCAGAATCATCTAGTGATACCGATTCAACAAATTCAATTATGGAGAATCTGGAACCTTTAAGTATGGAAGACCGAATGAGAGCTAAACGCACTGGCCAAGGTCACGCAATTACTCATCCAGACATTAATGCGCCAGATTATGAAATCAAAGGACAAATTCTACACATGGTGACTAATCAATGTCAATTTAGTGGTGCGCCGAAGGAAGATCCAAATGAACATCTACGTACCTTTAATAGGATCTACACACTATTTAAAATCCGAGAAGTGGAGGATGAACAGATATATCTCATGTTATTTCCCTGGACTTTAAAGGGAGAAGCCAAAGATTGGTTGAAATCGTTACCTGAAGGGGCGATTGATACATGGGACGTTTTAGTTGACAAATTTCTTAAACAATTCTTTCCTGCATCTAAAGCCGTAAGACTTCAAGCAGAAATTGTTACGTTCACACAGAAACCAAATGAAACTCTATATGAGGCGTGGACAAGATATGGAAAGTTATTAAGAGGATGTCCACAACATGGTTTAGACACCTGTCAAATAGTACAAATATTCTACCAAGGATGCGACATCACTACAAGAAAAGACATAGATATAGCAGCTGGTGGTTCTATTATGAAGAAAACCGAAACTAATGCTTACAAAATTATTGATAATACTGCTTCCCACTCACATGAGTGGCACCAAGAAAAAGATATCATTAGATCATCTAAAGCAGCTAGAGCCAATTCTAGCCATGACTTAGATTCCATTTCCGCAAAGATAGATGCTGTGGAGAGACGAATGGAAAAGATGACTAAAGATATTCACTCAATACGAATTAGTTGTGAGCAGTGTGGAGGACCACATTTGACAAAAGATTGTCTCAGTATTGAATTAACGATGGAACAAAGAGAGAATATTTCATACATAAACCAAAGGCCTGGAAATAATTATCAGAATAATTATCAACCGCCAAGACCGATTTACAATCAAAACCAAAATTATAACCGAAATATTCCATACAACAACCAACAAGGTCTTAGCAATCAACAAGTATCCAATAATACTTATAATCAGCAAAGACCTAATTTTCAAAAAAAACTACCACAACAAACCGATGATAAAAAGACGAATTTAGAAGATATGATGACGAAGCTAGTTGAAACTCAAACGCAATTTTTCACATCTCAGAAACAAACCAATGAACAAAATGCTCAAGCATTTAGAAATCAACAAGCTTCTATTCAAAATCTGGAACAAGAAGTAAGTAACCTAGCAAGATTAATAGGTGAAAGAAAACCGGGAAGTCTACCTAGTGATACAAACGCTAACCCCCAAAATGAAACAGCTAAAGCCATTACCACAAGAAGTGGTACAACACTTAAACCACCTGAAATACCTGTAACTTCTGATGAAGCCATTCCTACTCCACAAGAACCACAACCTGATCAAGATAAGGAAAAAGAACCGGTAGTTGAAAAGGTTAATGAAGATAACACAGTTAAGGATAAACCTTATGTTAAACCATACCAACCACCACTTCCTTACCCGAGTAAAATGAAGAAAGAGAGACTTGAAGCCGAGCAATCCAAATTTTTGGATATGTTTAAACAGATAAATGTAAATCTTCCTTTCATTGATGTGATTTCAGGAATGCCTAGATATGCTAAATTCTTGAAAGATCTAATCTCAAATAGAAAGAAAATGGAAGAACTCTCGGCTGTTACTATGAATGCTAATTGTTCAGCAGTGCTGTTGAATAAAATACCAGAAAAACTATCTGATCCAGGAAGTTTCACAATTCCATGTTTTCTGGGTAGTCTTAGTTCAATAGAAGCATTGGCAGACTTAGGTGCTAGTATAAATCTAATGCCGTATTCGCTATACACTAAACTAGACCTTGGAGAATTGAAACCAACCAGAATAAGCATACAACTAGCCGATAGATCAATAAAATATCCTAGAGGGATAATGGAGAACATGCTAGTTAAAGTTGGTACTTTAGTATTTCCAGTAGATTTTGTTGTTTTGGACATGGAAGAAGATTCGCAAGTTCCTCTCATATTAGGAAGACCATTCTTAACCACGGCTAAAGCAATGATAGACGTGTTCGGTAAGAAACTGACCCTAAGTATAGAGGATGAGAGTGTTACCTTTTCAGTTGATAGAGCATTGCAACAACCACAATCTGCAGATGATACATGTTATTATATTCAAACTATAGATGCACATGCAGAATTATTAGAAGAATTTCCAGAATTACAAGGAACAGGAGAATGTTCTTTAGGAGAAGGTAATGAACCAATTGATGAAGCTGAAATGTTAGCTACACTTATAGCTAATGGATATGAACCAACAACAGAAGAAATTCAAATGCTAAAAGAAGAAGACAGATATCGATACAAATCATCGATAGAAGAACCTCCGAAATTAGAGTTAAAGCCACTTCCAAACCATTTAGAATACGCTTATTTACATGGTGAATCTGAATTACCTGTAATAATATCGTCTTCTCTTACTGAAAATGAGAAATCACAACTCATTTCTGTGTTGAAAGCTCATAAACCAGCCATTGCATGGAAGATTCATGATATTAAAGGAATAAGTCCTTCGTATTGCACACATAAAATCCTTATGGAAGAAGGTCATAAAACGTATGTGCAACGCCAACGAAGACTAAATCCTAATATGAAAGATGTAGTTAAGAAGGAGATTATTAAACTGCTAGATGCAGGTTTGATATATCCAATTTCCGATAGTCCATGGGTAAGCCCAGTTCAATGTGTACCTAAGAAGGGTGGCATGACTGTCATTACAAATGAGAAAAATGAGCTTATTCCTACTAGGTGTAGTGACCCGAACTTTTCCATTTTATATATATTAATTGAGATTGATATTTACATGATTAAATGTTTCCAACATGTTAACCAATCAAACTTGTTAAGACTTGATTAATTAAAATAGGTTTCATATAGACAATTGACCACCCAAGTTGACCGGTGATTCACGAACGTCAAAACTTGTAAAAACTATATGATGACATATATATGGTTATATATATAGTTAACATTATATTATGATAATTAAACATATCATTAAGTATATTAACAATGAACTACATATGTAAAAACAAGACTACTAACTTAATAATTTTGAAACGAGACATATATGTAACGATTATCGTTGTAATGACATTTAATGTATATATATATCATATTAAGAGATATTCGTACATCATAATATCATGATAATATAATAATTTAAAATCTCTTTTGATATTATAAACATTGGGTTAACAACATTTAACAAGATCGTTAACCTAAAGGTTTCAAAACAACATTTACATGTAACGACTAACGATGACTTAACGACTCAGTTAAAATGTATATACATGTAGTGTTTTAATATGTATTTATAAACTTTTGAAAGACTTCAATACACTTATCAAAATACTTCTACTTAACAAAAATGCTTACAATTACATCCTCGTTCAGTTTCATCAACAATTCTACTCGTATGCACCAGTATTCGTACTCGTACAATACACAGCTTTTAGATGTATGTACTATTGGTATATACACTCCAATGATCAGCTCTTAGCAGCCCATGTGAGTCACCTAACACATGTGGGAACCATCATTTGGCAACTAGCATGAAATATCTCATAAAATTACAAAAATATGAGTAATCATTCATGACTTATTTACATGAAAACAAAATTACATATCCTTTATATCTAATCCATACACCAACGACCAAAAACACCTACAAACACTTTCATTCTTCAATTTTCTTCATCTAATTGATCTCTCTCAAGTTCTATCTTCAAGTTCTAAGTGTTCTTCATAAATTCCAAAAGTTCTAGTTTCATAAAATCAAGAATACTTTCAAGTTTGCTAGCTCACTTCCAATCTTGTAAGGTGATCATCCAACCTCAAGAAATCTTTGTTTCTTACAGTAGGTTATCATTCTAATACAAGGTAATAATCATATTCAAACTTTGGTTCAATTTCTATAACTATAACAATCTTATTTCAAGTGATGATCTTACTTGAACTTGTTTTCGTGTCATGATTCTGCTTCAAGAACTTCGAGCCATCCAAGGATCCATTGAAGCTAGATCCATTTTTCTCTTTTCCAGTAGGTTTATCCAAGGAACTTAAGGTAGTAATGATGTTCATAACATCATTCGATTCATACATATAAAGCTATCTTATTCGAAGGTTTAAACTTGTAATCACTAGAACATAGTTTAGCTAATTCTAAACTTGTTCGCAAACAAAAGTTAATCCTTCTAACTTGACTTTTAAAATCAACTAAACACATGTTCTATATCTATATGATATGCTAACTTAATGATTTAAAACCTGAAAACAAGAAAAACACCGTAAAACCGGATTTACGCCGTCGTAGTAACACCGCGGGCTGTTTTGGGTTAGTTAATTAAAAACTATGATAAACTTTGATTTAAAAGTTGTTATTCTGAGAAAATTATTTTTATTATGAACATGAAACTATATCCAAAAATTATGGTTAAACTCAAAGTGGAAGTATGTTTTCTAAAATGGTCATCTAGACGTCGTTCTTTCGACTGAAATGACTACCTTTACAAAAACGACTTGTAACTTATTTTTCCGACAATAAACCTATACTTTTTATGTTTAGATTCATAAAATAGAGTTCAATATGAAACCATAGCAATTTGATTCACTCAAAACGGATTTAAAATGAAGAAGTTATGGGTAAAACAAGATTGGATAATTTTTCTCATTTTAGCTACGTGAAAATTGGTAACAAATCTATTCCAACCATAACTTAATCAACTTGTATTGTATATTATGTAATCTTGAGATACCATAGACACGTATACAATGTTTCGACCTATCATGTCGACACATCTATATATATTTCGGAACAACCATAGACACTCTATATGTGAATGTTGGAGTTAGCTATACAAGGTTGAGGTTGATTCCAAAATATATATAGTTTGAGTTGTGATCAATACTGAGATACGTATACACTGGGTCGTGGATTGATTCAAGATAATATTTATCGATTTATTTATGTACATCTAACTGTGGACAACTAGTTGTAGGTTACTAACGAGGACAGCTGACTTAATAAACTTAAAACATCAAAATATATTAAAAGTGTTGTAAATATATTTTGAACATACTTTGATATATATGTATATATTGTTATAGGTTCGTGAATCAACCAGTGGCCAAGTCTTACTTCCCGACGAAGTAAAAATCTGTGAAAGTGAGTTATAGTCCCACTGGTTGATGAGAATACATGCAGGTTTTATAAATGATTTACAAAATAGACACAAGTACGTGAAACTACATTCTATGGTTGAATTATCAAAATCAAATATGCCCCTTTTTATTAAGTCTGGTAATCTAAGAAGTAGGGAACAGACACCCTAATTGACGCGAATCCTAAAGATAGATCTATTGGGTCTAACAAACCCCATCCAAAGTACCGGATGCTTTAGTACTTCGAAATTTATATCATATCCGAAGGGTGTCCCGGAATGATGGGGATACTCTTATATATGCATCTTGTTAATGTCGCTTACCAGGTGTTCACCATATGAATGATTTTTATCTCTATGTATGGGATGTGTATTGAAATATGAAATCTTGTGGTCTATTATTATGATTTGATATATATAGGTTAAACCTATAACTCACCAACATTTTTGTTGACGTTTTAAGCATGTTTATTCTCAGGTGAATATTAAGAGCTTCCGCTATCGCATACTTAAATAAGGACGAGATTTGGAGTCCATGCTTGTATGATATTGTGTAAAAACTGCATTCAAGAAACTTATTTTGTTGTAACATATTTGTATTGTAAACCATTATGTAATGGTCGTGTGTAAACAGGATATTTTAGATTATCATTATTTGATAATCTACGTAAAGCTTTTTAAAACCTTTATCTATGAAATAAAGGTTATGGTTTGTTTTAAAAATGAATGCAGTCTTTGAAAAACGTCTCATATAGAGGTCAAAACCTCGCAACGAAATCAATTAATATGGAACGTTTTTAATCAATAAGAACGGGACATTTCACGGAACACCCGGTAACTCATCCCGAAAAACGTCTTCAAATTCATTCACCACCGGAATTTCACGAATGGATGGTGGCTCATCACGAGTATCAACAACATGGGCAAGAAAAGCCATGCCACCACTAATAAGGAAACGACGTGCCCGTGCAAAAGTGCATATCGGCACAAGTCTTCTTCGTTTATCGCCGTGAATAATTAACTCCCCCACACTTGGGGTCTTCACTCGAATAGATTTTTATTGGCATGCAATATCGGCTCTATTATGATCGAGCCAATCCATACCAACAACGATATCAAAATCACCCAAAGTCATCGGAATTAGATCGATTTTAAAATTTTCGGCACCAAACACAACATTACAATTTTTACACACATCAACCACTAGCACCGTCTTGCCATCCGCTATTTCAACTTCCATTGGACGACTTAACTTAGCTAATGGTTTATTAAGTTTAGGCACAAATTTTGGTGACACAAATGACAAGTTTTCACCACTATCAAAGAGTATCCTTGCCGGATTAGAATTAACCATGAAAGTACCTGAAACAACTTCGTTAGATTGCTTGGCTTCCTCATTGGTCATCAAATAATTGCGACCCCTAGCCGTACCCGCCGCCTTCTCTAACTTCTTAATATGATCATTATTCAAATTGGGACATTCTGACCTCTTGTGCCCTTCTTTACCATAATTATAACAAGTGAGCTTGGGTGTAGATGATCCATTTGTACAATCACAAGCCATGTGTCCTTATCGTCCACAATTATAACATTTGGGTCCAAAGCCCTCGGACGCACCCTTCTTCACACTACCAACACTTTCGGAGCCCTTCTTGCTATTCTTGTTTGAAAAGTTCGAATGGATCGAACCCTCAAACTTTCTTTTACCGAAAGTAAAACCACTCTTTCTCAAAACGAGCGGCTCAAAACCCTTTGCCATGTTGAACAATTCATCAAAGCTTTTTACCACATTTACACTAATCTTTTCTTGATAGTTATCGTTCAAGATTCAGTAAAAATCTTCTTTCAACATTTTATCATTCCCGACATACTCCGGGCAAAATTGGATCTTTGACAAGAAAACGGATTTGAGAGTGTTCAAATCCATCGACCCTTGCCTCAAGGAACGTAGCTCGTCCTTAAGCCTTGTAAGATCAGCCGAAGTTCGGTATTCATCGAAAAACTCCTTCTTGAATTCATCCCAAGTGAATTCCATGCATTGTTATTCGCCATAAAGTTGGATCTTCGCGTCCCACCATAATTTAGCATCACCTCTTAACATGCTACAACCATATCTCGTCTTTTTATCGAGAGGACATTCACATGTACAAAAAGCCCCCTCCATATCGGAGATCCAACGGGCACTCTTAAGTGGGTCCTGTTCACCATCGAAGGTGGGAGGTTGAGAGTCCTTGAAATTCTTATAGAAGAAGTCCCGTCTCCCCACATTATCCTCTTGAGGAACTGCCTTAACTTGCCCCTTTACCACATTGACTAGTTGTTCGTCAATCGTATCTAGGAACATCTTCTTAACATCTTCGAGAAACTCCGCTTTTTGACGTTTAAAGATGGTGATAAGGCTAAAAAGGAACA
The DNA here is from genome assembly GCF_046630445.1 of Rutidosis leptorrhynchoides. Taxonomy (NCBI): domain Eukaryota; kingdom Viridiplantae; phylum Streptophyta; class Magnoliopsida; order Asterales; family Asteraceae; genus Rutidosis; species Rutidosis leptorrhynchoides. The sequence continues at coordinate 209,676,018 of NC_092338.1, read as the reverse complement.
TATATTTCATAGCAATATCCCTCCTAAATAATAGATTTTTATATGTAATTGTATTATATTTTCATTGTAATTGTTTAAATAAATAAATGAGAAGACGAAGCACGATGATTAAAGAATTGAAGAAAAAGTGCCACTAAAGCCTGAAAAGTGCCACTAAAGCCATAGTACACTTAAAAGTGCCACTAAAAAGTGAGTAAAAGACTCGCACGGATTTTGAAATTTAAGGAGAACAATTTTTGTGCAAATTATAAATCGCGAAACGTAAAGTGCACGATATAAAATAGTACGAAAGGACGTTTGAAAATTCGGAACCGGGACATGAGTCAACTATCAATGCCCGACGCAACGGACTAAAAATTACAAGTTTACTATGTACAAGAATATAATATAATATATAAATAATTATATTAATTATTTATATTTTATATTTATATATATAAAACGTCGGCAAAGAAGATCCAAAAGGGTGTGAGCTGTATCCCATTTCTCCGCGACTCGCGGAGTTCTCAGGCACAAAGTGCCGCGACTCGCGGAGCACAGAAATTTCAGAATGCCTATAAAATCTCACGAATTCTGCGAGTAAAAATAACATAATAATAATAATACTCCGTAAGATAATAAATAAATAAATATATAATATATATAATATATATATATATATATATATATATATATATATATATATATATATATATATATATAATATAGATTAGTGTTATATTAGATTAGTTCGGGTTATGTAAAGGTTATTTTACGGGTTTTAAAGTCAGAGCTCTGTCTGTGTAACACTACGCGATAAATAATCAATGTAAGCCATGTTCTCCTTTTAAATTAATGTCTCGTACTTAAGTTATTATTATGCTTATTTGAGCTAAAGTAATCATGATGTTGGACTAAATATTAAAGACGGGGTAATTGGGCTTTGTACCATAATTGGGGTTTGGACAAAAGAACGACACTTGTGGAAATTAGACTATGGGCTATTAATGGGCTTTATATTTGTTTAACTAAATGATAGTTTGTTAATGTTAATGTAAAGATTTACAATTGGGCGTCACTATAAATTACCATATACACTCGATCGGACACGATGGGTGGGGTATTTATATGTACGAATAATCGTTCATTTAACCGGACACGGGGATGGATTAATAGTCAATGGACTCATTAAAACAGGTGTGGATTACATTCAAGGGTAATTGGTGTAATTGTTAACAAAGTATTAAAACCTTGGTTTACACACGGTCGATAACCTGTTGTATTCATTAAGCAAAGTATTAAGACCTTGTTACAGTTCGAATTCCCAGTTAGTTGGAATATTTGACTTCGGGCATAAGGTTAAATTTGCCGAGCATTTTATAATTATGATCGATGAACTATTGTGGACAAAAACCAGATAGGTTTCAAATACATCCAGGACAAAGGACAATTAACCCAGGACAATAAATTAAAATCAAAACGTCAAACATCATAGTTACGGAAGTTTAAATAAGCATAATATATTTTATTTCATTTTTCCTCGTACTTTTATTTATTGTCATTTTAATTATTGTTATTTATTTTATATTGTTAGTTAAATATCATCATTTACTTTACGCTTCGCTTAAAATATAAAATCGACAAACCGGTCATTAAACGGTAAACTCCCCTTTTATATATTATTATATATAATTATATATATTTTGTACAAATATAGTTGTTTAAAAATATAGTGTGCAATAAGCCCGCTCCCTGTGGAACGAACCGGACTTACTAAAAACTATACTACTCTACGATTAGGTACACTGCCTATAGTGTTGTAGCAAGGTTTAGGTATATCCCATTTGTAAATAAATAATTAAAACTTGTGTAATTTGTAACATATTTCGTAGTAAAATATAGTACTATCACGTACCCCCACGCTACGACATCAAGTATTTTTGGCGCCGCTACCGGGGAACTCGGCGAAACGCTATATTTTTAATTTATTTTTGTATAAATATATTTATATATCATTTTAGAAAAATAATATAAAATTTAAAAAAAAGATAAAAAAATATATAAAAAAAAAAACCTGTCGAACGATTTTGGCCTGCACCTAATCTAAAATTTCATACCCCGCGACCCGCGGAGTTTTTGAACTGGGTTCACCGCGACTCGCGGAGCCGCCCAGACAGGTCACACAGAAGCCCTGAATTCGCATTAATTACGGGTTTTTATTATTATTATTTAAATTAAACCCTAATTAGGGTTATATTTTTATATAATTTAGTTTAGTTTATTTATTATTTTGTATTTTTAGTTAAATTAGTTTAATTAATTTATAAACTTAATAGTTTTATAAAATAAATAATATAAAAATAATATTTTTATAAAAATTGTACTTTTTACAACTTTAAGATTATTTTTATATTTTGTATCTTTTTATTTGTTTTAGCGTAATATTTGTATTTTATCGCTCGTACTTAGTTTTAAGTCATAGTTTTTGCCGTAGTTATTTTTATTTCTAGATTTTTAGGCTTTGTCATAAAATTCCTTAAGAGCTTTTTCTTTAGACTAAGATTTAGGTGCTTTAGAATTTTGCGACGCCATTTTTATATTTTAGTACCTTTTTAAGTTATTACCATTTGGGATATAGTTTTTCTTTTAAGCTTTAATATTTTTAGACGTAACTTTTAATTCTTAGTTTTTAATTCCTTTTTAAGTTTCGAAGCGCTACTTTCTTATTTTTATTTTTCGACGCCTATTATTTTTCGACACTTTTATTTTTTTTGATAGTTTTCGACGCACTCTTTTTCTTTCTTATTTCTCGACGCTTTAGTTTTTAGGACTTAGAAATTTTCTCTATTTCTTATCTAATATCTCAAACGGAAAGAAAAATTATTTAAGTGGTTAAATTAATGGACGTTGACAATTTTATGCTTCATAGTAATAGTTGGATTTGTTAGTGGCTGAGTTGTGAGCTTCGGATTTAAAGGGTTCTGGCTCCCTGCTGCATCTTTTGGCTATTCGAAACGTGGGCAAAAGCAGAAAAGTCTATTAATTGGACAACTTATATAAGTTTTTCTATTTTTATAACTAATAGGATAATTAGTAAATGCACCACATTGTACCTAAAATTTGGCCATCGCAATAAAATGGAAAATTTTGAAAACAATGCTATGGAAACTCTTTTTGATATCCAAAATCAATTAAATCAATACTCTCAAACGGGTGTTGATGACAATTCGTTCGGTCAATCTTGGATCACGAATGACGAAACAATAACTGGTTGTGAAATCTGTGGAGATTATCACTCAACATGGGAATGTTATTATTACGTTCCTATGGAAAATTACGCACCCACGGAACCTGAATGGAATGATTATAAAGAATACAATTCAAATTGGGATTATTCCCAAGAATATATCCAAACTCAACAACCAGTAGACGAGGAAAATTACGTGTCTGAAAATTTATTAGACAATATGAAAATCAAACTCGAAGAACTCAATGCTCAAAATGAACAAATGAGAGAGTTTGTAAACCGGCAAGCTGAAACTCTATCAGACTACACACCTGTTGATCTGAGGAGTATTGTGCAAGAAAATCTCATATCATCGAATTTTGATGAATTCGAGAGCTCCGAAATCACCAACTATCCCGATGATACTTTTTATTCAGCTTTACCAATTTCACAACATATCGACACATTAGCCTCTACCGACGAAATCATCGATCAATCAATGAATGAAGAAAAAGTAAGGGTGACAAATTGGTACTCTTGGGAAAACGATAACGTTAAAAACTTTACTCTCGAGACCAAAGTGGTGGGACCGATAAGTACCGTTAATGAAGAAGAATCTACTCCAATCCCGAAATTCACCATTACACAACCTTCCAACCCAATATTCTCAATAGACGAGTCATCTATCGAAGATGAACTACGAGCTGTAATAGATAATGACACCTTAGATTTCACCCAATTGGGTAATAGAGGTGAAAACTTTGATTCCGAGAATAAAAGGAAGGAAATATTAGGAATTTTCCACCCTATAGAAATAAGTATGTCGGTGTATATCGATCCATTTGACCAAGAACCAGAAAAGAGACATATCCATTTACTAAAAGCTACACTTAAAAAAGAATTAGGTAGTGACGATCGGGTGGGTCTAAACTTTAAACCCATTGATATAATATATACCACCCGAGATGTAAATAACTGGCTCACTATTTTAATTCGTGGAACTTATTCTACCGACTTCACATGTCGTCAGCTAAGTGTGGGGAAGTCTAACCCCACTTAACGTTAAATTAGGGGTTCGGGTTAGTGCATAACTCGTTAATAAAAATGCATGATAAGTTAGGGTAAAAGACGCATTTTCAAATATTAACAAACAGTTCAGAAAAGCAATCGTTTTTGAAGAAAAACATGTATGATAAAACAAGAAGGAATGAACGATGAGGCGCGCCATCTATCATTCGATGAGCTTTGTAATTACAAACTGGGTATTTTTAATCACTTTTCTACACTTATCACCCTCATGAATTTATAAATATAGTCTGATTTCATGCAAATGAGGGCATTACATGATCTCAAGTGTAGGGTAGGGTTATAAATTCTCTCGGGTTTATACTTGGTTTATTTTCTAAATTTTATGAAAATTTTTTAAAAAAAATTCAACTAAATGAATTCAAAATCATGTTTATATATATTTATGAACGGTGAAAACTAGGTGTTAATACCGAAATTATCGTTACCTCGGAAAGGACATAAATTGAGAAACACCCTAAAACGATTGAATTCATTTAAAATGGAATAAAGGAGAATAAAAAGGCAAAGAAAGAAACTAAGTGTGGGGAGAATGTACCAAGTTATTCAATTAAAAACTATATATCACATGTTTCTGTAAAGTTATTGCAGGTGCTTTTGTTTTGGACTAAATTAACTGTTTTACCCGATTTACAGTAATATATTTGAAAGAAAAGATGGATCTACACGATGAATCAATTACATCATTAAAAGGAAGTAAAGTCTTCCGAAAAAGACATGCGCTTCTTGATTTAGGTCAAGAAGTTGTCGTCCAGACCAGCTGTAGGTTGACGAAAAATCTAGAAAATTCATCACTAAAATCAGCAGGAAATCCACGGACCTCAGCATAAAACAGGGTCGCCATGTGGTCAGACTTATCCTAACCATGAGAGGATCTGTCTCGTAAAATGGGGAGGGCGCCGTGCAAATTAGCTTGATAAGACTAATGAATCAGATCCCCAGAAAGGATAATCTCCTTAAAAGATTAAAAATCCGCTTTTAAGACTGATATTACTCAATCCTTGAGATTGACCTTAAAGATTGAGAATTACAAACTCATGGAATTCGATGATATCTAAACTCGAGCTTGAACAAGAAAATATTTTGATCAAAATTAAAACCGATTTATTTTCTGAAAAACCATTTTCAATGCGTTCATTACCATTGAACGTAAAATCCTAGGAATTCACCTGGAATTCATTAGGTCACTTGAACCAAATCGGGTGTCAACCGTAAGAATGGTGGTTGCATAGCATGGTCGGAGACAGGACCTTGTGCCAGACCAAAAAAATCATAGGATGATCTTTACTATTGCTCCTACAAAGGATAGTAATAGCATCCGACACGTTTATAGACCATAATCAAAAGCAAGTCACGGGACATTGCCTTAACAGTTTCTTGCTCATCGCTTTCCTTTACAACTGGACGGTAGTTTACCGAAAGGTAATATACGGAGCAAGTATACTGGACGTGTTGCTTTCCCAATACAAGGTTAGCAAGTGGGTAACATAAAACCACAAGTGTTGAGCTAAAATTTTCAAATCTGAAACCCACACAAATCACAAAAATAATTTGCAAACACCGGTGAAGGGTTTTTCCGGAAAACTTATCTAGGGTAAAAACTAGATTGAATTTTCAAAAGATCAAATGTTTTCATAAAGATCCAATTTCCTTACGGATCTACATTTTCATAGTCATGTGGGACTGTAAACCGCCTTTCAAATGTGCACTTTGCTTTGGAAACCGAAAGTAAATCGGCTATTTGATTGTAAGTGTTGTTGACCTAAACCCGAGGCAACTGTGGATGACACACCCACCTTTAACCATGGTTCTATCGTTACTATCATTGTTTATACCACCATATCAAAATCACTAATGTACTAAGTGTGATGAATAAAAAAGTGATTCATGTATGTTTTTATTTCAAGTTCTGTATTGCTTGAGGACAAGCAACGCTCAAGTGTGGGGATATTTGATAAGGCTAAAAAGGAACATATATTTCATAGCAATATCCCTCCTAAATAATACATTTTTATATGTAATTGTATTATATTTTCATTGTAATTGTTTAAATGAATAAATGAGAAGACGAAGCACGAAGATTAAAGAATTGAAGAAAAAAGTGCCACTAAAGCCTAAAAAGTGCCACTAAAGCCTAAAAAGTGCCACTAAAGCCATAGTACACTTAAAAGTGCCACTAAAAAGTGAGTAAAAGACTCGCACGGATTTTGAAATTTAAGGAGACCAATTTTTGTGCAAATTACAAATCGCGAAACGTAAAGTGCACGATATAAAATAGTACGAAAGGACGTTTGAAAATTCGGAACCGGGACATGAGTCAACTATCAACGCCCGACGCAACGGACTAAAAATTACAAGTCTACTATGCACAAGAATATAATATAATATATAAATAATTATATTAATTATTTATATTTTTTATTTATATATATAAAACGTCGGCAAAGAAGATCCAAAAGGGTGTGAGCTGTATCCCATTTCCCCGCGACTCGCGGAGTTCTCAGGCACAAAGTGCCGCGACTCGCGGAGCACAGAAATTTCAGAATGCCTATAAAATCTCACGAATTCTGCGAGTAAAAATAACATAATAATAATAATACTCCGTAAGATAATAAATAAATAAATATATAATATATATATATATATATATATATATATATATATATATATATATATATATATATATATATATATATATATATATATATAATATAGATTAGTGTTATATTAGATTAGTTCGGGTTATGTAAAGGTTATTTTACGGGTTTTAAAGTCGGAGCTCTGTCTGTGTAACACGACGCGATAAATAATCAATGTAAGCTATGTTCTCCTTTTAAATTAATGTCTCGTACTTAAGTTATGATTATGCTTATTTGAGCTAAAGTAATCATGATGTTGGACTAAATATTAAAGACGGGGTAATTGGGCTTTGTACAATAATTGGGGTTTGGACAAAAGAACGACACTTGTGGAAATTAGACTATGGGCTATTAATGGGCTTTATATTTGTTTAACTAAATGATAGTTTGTTAATGTTAATATAAAGATTTACAATTGGGCGTCCCTATAAATTACCATATACACTCGATCGGACACGATGGGTGGGGTATTTATATGTACGAATAATCGTTCATTTAACCGGACACGGGGATGGATTAATAGTCAATGGACTCATTAAAACAGGGGTGGATTACATTCAAGGGTAATTGGTGTAATTGTTAACAAAGTATTAAAACCTTGGTTTACACACAGTCGATAACCTGGTGTATTCATTAAGTAAAGTATTAAGACCTTGTTACAGTTCGAATCCCCAGTTAGTTGGAATATTTGACTTCGGGCATAAGGTTAAATTTGTCGAGCATTTTATAATTATGATCGATGAACTATTGTGGACAAAAACCAGATAGGTTTCAAATACATCCAGGACAAAGGACAATTAACCCAGGACAATAAATTAAAATCAAAACGTCAAACATCATAGTTACGGAAGTTTAAATAAGCATAATATATTTTATTTCATTTTTCCTCGTACTTTTATTTATTGTCATTTTAATTATTGTTATTTATTTTATATTGTTAGTTAAATATCGTCATTTACTTTACGCTTCGCTTAAAATATAAATTAAAATTAACCAATAATCACTAACACAACTGAGAATGGTCCTAACACGCCAATTAAACCCGAACACAAGTGTTAAACACTTACAAATCTCCAAATTGCCCATAAACCCTAATTTTGACCCATAAGGTCAAAATCTCACCATTTACAAGTTTTGACACCAAAACACCTTTAACTCGGTTTTATACTTCAAATAAATCCATTTTAAGTTTATAAACCTCATTAAATCACCAATTGGGTCATAATCATCACTAAACCCTAATTTTGAACCAAAGTCAAAACTAGTCAACCAAATAACCCTAAATGGGTTTCAATACTTCCATAATCACTAACTTAAGTGATTAAACCCAATTTCAAGTCCTAATCATGGCCAATTAGTTCACCAACCCAAAATCTACCAACAATAGCAACAAACTCGATTACTAGCATCACTAAACTCACTCCAAGAGTTTAAATGGGTTTCTCATCAATTTAAGTTCAAACCCTAACTTGATTATCAAAATCAAACAATGAAATTTGGAGTTAGAACTTACCACAACCACCAAAACGTAGCTAGGAATGAGGTGAACAACTTTAAAACCCGTGACTTTGATCAATTCAAGCTCCTTCTTCTCCAAAACCCCAAATCTCTCTCTAGAAATCTCCCTCTCTCTCTAAGATACTTGAGAGTGTTTGTGGATGTGAAATATGATCTAAAACTGAATCCAACCAGCTGATATGGCCTCACATCTGCCCTCAAGTGAAAAGACCAAAAAGCCCCTCATTAAACTCTAATTTGAAAAAGTCAGATTTCTGTCGCAGACCAGGTGCGCGGCGCGCTCACCTCAAGGTGCGCGGCGCGCACAACCCTCTATATAGGTTCTGAGCTTTGTTTAATTACACAATGCTTCCTGCACTTTATGTAGCATAATTACCCTTCCATATAATAAATATTAGGGTCTTACAAAGTATCATCATCATCATCATCATTTGTAAAAGCTAAAGTAAGTTTTCAACAAGAATAGCCATTGAAACAAAAGGCTGACTTCGGACAGCTGCTACGACCTCCATACAAACCGAAAAGATGCGTGGTCTGTGGCCAAGGTTCCGTATGTGAGTTCTCTAACCTCTGTCCAATTTTTACATCCTAACTCGATGTTGTTTGACCGTGGTGACGGTTCAAGCACGAGTAGGTCAGAATTTTTAGCACATCGTTACAAAGGCGTAGTGACTTTAGGGAGGCTTTATATCCTAAACCGTATATCGGATTTAGGCGAGTCCTAAATGAAAAATCATCTACTCGAAACGAACTATCTGAAAATAAATTTTCCAGAAGTCCTAGGTGTAGTGATCCGAACTTTTCCATGTTTATATATATTAAATGAAATTGATAATTACATGATTAAGTGTTTCCAACATGTTAAGCAATCAAACTTGTTAAGACTTGATTAATTGAAATAGGTTTCATATACACAATTGACCACCCAAGTTGACCGGTGATTCACGAATGTTAAAACTTGTAAAAACTATATGATGTCATATATATGGATTGTTGAGTCCCCAAAATAATTAAGGATTTAATTATGACAAAATTGTAATTTATTTGCACTAAAATGTTATGTGCAGTCAGCACAAGTTTGTTTATGTATAGACAGCAGATATTGCTATGTCGAGTGTTTAGTTTGCTGCTCAGTCTACCAGCACAAGGTAGACAGTGTTCTTCAATCATCACAGGATTTGTACTCAGCAAATCAAGAACATGAAGTGGCTCAGCAATGAAGAACCAGCACAGCTAGAATGCAGCTTACTACACAAGACAGCTATGCTCCATTATAAGCATAGTAGTTTCCTGAGTGGTCTACATCAATGGTACTATTTAACAGAAGTCTAAGACAAAGTTGAACAGAAAAGGACACGCGTCGGCGGCTGACAAGTGACCTTACAAGACCACGTGGGAATGCAGAAGTTTAACGCATGTGCAGACATGGGTTATACTTTGTCAACACCTAGGGAACACAACATTCTATTTGTATAATCAAATAGTGGTGCCAAACCAAATTGGGATATTCCTGCAAATAGCTACCAAAGAGGAAAGAGGAGAGCATGCTCTCTGATATAGTTGTCTCCACAAGTACAGACATCCTATGTACCAGTGGACAATAGAACCATTACACGGTTAATAGGACTACTATAAATTATTTTATCCACTATTGTAACAACTAGTGGTGTGGGTTTATTTTTTATAGAGTCAAAACATGTAATAGCTGTTAGTTTACCTCTTAGCTATAATCTAGGTAATCTGTATCAACCAACTATCATTCCGCCAATGATAGTTGTGATTCTTTATGATTCAATCAATAAAGAATAACTGTTGAAAATTACCTGTGACTCTATTTATTTGCATGTTTGAATACTAATCGAGTTTAACTGTTAAGTTATTTTAAAAGAAATTGTATTCACCCCCCTCTACAATACTCCTGTTGTTATCAAGGGACCAATAACTGGTATCAGAGCTTCAGTCTTGATAATTAATATCTTAGATCTGAATTCTCTCATGGCTGCATATTCTAATACAGCTTACCTTGAAAATGGCTCATCCAATAGACCATCCAAATTTGATGAAGATGAATTTGAAACTTGGAAGGTAAGATTCATGCTTCACCTTGAGTCGATTGACCCACTCATACCTGGTATTGCCACAGATGGTCCATTTATGCCTACTGAGACTATTGGTAGTGCACTAGCTACAGCTGACACTCCTGCTGTTCCTGGCAGAGAGGTTATTCTCACCCCTTCTAGATGGGATGCTGAGGATAAACGTCGTGTTGAACTTGACCCTAAGATCATAACCTTGTTAGCTATAACTTTGCCTAACCCACTGTTCAAACTGATTAAGGGAAAATAAAATGCCAAGCTTATGTTGGACTATCTAGATGTTACCTATGAGGGTATGGGAGAAGTTAGGCAGAACATAATGATTGCTTTAAAACGTGAATATGAAATGTTCTTTGCCTACAAGAACGAAACCCTTAAGCAAACCTTCATTAGGTTTAACTCCTTGATTGCTGACCTAATCCCTTTGAATATCACCTATACTGAGTTTAAACAAGTAAACAAATTCATAGATTCATTGCCTACTAAATGGAAATCTGTTACTGACCCTTTAAGAACCACTCAGACCCTAAAGAACTTTAACATGTCTTCTCTCTACAGTTCACTTTGGAACCATGAGAAGGCAGAGGCTAAATTTGACCTTAACTTGAAAGAAAACTTTAGGTCTGCTCCCACCACTTCAAAAACTTCTAAGACAGATGATACTGCTATTATTGCTGCTGCTAAAAAGAAAGCTCAAAAGGCTTTACTGGTTCAAAAGTTGTTGACAGAAGAAGAGTCAGCTGAGAGTGATGTGGATAGTGGTACTGGGTCAGAAGAAAGCAGTGATGATGAAAGTGATGCAGAAGGGTTTGCTGAAGGTATGGCTTTACTCGCTAGGCAGTTCAAAAGGTTCAATCGTAATAGAACCAGCAAGTCATACAAAGGGAGTAAGAAACCGAGTGCTAGGTATGGCAGCAAGTCAGTCAAGGGTCCTAAATCTGAGTGTTATAATTGTGGGAAGGTTGGACATTTTGCTGTTGAATGCATGTCCAGGAAACCTTCAACTTCACATGCTAACTCTTTCTCAAAATCTGACAAGTACAAGAACAAGTACAAAGCTATGAAAGCTCAGATGAAGGAAAGTGCTAAGACTGATAAGAAGGGTAAAAAGCCAGAAAAGATACTAGTTGCTGAGCAGCATGATTGGGATGAAACCAGCTCATCGTCTTCCTCTGATAGTGATACTGATGATGATGGTGCTGGTTATGCTCCAGAAAAGAAGCTGTGTTTAATGGCCAAGGAGGTCAAGGAGTCTGATGAGGATGATAGTGGTAGTATGTTTTTGGCTGATATGAGGGAAGCTGATTAGAAAAGAGATTCTCCTCAATGGAAAACTGAATTGATGTATAAGGTTGATAATTTTCGAACTTATACTGATAATGAAAAGGCCGAAATGTTTGACTACCTAAGAGTTGACTTATGTAGAGGCAGCAAACGTGAAGAAGTTTTGAAAACTGACAATAAATCTTTAAATGAGAAACTTAAATGCAAAAATGATGAAATTAAAATCTTGAAAGATGATATTTCCAAAGTTGAAAAACAAAACTTTGCTTTAAGGTCTCTTCACGTTGAGGCAGCAGAAGTTAAGAACCAGCTGGATAATCTTAAAAAGGTTGTCGCTTCGTGGTGTACATCTGCTCAACGCACAGCAAAGTGTGTTAATGAGCAGGTGCCTGCCCAAGTTGAAGCTTTCTTTGCTGTTGACTATGCTGCTGCTGCTGCTATTGCAGAAGTTACTTTCATGGACCCAATTCTTAAAACAGATCCTGAAGCTGTCTTGCCAAATACTTTTTCCAAGATAGTTAAGGGTAAAAAGGTCTTGACAAATAAGTTTGTTAGACCTACTGTGTCCCCACCACCTGCCATGAAAGAAATTTTGGAGGATGAAGTTAAAGCAAGAGAATCCAGTACCTCAATTGATGAGACTACTGACCCCTCAAGCATCTACTACATGACTCCAAAAGAAAGACATATCAAAAGGGAAATCACTGAAAATAATCTTAGAAAAATTAAACCAACTGATTCCCCTTCGTGTTCGAGCTCCAATTGTGCTGAGCCAGCTGATGACAAACTTACAGGTCCACCAGTAGCTGCAGATAAGCCAGTCAAACGTAATACTGGCAAGTCCAAGGCAGCAGGAAAAACTTCTTCTAGCTCATCAGCTTCAGTTGACAAGCCAGTAACTTCCCACACTGGCTCGTCAAATGATAAAGGCAAAGCAATACGTCATGACTATGGTACTGGTTCCAAGAAGAAAGCTGCCCTTAAGGGAAAAACAAAAGTGGACTCAAATGAAGAGCTGTCTATCACTGAGATTATGACAGTCAAGCTTGACCAACTAATTGAGGCTGTAACCAAACATCGCCCTGATCCCCTTTACAATGTGTATGTCCCATCACCGATACCAAATGTGAGAAAATGCTACGAATGTGGCAGCAAGTTTCACTTAGCCAACCGGTGTCCTTTTACCCCAACCCCGTCTGCTGCTGCTTCTTCAAGCAAACCTGCAGACAGGAAGAGATCATCAAAGATGACCCTTCCAGAACCCATCCTTGGATGGGTTCCCAAAAAGAACTAATCTCTTAGCTACTGTGCAGGGCATTCAAAACAAGCAAATCTGGTATCTCGATAGTGGTTGTTCGAGACATATAACCGGATGTAAGTCCCTGCTGATGGACTATCAAGAAAAGGATGGTCTGTAACATCCCGCCTTTTTCCATTTATTTTTCCGTTATACTAATATAAAGTCCGTTATATGTTTATAACATCTCCCGTTGATACGCGTTTTAAATTATCTCGTTTAGGTAATTCCCGCACCCGAACGAAAGTTGAGGGACTAAACTTGACAAGGGATCAAACCCTTGACTAGGTCAAAGGGTCAAACCCCTTTCACCCATTCATTACCATCTCCCCCTCTCTCTCTCTCTTTCTCTCTAGCAAGAACACACCCAATTTCCTTTCTCATTCATTCATCATCTAAATCCGGATTAGGGAGCTAGCAACCAAATAAATTACATATTCGTGATCCTCTCTTCATCCTCTTCATTTTGGTACCAACTTCATCTCATTTGGGTAACTTTCTAAAATCACTAGATTTTGTGTTCTTGATGTTTTTAACTTATAAAAGTGTTAATTAGTGTCTATGGCTCAAGTCTAACATGAATATATGATTTATATGCTCGATCTCGTTGTTTTAGTGTAACTAGCATGAACTTAAATTTTGGTGTGTTGTTCTTGAATTTTGGATGATCATATGTTGTTAGATGTTGAAAGTTGATGTTTTAATTGTGTTACTAGCATCACTAGCTTCAATTTGATATGTAGGTTGCCTTAGAAAACTTCATGAACTTGATTATTGATTTTTGGTGGAATTGAGTTAGGGTTTGAAGAACTTGAAGTGATTATTTGATGCGTTGATTGCCATGAATTGTTGTAAGTAAGTTGTTAGTTGTATTGTATGCTCCATTACCTACAAAATGGCATGTCACATGTATGCATTGAATGCCCAAATCATTAAATGTGCATTGGTGAGTTTGAAGCATTAATGTGAGCATTGAATGATCACTTGGTTGGAAAACTCGGTTGTTACAAATGAGGTTTTTGATTGTTAAATTGTGTTTAGTTGCATTCTATGTCAAAAGAGCTTTCCAACGATATAAGGTGCGAGTCCTAAGTGTTTGTGGTTTGCGTTTTATGCTTATTTGAAGTTTGGATCAAGTTGGACAAGTGAAACAGACCAGGCACCAGCACCCGCCTATTGTCGCGGCGCGACAGAAGGGTGCCGCGGCGCGGCATAAGCCGTGCCCAGCTTCTGTCTCTGGTGTCCATTTTATGGAAAATGTTTGGCATACTACGGACCTCCGATTCACATGAAACTTGTTCTAACATGCTCATATATGATTAAAAACCTCAGAAAAATAGTTCGGGACCCGACCCGAACGTGTTGACTTTCGTTGACTTTGACCGACCAAAGTTTGACTTTTTGTCAAACTTAACCAAATGATTATGCAACCTTCCTAACTTGTTTATATACTTGTATCTTGCATGAAACTTGACAATTTGATTTCACATGCTAAATAATCGAGTCGTAACGAGCCATAGGACTAATTGAACATCTTTGACCTATCGTGTTTACCGTTATTGATACAAACCTATTGTTTAGGTCAAGACTAGCATTGTTCTTTGCACACGTTTACTTGTCGAAGTACTTTACCACTCGTGCATTCAAGGTGAGATCATAGTCCCACTTTTACTCTTTTAAACTTACTTTTGGGATGAGAAAACATAAACGATTCTTTTGAACTAAGTGAACACAAGAACGGGAAAACAAACATTCTACATACGAGTTTAGAACGAAAATCCTCAATCCGATTATCATTAGTTACATCAGATGGTGTAAGCGAGAACTTATGTTATATGGTCATATGGGTTTGACAAACCCTCATTCAAACGGTTCGCTACCGTTTACGAATGAAATATATTTTCGGGAACAGTGTTGTTCTAGCACTAATTGATGGGGTATTCAACGGACGGAACGTTAAGCTTTGATAATTGGGTGCTCGTGAATATTAACTTTTAGAATGTACTATGGCTTTATCGATGTTGCAAATCTTGTGGTTCAACTTACTATTACTCATTTACTTATTTAAACCTATGATTTCACCAACGTTTTCGTTGACAGATTCTCTATGTTTTTCTCAGGTCCTTGAACTTAGGTGATACATGCTTCCGCTCATACTATTTGATACTTGCATTGGATGTCGAGTATACTTGCATATGTGGAGCGTCTTTTTGACTACTTTTAATCGTGTCGCACGTGTTTCATACAAACTTTAAACATTGTTATGTACTTGTTATGGAAACTACTTTTGTAAACTTTGAAACACCCTTCTTTATGAAATGAATGCGACATACTTTTCGGTCAAACTTTATTATAAAGACTTACGACCACGTAACGGGACCTAAGTAGACGGCGCCGTCAAACATGATTTGGTCGGGTCGCTACATGGTCCAGTTGTGACGTATGGAGATAATTCGTTGGGTTACACAAAGGATTTTGGTACTTTGACTAATGGGAATGTCACATTCTCAAATGTTGCATATGTCGTTGAGCTTAAACATAATTTACTCAGCATAAGCCAACTGATAAGTAAGAACAAGATAGTCCAATTCAGAAGGAAAATTGGCAGTATTTTTGATAAGACAGGGAAGCCACTGCTGACTGCAAAACGTTATGAAAACATGTATCAAATTGACATGAACACAGCAGTCATAACAACTGATACTTGTTTCTATTCGAAGGCAGCAGACAACCTGAAATGGTTATGGTACAAGAGACTCTCACATCTCAACTTCAAAGATATTCACAAATTATCCAGTAGAAGCTTGGTGTCTGGGCTACCCACCATGTCTTATGTAAAGGACAGACTGTGTCCTGGTTGTGAAAAAGGAAAACATCATCATGCCTCATTCAAATCAAAGCAAATCTCATCTGTTGAGAAACCATTTCATTTACTTCATATGGATCTTTTTGGTCCTGTTAATTTGACCAGCTGTAGTGGGAAGATGTATACACTGGTTATTGTTGATAAGTATTCCAGATACACCTGGTATTCTTTTTGAAGCAAAAGAGTGAAGCTGCTGATGAAATTATCAATTTTATCAAAAGAATGGAGCTTTTAAATGGGCAACTGGTGAAACAGCTAAGAAGTGATCATGGTACAGAATTCAGAAATGCTACATTAGAAGAATTTTGTGCTGATAAAGGTATTTCACAGAACTTTTCTGCTGTGAGAACACCTCAACAAAATGGTGTTGCAGAAAGAAGAAACAGAACTCTCATTGAAGCAGCAAGATCTATTTTAGCTGAGTCTGGGCTAAAAAATTCATATTGGGCAGAAGCTATGAACACTGCATGTTTTACCCAGAATAGATCTTTAATAGTGAAAAGACATCAGAAAACTGCTTATGAAGTCCTCAAAGGAAGAAAGCCCTCAATCTCATTTCTTCATGTATTTAGCACTCCCTGTTTCATTCTAAACAATAGGGATCAGTTGGGCAAGTTTGATGCCAAGACTGATGAAGGTATATTCTTGGGATATTCCAACATGTCAAAGGCATATAGGGTTTTCAATAAAAGAAGGGGTTGTTTTGAAGAATCAATTAAAGTTACATTTGATAAAACTGCCCCAGCCTCATCTTCCAGTTAAGAAGATGAAGAGTTATTGTTTGAAGATCCTACTCAGCAAGCTCTTGATGATGAAGAGGAACCAGCTGCAAATCCCTTACCAATCCATGTTGCTGGGTTCTCTGATGATGAGATGGAACATTCTGTTCCATCTGTGTCTAAACCTAGTGGACCTACTGGCTCTACTGAAGTCCTACAACTTGGGCATAGGTCTACTGGTTCTGAAGGATCACAAGCTGGTACTGGTTTCATTAATACTAAACAGCTGTCTTGAACTACTGCTCCTACCTTTGAACCAGCTGATGATCAAGATGCTGTGTGTTCCACGACAAGCTCACATGTTCATAACACTAGATGGATAAAAGAGCATCCAATTGAGCAAGTTATTGGTAATCTGGCTAGTGGTGTTAAAACAAGAAGGCATGCAACCAGCAATTTCTGTATGCATGTAAATTTTGTGTCTACCATTGAACCTAAATGTCCTGATGAAGCAATCAAAGATCCAAGCTGGGTAGGAGCTATGCAAGAAGAGATCTCCCAGTTTGATAGGAATAAGGTTTGGACATTGGTACCTAAACCTGATGATGAAACTAAGAAAATCATTGGTACCAAGTGGGTTTTCAAGAACAAGATGGATGAAGATGGGATTGTGATCAGAAACAAAGCTAGATTGGTAGCTTAAGGGTTCAAACAAGAAGAAGGATTGGATTATGGAGAGACTTATGCTCCAGTGGCTAGGATGGAAGCTATCAGACTGTTCTTGGCATATGCTGCTAAGATGAACTTTAGGGTATTCCAGATGGATGTTAAATGTGCATTTCTAAATGGGAAGCGGCAAGAAGAAGTTTATGTCAAATAGCCTCCTGGTTTTGTAAGCAGTAAATATCCAGACCATGTCTACAAGCTAGACAAAGCTCTTTATGGCCTCAAATAGGCTCCAAGAGCATGGTATGAGACACTTAATGTGTATCTCACTGGTATAGGTTTTAAAGTTGGAACAATTGATACCACTATGTTCTCAAAAGAGACAGATGGTGATCTCTTGCTGGTACAGATATATGTGGATGATATTATTTATGGATCTAAAAATGAGAAACATTGTCAAGATTTTTCAAAACTTATGTCAAAGACATGAAATGAGCTTACAAAGAGATTTGAAATACTTTTTGGGATTGCAAATTAAACAACTTGATGATGGAATTTTTATAAGTCAGGATAAATATAGCAAAAATATGCTAAAGAAATTTGGTCTGACCTGTTTAAAAGATATAGGGACCCCAATGGCAGCATCTATTAAAATAGATGCTGATCCCAATGGTGAACCAGTCAATATCACTGACTATAGGGGTATGATTGGATCCCTACTTTATCTCACAGTCAGCAGACCATATATTATGTTTGCCACATGTCTCTGTGCCAGATATCAAGCTGATCCTAAAGAGTCACACTTGCTAGCAGTCAAAAGGATATTTAGGTATCTGAAAGCTACTGCTAAACGTGGTCTTTGGTACCCTATAGACCAGGATTTTGAGCTAATTGGATATTCAGATACTGATTTTGCAGGGTGTAAAATAGACAGGAAAAGTACTAATGGTGGTTGCCAGTTACTGGGTGGTAGGCTAGTCAGCTGGATGAGCAAAAAGCAAAATATTGTGTCCACATCTACTGCTGAGGCAGAATACGTTTCTACTGGTAGTTGTACTACTCAAGTACTGTAGCTACAAAGAGAGCTGAAAGACTATGGTGTTCATGTTACAAAGACTCCAATCTACTGTGACAACACAAGTGCAATAGCTATCACCAACAATCCTATGATGCATTCAAGAACAAAGCACATTGACGTTCGATATCACTTCATAAGGGATCATGTTCAAAAAGGAGATGTGGAGCTACATTTTATTTCAACAGACCAACAGTTAGCAGATCTATTCACAAAGCCCTTAGATGAGAAACGTTTTAACTATCTCATCTCTGAGCTGGGTATGCTTGAACTTTAAATAAAAGATAATTTTTGTTGGTGTGCTGGCTCTACAACATGTAGGGCAAAGCAGTAAGTCATTTTTGCTAACTTACTACCTACATGTAAAACACTCAGCATAACAAGGTCTTTTATACTTTGGTTACTCAAAATGTTTTTAATTGAAATAATAAATAGCTCACAAAATTAAATGATTCCTTGAATCTGAAACTCATTTACTCCCAATGATTTAAATTAAATTCATGACATATTAAATGTAACAAAGTATTTTGTATTTAATACAAAACTTATTTTGTGGTTTTTAAATCATTTTTTCTTGAATTAAAATCTGCTGCATTTAATACTGAATGGGAGGTATGAGTGTTCAAGCCATATATACATCAAATCAACAGTCTGTGTTCCCTCGAGTGTGCCAGTCTGTCACGTCTGCCCACGCGCCTGCTAATAGCAGTGGCCTTTTTCTCTCTCCTGCCTTTTTCATCATATCACAATGGTTAAAAGAGTGTTTTATCTTCCATAATAACCTTCGATTATTCAGTTTTCAAATTCACACTCTTCTCTCTAAAATCCCTAAATCTTCAAATCAATTCATACATCCGTCTTCTACGAAATCATCAATGGCAGAACAACAACAACATCAATCACCACCTGCTACAAACCAGCCAGAGGAACAACAACCACAGTAACAACAACCGGTAGAACAACAACAACTGGAACAGCAACCACCACCGGTCATCAAAGAACAAGTGGTGCAGGGTCCTTTGTTCAACCTGCACGCAAGTCTTGTTAGGGCTGCAAATTCACCAGAACACTCTTCCATTCTCCTATCGTTAGACAATGCTGCTCATGCCCTTTCAATTCTCAAATCCAAAGCAAACTTGGGCTATGATACGCTTATCGATTACATCCGACAATCCCCATTGGCTAGAGCTATTACCAGCATGCCTTCTCGTCTTTATCCGGCCTGTTTGGCCAGATTATGGTATAATGCCACCACGGCCACCACTCAACAGAACGTTCCATGTATTCGTGGCATGGTGACTGAAACCCTAGCCTGCTCCATCACTGTTGATGCCATCCGACGTGCTCTCCAATTACCTATTGGTCCATTTGTTAATTCACCAACCAGTGATGAGTTTAGAAGAGAAGTACTGGAAATTATAGGGTTTGATGGACCAGTGGCTCTTAAGTAATCAGATGTCACCTCTGTGGAATTACTTCTTTGGTTTGCTGACCCATTGCATCAGTCAGAAGTCCAGGAGCTTTGATCAGTGCTCAGATTTTGAGCTGAAGATTGGTCATGGGATGCTGTTCAATTGAAATATTGATTATGCCGGTGAAATTTACTTAAGGTTAAGGGAAATGGTGCTTGCACCCAAACGAACACACTTAATCCCCTTTCTAAGTTTTTTGAGCCTTGTTTTTGAAAATGAGCTGGATGAAGCTTACCAGCAGATTGCTGATGAATCATTCGACCTGCCTCCAAAACATGGGGGAATGCTAAAAGATGCTCCTACTGCACCATATAATGCCTTGACACACCAGGCATGCTTGAGTATCTTGATGCTCGAGGTAGAGTGAACCAACTGACTGCCTCTGGTGCTGCACCAGCTGAGGGGGAGGGACCTCAGTGAAATCCAGCTGTAAAAAGGAAGAAGCCAGCTACCTCTACTAGTACAGCCACCGTCTCACATACTGGTAAAGCAGTAGTTGTATTAGAATCTAGTGCTCTCTGATCATAAAGAACAGCCCTAGTCTTATATACTGACTATCCACTTCTAGTATTGGAATCCGTTGCTTAACTATTTCTTAGTGATAGGCTAATCCAAACAAGCAAAAGCTGGCTCCAAGCACACCATAGGGGAGATTGCACCAGTCTCAACTGCTGCTCCTGCAAAGGATGTGGCTATGTGTAACGACCCGTACTTTTTCGATCATTCTATACTTATAAGATTAATATTTACATAAATTAAACCTTGCCAACATGATAAGCAATCCAAATTGTCGAGATTTATATTTCCGAAAAGAGTTTTACACAACGTTTGACCGTCTAGTTTGACCGATGATATCACGAACTATACAATATATGATAATTATACGTTTGTGTATATAAATGTATATATACATATTTAACATGATTAATAAATGTTTTAATATCTCATTTTGTATTAATAACAACAAGTTATAAGTATATTTTGAAACTACTAACTTAAGTTTTCAAAACGATAACTATACGTAACGTTATTTGACATAAATACTTAAGACTTATAATGTTATACATATATCGTATAAGTAATGTATTTAATCACTTTTAAGAACTTAAATACATAAAACCATATAAGTGTATTCACAAAAGATAGCTATATTTGAATCCTCATTCCATTTTTCACAAAATTTCTATACGTATACCTAGAGTATTTGTACTCGTATCATACCAAGCTTCTATACGTATTTACTATTGGTATATACACATCAAATCACCACCTAACCAGCCATTATTCATGCCTTATGTATAAGGTAATTACTTTTGAATCATTGCAAGACTAATTACAAAAATACAAACTAAAATTTTGTCATGTTATCCTTAAAGATCACATTTTTAGGAGTATATATGTATCATCATTTTTGATTCATTTTTACTTCAATCTCTTAACTAAAAACACACACTCTTTCTTACTCTCTAAACTCCATAACAATCCAGCAAAGTTCCATAAAGATCTAGCTTCAAAAACCATACTAAAACACCATAAGAAAACCATACAAAAACACTTCAAGAAAACCCTCCAAGAACACCAACTTACTTCCAATCTTTCATCCACTTCTATCACCCTTTTGATTCTAGCTTCTTACTCCTCTTTTACAGCAAACTTATCCAAGGAACTTGAGGTAGAATCTATGTTCATAACCTTATTCGATTCATATATATATAGCTATCTTATTTTGTGGTACAAAAGTTTAACAACAAGAACATAGTTTGAATGTTTTCAAACTTGTTTGCAAACTAAGTAGATCCTTCTAACTTAACTTTTAAAATACTTCAAGACCTGTAATATAACTTATGAATATGTTAATTTAACAAGGTAAAACTTGGTTTTTCAAAGTATAAGTATTTTTAGAAAAATGGTCATTAAATGATTTTGTTGTAACAAAAATGTTTAACTTCATATGTTTCACTAATGTTTCACTTATGCCGTATGATTTTGAATACAAACCAAGGTATTTACAGTTCATAGTCTTAAAGAAGAACTCGATCCAAGAAGATGGCAATTTGAATCAACGAAAACGGATTTGTAACGAAGAAACTATGACCGAAACAAAATTGGTTATCCTAGATCATTTCAACTACGGGATCAATTGGAAAAAAATGATATAAATCACATATTTCTAAGATAACATGATATTTTATATATATGTACTTATAATTCAATTTTATATGGTTCAGGATCACCCGTAAACAACACGAGAAGATTAATCATAAGATCCCATGATTGTACGCAACACGTCATTTGACAACACCGGTACTTTATGTACGCAACACGTCATTTGACAACACCGGTACCATGGGTCAAGATTAATCTCGACCAATACATATACGATGGGGTTTTATTTATTTCGTTGGGGGTTTTGTTTATTGCGGGTATATTAAACATCTAAAAATGAACCATTAAAAATTGAATTACTAACATCGGAATGCTAACTACGGACTAAGGAAATATTCAAAATATTAAAAGTATAACAAGTATATATATATATAACGTTTGTTTTAAAATGAAAACATATTGATATATTATATATGGATAGGTTCGTGATATCAACCGGAAGACCGAGTCAAAATATATATATCATCAAGACAAGAGTGAGTATATAGTCCCACTTTTAAACTCTAAATATTTCGGGATGAGAATACATGTATTTTATGTTTTACATTATGGACACAAGTAACTGAAAAATATATTCTACGTTGAGTTGTACCACTGGCATACTTCCCTGTAGCTTGGTAACTAATATTTACAGCGGTATTGTAAACGCGAATCCTGTTGATAGATCTATCGGGCCTGACAACCCCAACCGGACTGGACGACCAGTATTCAACGGTTGCACAGTACTTCGTTTTGTAACTACACTTGGTACGGTGTAGTAAGATTTCATATTAAAGGGAATATGCGACGTGATTGAATGTTAAGTATGGTTACCAAGTGCTCAACCACTTAGAATATTTTTATTGAAATGTTTATATACGAAATCTTGTGGTCTATATATATATATTGCTGCGCACTAAACCTATATCTCACCAACTTTATGTTGACGTTTTTAAACATGTTTATTCTCAGGTGATAATTAAAGCTTCCGCTGCATTATGTTGAATCTAAGCAGGATCATGCGTACTCATATTTGTGTCAAAAATAAAACTGCATATCCGAGGACGTGTGTTGTAAAATATGCTAGAAATCGTGTTGTTATTATCATTTGTAAAGTTTGTAAGTCGAAGATTATAGTTAAACGATAATCATCTTTTTATTGTCTAAAGCTTGTAACAAAAATAATGGTTTGGTTTGTAATGTATAATATATGCAGTTTTCCTTTTTAAAAATGTCGCATATAGAGGTCAATACCTCGCAATGAAATCATACGTTATCCAACGCGTTCTTATGGTTAAGGACGGGTTATGACATGTGGTATCAGAGCGTTGGTCTTAGCGAACCAGGTTTGCATTAGTGTGTCTAACCGAGAAGTCGTTAGGATACATTAGTAAAGTCTGGACTTTGACCGGGTCTGATTTAAAAAAAAAAAAAACCATTGCTTATCACTGTTGGTTAAAATTTATATGTAAATATTATATAAGTACTAATGGGTTAGTTGTTGTGTGATAGATGTCGAGCTCAAAAATTGTTATCACAATCAACGACTCCGAATCAGAATCTTCAGATGGCGTTCCAGTCATTAACCTGTCCGATGACGAAAATGATATCCTTGGGGAAGACTCACAAATTCCGGATGAACCAACTATAGAGAACCCGGAAAGTGAACCCGAGGAGGAAAGTGAACCCGAGGAGGAAAGTGAACCCGAGGAGGAAAGTGAACTCGAGGAAGAAATACAGGAAATTACAAAAGACGAGTTCGAACTAGGAAAGAAACGAAAGGCTAATGAATTAGAAAATCCAAATCCCGAGTTTAATGAGAATGATGTGGCACCAATTCCACTCAACACTACCACACCTATCCCCGCTATTCCTATTCGTTCTGTCCCGGCATCCAGTTCTTCAGTCCCACAGCCAAAATATAGGCAGACAGTTAGGATAAGCGTTAAGCAAATCTTTGTGTCTAAACGTCCTAGAAAATAGATCAAATGATGCGCTGCCGTATTAAACCATGGAATCACATAATGTTTTGTATAATATTATTAGTGTGGTTTGTTCAAAGTTTGATGTAAGCATATGTAAAATAGCGAAGTATGAAATGCAATAATTTTCCATGGTTAAGTATTATTTAGATTGTAGTAATTGATTCTGTACTAAGCTATTAAGTATGAACATTAACGGGTAGGTACTACCCAAGATATAATTATAAAACGCTAATAAGAAGAAAAGGCTTTTATAATAATACCTGGTTCATATTATTAACAAGCTATAAATGTACTATAAATACACACTACATCTATAATATTCCATGTGAATAATTATTTTCTTTCATTAGGAAATGGCGCGATTGAATCGAATGACGGAACAAGAACTCGAGGAACTCATCAACCAGCGAGTGAACGACAGAATGTTATGGGTTGAGGCTGCAAGAGCTGCTGCAGTTAACCCAAATCCTCGTGTAGGATGCTCCTACAAGACGTTCCAAGCTTGCAAGCCATCATCATTCAGTGGAACGGAAGGACCTATCGGTTTAACCCGATGGATAGAAAAGATGGAGACGGTGTTCAAAATCAGCGGTTGTGATGAAAAAGACATGACCAAGTTTGCATCATGCACTTTACAAGATAGTGCACTCACATGGTGGAAGAATTATGTGAAGGCGGTAGGAGGAGATGTAGCTTATGATACTCCATGGGAAGAATTCAAAGCAATGATAATCACCGAGTATTGTCCAAGGAATGAGGTTATTAAGTTAGAAGATGAGTTACGAAGTTTGAAGGTGGTTGGTACTGAAATCACCAACTACAACCAGCGATTCATGGAATTAGTTTTGCTATGTCCTGAATTGGTTCCAACCGAAGAACGGAAGATTGAAATGTACAAAGCTGGTTTGCCCAAAAAGGTCAAGGCAAATGTTACAGCATCGAAACCTAAGACAATTCATGAAGCTATAACCATGGCAAACGAGCTAATGGATCAGGTCATCATGGATAAGAAAGTATCCAATACTGATGTGAAGGTATCAGGTAACAAAAGAAAGTGGAATGGAAATTATGATCGAGGTAACCAACAACAATCTTTTAAGAAACAAGAAAACACGCAAGGTGCGGGTAGTGGTTTAAGCTTTGGTTATAAAGGACAAAATCCTTTATGCAACCGTTGCCACAAACATCACTTTGGTTACTGTAGTGTGTTATGCACCAAGTGTAATCGACAAGGTCATCTTGCGGAAGATTGTAAGGCTCTCGTTACAAATGGCAACAAGACTCCTGCCACCAACGCAAATAGAACTGCTTTGGCTAACATTACTTGTTTTGGGTGTGGAAAACAAGGTCATTATAAGAGCCAGTGCCCGAATCAGAATGGCGGACCTGCACGTGGAAGAGCGTTTGTTATTAATGCTAGAGAGGCACGAGAAGACCCGGAACTTGTTACGGGTACGTTTACCATTAATAACTTATCAGCATCTATTTTATTTGATACTGGCGCCGATAGAAGTTATGTGTGTAGAAATTTTTACACTAAATTGAATTGTTCATCATTACCTCTAGATGCTAAGTACTTGATTGAGTTAGCTAATGGTAAACTAATTAAAGCCGATAAAATTTGTCGTGGTTGTGAAATAAATCTAGCCGGAGAAACGTTTAAAATCGACTTAATACCCGTAGAATTAGGAGGTTTTGATGTAATAGTCGGCATGGACTGGATGTCCAAAATAGGAGCGGAAGTTGTTTGTGCCAAGAAGGCAATTCGTATTCCTGGTAAGGATAAAATACCGGTGATGATTTATGGAGAGAAGGGTAATTCAAAACTCATTAGCTGTTTGAAAGCCAAGAAGTGTTTAGAAAAGGGATGTTACGCTATTTTAGCACATGTTAATAAAGTCGAAAAGAAAGAAAAGTGCATCAACGACGTGCCTATGGCAAGAGATTTTCCTGAAGTTTTTCCGGAAGAATTGCCGGGATTACCTCCATTTAGATCGGTAGAATTTCAAATAGATTTAGTACCAGGAGCTGCACCAGTGGCTCGTGCTCCATATAGACTTGCACCGTCCGAGTTAAAAGAACTTCAAAGTCAGTTAAAAGAATTACTGGACCGTGGATTCATACGACCGAGTACTTCACCGTGGGGAGCTCCAATTTTGTTTGTTAAGAAGAAAGATGGATCTTTTAGGATGTGTATAGACTATCGTGAATTAAATAAGTTAACTATCAAGAATCGGTATCCACTACCGAGAATTGATGACTTATTTGATCAATTGCAAGGATCATGTGTTTATTCAAAAATTGACTTAAGATCGGGCTATCATCAACTACGCGTCAAAGAAGAGGACATTCCGAAAACTGCTTTTCGGACACGTTATGGTCATTACGAATTTTTGGTCATGCCGTTTGGATTGACGAATGCGCCAGCTGTATTCATGGACCTCATGAATCGAGTTTGTAGTCCGTATTTAGATAAGTTTGTTATCGTTTTCATTGATGATATTCTTATCTATTCCAAGAGTGAGCAAGAGCATGAAGAGCATTTAAGGTTGATACTGGAGTTGTTGAGAAAAGAACAACTTTATGCTAAATTTTCTAAGTGTGCTTTCTGGTTGAAAGAAGTACAATTTCTTGGCCACGTTGTTAGTAGCAAAGGAATTCAGGTTGATCCAGCAAAAATTGAAGCCATTGAAAAATGGGAGACTCCTAAGACACCAATGCAGATACGCCAATTTTTGGGTTTAGCCGGTTATTATAGAAGGTTTATTCAAGATTTTTCTCGAATAGCAAAGCCGTTGACAGCATTAACGCAAAAAGGGAAGAAATACGAATGGACCTCGGAGCAGGAGAACGCATTTCAATTATTGAAGAAGAAGTTAACTACGGCGCCTATTTTATCGTTACCTGAAGGGAACGATGATTTTGAAATATATTGTGACGCTTCGCGACAAGGTTTTGGTTGTGTTCTTATGCAACGAAAGAAAGTAATTGCATTTGCATCCCGACAATTGAAGATTCACGAGCGGAATTATACGACGCATGATCTAGAACTGGGAGCAGTCGTGTTTGCATTGAAGATGTGGAGACATTACTTGTATGGGGTTAAATTCACTGTGTTTACTGATCATAAAAGCCTTCAACATATTTTTGATCAGAAACAATTGAACATGAGGCAACGTAGGTGGGTCGAGTTAATAAACGACTATGATTGTGAAATTCGTTATCATCCCGGAAAGGCGAACGTGGTGGCCGATGCTTTAAGCAGAAAGGAACGAGAACCAATTCGAGTTCGAGCAATGAACATAAAAATTCGTATGAATCTCAACTCACAAATCAAAGAGGTTCAACAAGAAGCACTCAATAAAGAAAACATAAAGAATGAAATAATGAAGAAGTATGAGAAGCAACTCGTTGTACGGGAAGATGGAATTCGATATTTTGCAAATCGTATTTGGGTACCGAAGTTGGGTGGATTAAGGAAGTTGATATTGAACGAGGCACATAAGACAAGATATTCGATACATCCTGGAGTTGGAAAGATGTACCAAGATCTTAAGACGCATTATTGGTGGCCTAATTTAAAAACAGACGTTGCAACATATGTTGGGGAGTGTTTAACTTGTTCTAAAGTCAAAGCAGAACATCAAAAGCCGTCAGGGTTACTTCAACAACCAGAAATCCCAGAATGGAAATGGGATGGTATTACCATGGATTTCATCACAAAGTTACCAAAGACTGCCTGGGGATACGACACCATTTGGGTGATTGTTGATCGTCTCACCAAGTCTGCACATTTCTTGCCTATAAAGGAAACGGATAGAATGGAGAAACTATTACGATTGTATATAAAGGAAGTTGTTTCAAGGCATGGAATACCTATTTCCATTATATCCGATCGTGATAGTAGATTTACCTCAAAATTCTGGCAATCACTACAGGAGGCACTAGGAACTCGGTTGGATATGAGTACCGCATATCATCCACAAACCGATGGACAGAGTGAGAGAACGATTCAGACTCTCGAAGACATGCTCAGGGCATGTGTGATCGATTTTGGAAACGGATGGGATAAATATCTACCGTTAGCAGAATTCTCGTATAATAATAGTTATCATGCGAGCATTGGAGCTGCGCCATTCGAAGCATTGTACGGAAGGAAGTGTAGATCTCCTATCTGTTGGAATGAAGTAGGAGATCGACAATTAACTGGTCCCGAGATCATACATGAAACGACTGAGAAGATAGTGCAAATCAAGGAGAGATTGAAAACAGCCCGCAGTCGCCAAAAGAGCTACGCCGATGTCCGAAGGAAACCATTAGAGTTTCAGGTCGGGGACATGGTTATGCTAAAGGTGTCACCTTGGAAAGGTGTGATACGTTTTGGAAAAAGGGGTAAACTGAACCCAAGGTACGTAGGCCCGTTCAAGATCATCGAACGCATTGGACCGGTAGCTTATCGACTCGAGTTACCGCAACAACTCGCCGGAGTACATAATACCTTTCACGTCTCAAACCTGAAGAAGTGTCTTGCAAAGGAAGACCTCACCATTCCTCTTGAAGAAATCCATGTCGACGAGAAACTACAATTCGTCGAAGAACCAATCGAAATCATGGACCGTGAAGTTAAAAAGCTCAAACAGATCAATATACCGATTGTTAAGGTTCGTTGGAATGCTAGAAGAGGTCCCGAGTTTACTTGGGAACGAGAGGATCAGATGAAGCAAAAGTATCCACACTTGTTTCTCGATGACGCAAAATAGGTACAATTTTAAAATTTCGGGACGAAATTTATTTAACGGGGAGGTAATGTAACGACCCGTACTTTTTCGATCATTCTATACTTATAAGATTAATATTTACATAAATTAAACCTTGCCAACATGATAAGCAATCCAAATTGTCGAGATTTATATTTCCGAAAAGAGTTTTACACAACGTTTGACCGTCTAGTTTGACCGATGATATCACGAACTATACAATATATGATAATTATACGTTTGTGTATATAAATGTATATATACATATTTAACATGATTAATAAATGTTTTAATATCTCATTTTGTATTAATAACAACAAGTTATAAGTATATTTTGAAACTACTAACTTAAGTTTTCAAAACGATAACTATACGTAACGTTATTTGACATAAATACTTAAGACTTATAATGTTATACATATATCGTATAAGTAATGTATTTAATCACTTTTAAGAACTTAAATACATAAAACCATATAAGTGTATTCACAAAAGATAGCTATATTTGAATCCTCATTCCATTTTTCACAAAATTTCTATACGTATACCTAGAGTATTTGTACTCGTATCATACCAAGCTTCTATACGTATTTACTATTGGTATATACACATCAAATCACCACCTAACCAGCCATTATTCATGCCTTATGTATAAGGTAATTACTTTTGAATCATTGCAAGACTAATTACAAAAATACAAACTAAAATTTTGTCATGTTATCCTTAAAGATCACATTTTTAGGAGTATATATGTATCATCATTTTTGATTCATTTTTACTTCAATCTCTTAACTAAAAACACACACTCTTTCTTACTCTCTAAACTCCATAACAATCCAGCAAAGTTCCATAAAGATCTAGCTTCAAAAACCATACTAAAACACCATAAGAAAACCATACAAAAACACTTCAAGAAAACCCTCCAAGAACACCAACTTACTTCCAATCTTTCATCCACTTCTATCACCCTTTTGATTCTAGCTTCTTACTCCTCTTTTACAGCAAACTTATCCAAGGAACTTGAGGTAGAATCTATGTTCATAACCTTATTCGATTCATATATATATAGCTATCTTATTTTGTGGTACAAAAGTTTAACAACAAGAACATAGTTTGAATGTTTTCAAACTTGTTTGCAAACTAAGTAGATCCTTCTAACTTAACTTTTAAAATACTTCAAGACCTGTAATATAACTTATGAATATGTTAATTTAACAAGGTAAAACTTGGTTTTTCAAAGTATAAGTATTTTTAGAAAAATGGTCATTAAATGATTTTGTTGTAACAAAAATGTTTAACTTCATATGTTTCACTAATGTTTCACTTATGCCGTATGATTTTGAATACAAACCAAGGTATTTACAGTTCATAGTCTTAAAGAAGAACTCGATCCAAGAAGATGGCAATTTGAATCAACGAAAACGGATTTGTAACGAAGAAACTATGACCGAAACAAAATTGGTTATCCTAGATCATTTCAACTACGGGATCAATTGGAAAAAAATGATATAAATCACATATTTCTAAGATAACATGATATTTTATATATATGTACTTATAATTCAATTTTATATGGTTCAGGATCACCCGTAAACAACACGAGAAGATTAATCATAAGATCCCATGATTGTACGCAACACGTCATTTGACAACACCGGTACTTTATGTACGCAACACGTCATTTGACAACACCGGTACCATGGGTCAAGATTAATCTCGACCAATACATATACGATGGGGTTTTATTTATTTCGTTGGGGGTTTTGTTTATTGCGGGTATATTAAACATCTAAAAATGAACCATTAAAAATTGAATTACTAACATCGGAATGCTAACTACGGACTAAGGAAATATTCAAAATATTAAAAGTATAACAAGTATATATATATATAACGTTTGTTTTAAAATGAAAACATATTGATATATTATATATGGATAGGTTCGTGATATCAACCGGAAGACCGAGTCAAAATATATATATCATCAAGACAAGAGTGAGTATATAGTCCCACTTTTAAACTCTAAATATTTCGGGATGAGAATACATGTATTTTATGTTTTACATTATGGACACAAGTAACTGAAAAATATATTCTACGTTGAGTTGTACCACTGGCATACTTCCCTGTAGCTTGGTAACTAATATTTACAGCGGTATTGTAAACGCGAATCCTGTTGATAGATCTATCGGGCCTGACAACCCCAACCGGACTGGACGACCAGTATTCAACGGTTGCACAGTACTTCGTTTTGTAACTACACTTGGTACGGTGTAGTAAGATTTCATATTAAAGGGAATATGCGACGTGATTGAATGTTAAGTATGGTTACCAAGTGCTCAACCACTTAGAATATTTTTATTGAAATGTTTATATACGAAATCTTGTGGTCTATATATATATATTGCTGCGCACTAAACCTATATCTCACCAACTTTATGTTGACGTTTTTAAACATGTTTATTCTCAGGTGATAATTAAAGCTTCCGCTGCATTATGTTGAATCTAAGCAGGATCATGCGTACTCATATTTGTGTCAAAAATAAAACTGCATATCCGAGGACGTGTGTTGTAAAATATGCTAGAAATCGTGTTGTTATTATCATTTGTAAAGTTTGTAAGTCGAAGATTATCGTTAAACGATAATCATCTTTTTATTGTCTAAAGCTTGTAACAAAAATAATGGTTTGGTTTGTAATGTATAATATATGCAGTTTTCCTTTTTAAAAATGTCGCATATAGAGGTCAATACCTCGCAATGAAATCATACGTTATCCAACGCGTTCTTATGGTTAAGGACGGGTTATGACACTATGGAACCTGGTGCGTTTCTAGACCAAACAGCAGAAAATTCTAACATTTTAAAAATCTTTTAACTGCTGACTTGAAAAATGTAAGGGGAGTTAAAGGTATAACCCTGGCTCCCAAGCTGACTGGTTTTAAAACTAGTGTTAAGAAGAGTAGCAACCCATACTCTTCTAGCCAGACACTTCCACATTTTTCTAAATTGAACTTAATGCTATATCCTCTGCTGACAGTATAACCAGCAGAGCACATACCTGACCCCTAAAGCAAGCTTGAGTTGGCTCCTCATCGTGTTGAACCAGCTCAGGATACTGCACAGCCATTATGTTACTCGGATCCTGATAAGAGTCTCACTCCTAAATCATTACCAGCCAGAACTCTTACACTATCTGGGTCAACATGTGTCGCCAATGAGTCAGCAGAGTCACAGCTGTACTTACAGACACCTTATTCTGTCTCATTCGAAGGGCTAACCAAATCACCAGTCTGTCCCCAGAGACCAACAACAGATGCAATTGTTGAGTCAAATTTATTTGGTTCTACAGTTGTTAACATAAAATGTTCTATTGTTTCAGTTCTTAGCAGGGTAGATGAACAGGCAGAGGGGAGCAAGTTAAAGATGTTATTGTTTCTATTCATGAGATTGCTGCCTCTGCTACTGGTGTTGGTGCTACTGTTTCTCCTACTGGTGGTACTGATGCTGGTACTGTTGCTTCTACACCTGCTGGTGATACTGCTCCTAGTATTGCTGCTTCCACTACTGAACCTAAAGTAGAAGATGAAATCATAGTGTGACTGAAGCCATACGTAACGCTGGGCAAGTTACCGCTTCAAATATTGAAGCCGAGCTCAAACAAGTATGTGCCTTTGCAGATCTTGCGGTAGATGCCATTGTCAAACAACATGAAGAGGAGGAGGACTTAAAGAGATGAATCATCTCTCACAATGAGTATACTGAGGATATTGCCCGTCTTCAAGCTGGTCTGGATGCTGCTAATCGCAGAATTCTTTTTCTTAATGAAGAAAATACGGTGCTACATGAGAGATTGGATTCACAGGAACAGCAAATGGCTAACATGATTCCTGCTTCTGCCTATGTTCAAATGGTTAAAAATATGCACCGACTGGCTACCCTACAAGGTGATGTTAGGGCCATTGTTGAACAGATGGCTATGGGTGTTGCAAGGAATGAAGTTAGGTCTTCCAACCTCCGTCTTCGATAATTTGGCGTGGATCCTGGTGCCCATCTTACTCCTGAAGTTGCTGACTAGAACAATTTTGCATTCTCTGTTCCAGATTCAGATAGTGACCTTGATGCACCTTTCTACCCCTACTGATAACAAAAAGGGGGAGAAGAAGTCTAAAAAGAATCTCAAAAAGAGAAAACAATCAGAGGGGGAGCATGAGCATGAAAAGGCTCCAAAACAACCTAGGAGGGATGGTGATGGTGATGGTGGTGATGGTACTACCGGTCAAGACTCTGGCACTAAGCCCAGCAACGCTCATACTGAAGCTGGTGTACAGGCAGCTGGTGAATCTCAACCCAGTGTGTCTGCCACATCAGTGGATGATATTGGTTCTGGCAGTAAGCCCAGTGATGTTTTTGCATTGGCTGTTGCTGAAGCTTTTGTTGTCTCTCAAACTATCGAAAGAAGAATGAAAAGAAAACTGGAGAGACATAAGAAGAGATAGCAAGAATTAAATGATACCTTCAATGTCAAATGTGATGCCTATGTTTCTCTTAAATGCCACAGAATTGAGCATAGGAGATGGCTGACCCCAAAAAAGAGGGACATTGATGATGACCTAATTGGCATTGATAAATTCAAAAAGGATGCACGAAAAAGAAATGCTAAGTTCATGGTCAAATACGACAAAAAGAGGGCAAAGCTGTAAACTGAGCGAGCAGACAGGATCAAACGGATGACTCCTGAAGAAATGAAAGATTATCTTGCATCTACTGAGTCAGGGGAGGAGTTAGAGCTGACAATTTTATGAAGTGGTTAGATGCTATGTTAGAAACTAGCTCATCTTCTAGCCCAACATCTTCTGCACAGCCAGCTACACAACATAAGCCAGTAGAAACAATCAATCTTGATGATGATGATATTCAGGGGGAGCATCTTCCTATCGTTCCCTACCTGGCTCCACTTGAGCCAGTATCAACACAAGAACCATCAGCTGAACCCATGCCCATAGATAAACAAAGGGTGAAATCTGCTCCTAGGGACAATCAGCCCCTAAGGAAAGGACCCTTATTTGAGGCAACTGATGAAGATACTGAGGTGGTTATACCAGCTGATACTAATCAGCCAGCTGGTACTAAAGACATATCAAGGAATGCTGTGAATGAAGACCCAGCCAGAAGTGTGCTGCTGCGTGTTACAAGTGTTGAAGACCTAGCCAAGGTGGTTGAGCTGGGTGCTAATCAAGATGATGATATGGTTAATCCTGCTGACTTTACAGTCTGGGGTAGTGGAGATCATTTATTTGTTCAATCACCTATCTCTCCCCAGACCCTCACTTATTTTAACAGAACAAAGGATAATCGTGTCAATCAGTTTCCAGTGAGTTCATCTGGCATAGGTGAATCAATCATGTATCCTCCATCTTCCCCAAAACGTCATGGTAAACACAGAATTTGGGAAGATGATTCAGTTACCCGTGGTGAGCCAGACTTATTTAAAATGAATCTTGATGAAAGAGATGCTTACAGGCTGGAGATCAATGTACAAGAATTTCTTTATCAAAGACAAGCTGCTATTAATGAAAGGATACGCCAAGTTAGGTTACTGTATCATCCCCTTGATCAGCCACTCTACATCACTGCCTTGACTTATGGCATTGAAATTGGTGTATATTTAACAATAGTGGTCAAAGGCTCTCTACTGATAAGGAGAAAGCTCAATTTCAAGAGGCTCGCCAGCTGGGTATGTATCTAAGGGAGTATCGTGCTGCCCTTAGAACTGAAGAGGGTAGAAAGATGATTGAAACAACAAAATCCCTGAAAATCACTGCCGATGATTATTTGTTGGGCCTACAAGCTGAAATTCAAAGAAGGGAGGCTGCTGATGCTGAACTTGCTGAGAGGGTAAGGCTTCAGGACATAGAAGACAAATTGGCTGCTGATAGAAAGCAAGAGGCTTATTCCTAAAGTTAGCCAAAGCCATTGTCAAAGAATAGGATAAGGCACTTGATGAGATGGAAGCTGTTGAGAAAGCACCTGCTACTGCTCCTATAGAATCTGTCCGTACCATTGAATTTCCTGATCATTATTATAGGAGTAGGTATGGTGATGTGATGAATAGGAGATCCAATCCCAGCAGGATCATCAAAGTGAACCGAGGGTCAAAAAGAGCTTTCAATGTCATTAGGGAGAATAAGGTTCAAGAAAGAATAAACTATGATGAGTTAAAATCCCTTGGATTTAGTGAATGGATGGAGATCTTGGAGTATTTCATTGGTAAAGGTGAAAGTGCTATCAAAAATACACTTAAATCTGAACTCCAACAGCTCTTCAAGAAAGCAACCAGGTTTGGAAATGCACCAGTGGTGAATGTAGAAGAATTCCTTTCTCAAAAGCCTAAAGGAAACCAATCTACTGTTGAAGGACCAACTGGAAGAGGCCCCATCATTCTACCTCCTCATATCCCTGTATTTGACCCTGCTGATGTACCTTATCTGTTCCCTGAAGCCTGGAGAATCAAACAAGAGGAGCTATATGAAGAAGAACGAGATAAAGATAAAGATAGATAGTCTCCTATGTGCTCAAATTTTATCTTTTGTTTAATTCACTTTTCATTTTGCTGTTGTTGTAATTACTGTACATACTTTGTTGTAATGAAAGTGAAATGAGTTTATCCTCAAATCATATCAAATTATAAGATATGGATAACTGAGCAAAAGATCCCAAAAACAAACTTAAAAAGGGACAAATTTACTGCCTATTTTTCATTAGGTCCCTCGGTGCTGACTTTAGTGTTTTCTCTGTATGTCACAGGTTTTGTCATCATCAAATAGGGGGAGATTGTTGAGTCCCCAAAATAATTAAGGATTTAATTATAACAAAACTGTAATTTATTTGCACTAAAATGTTATGTGCAGTCAGCACAAGTTTGTTTATGTATAGACATCAGATATTGCTATGTCGAGTGTTTAGTTTGCTGCTCAGTCTACCAGCACAAGGTAGACAGTGTTCTTCAATCAGCACAGGATTTGTACTCAGCAAATCAAGAACATGAAGTGGCTCAGCAATGAAGAAATAGCACAGCTAGATTGCAGCTTACTACACAAGACAGGTATGCTCCATTATAAGCATAGTAGTTTCCCGAGTGTTCTACATCAATGGTACTATTCAACAGAAGTCTAAGACAAAGTTGAACAGAAAAGGACACGCGTCGGCGGCTGACAAGTGACCTTACAAGACTACGTGGGAATGCAGAAGTTTAACGCATGTGCAGACATGGGTTATACTTTTTTAACACCTAGGGAACACAACATTCTATTTGTATAATCAAATAGTGGTGGCAAACCGAATTGGGGTGTTCCTGCAAATAGCTACCAAAGAGGAAAGAGGAGAGCATGCTCTCTGATATAGTTGTCTCCACAAGTACAGACATCCTATATACCAGTGGACAATAGAACCATTACACGGTTAATAGGACTACTATAAATTGTTGTATCCACTATTGTAAAAACTAGTGGTGTGGGTTTATTTTTTATAGAGTCAAAACGTGTAATAGCTGTTAGTTTACCTCTTAGCTATAATCTAGGTAATTTGTATCAACCAACTATCATTCCGCCAAGGATGGTTGTGATTCTTTGTGATTCAATCAATAAAGAATAACTGTTGAAAATTACCTGTGACTCTATTTATTTGCATGTTTGAATACTAATTGAGTTTAACTGTTAAGTTATTTTAAATGAAATTGTATTCACCCCCCCTCTACAATACTCCTGTTGTTATCAAGGGACCAACATGGATATATATATAGTTAACATGATATTATGATAAGTAAAAATATCATTAAGTATATTAACAATGAACTACATATGTAAAAACAAGACTACTAACTTAATGATTTTGAAACGAGGCATATATGTAACGATTATCGTAGTAACGACATTTAATTGTATATATATATCATATTAATATATATTAATAAATCATAATATCATGATAATGTAATAATTTAACATCTCTTTAGATATAATAAACAATGGGTTAACAACATTTAACATGATCGTTAACCTAAAGGTTTTAAAACAACATTTACATGTAACGACTAACGATGATTTAACGACTCAGTTAAAATATATATACATGTAGTGTTTTAATATGTATTCATACACTTTTGAAAGACTTCAAGACACTTATCAAAATACTTCTACTTAACAAAAATGCTTACAATTACATCCTCGTTCAGTTTCATCAACAATTCTACTCGTATGCACTCGTATTCGTACTCGTACAATACACAGCTTTTAGATGTATGTACTATTGGTATATACACTCCAATGATCAGAACTTAGTAGCCCATGTGAGTCACCTAGCACATGTGGGAACCATCATTTGGCAACTAGCATGAAATATCTCATAAAATTACAAAAATATCAGTAATCATTCATGACTTATTTACAAGTAAACAAAATTACACATCCTTTATATCTAATCCATATACCAACAACCAAAAACACCTACAAACACTTTAATTCTTCAATTTTCTTCATCTAATTGATCTCTCTCAAGTTCTATCTTCAAGTTCTAAGTGTTCTTCATAAATTCTATAAGTTCTAGTTTCATAAAATCAAGAATACTTCCAAGTTTGCTAGCTTACTTCCAATCTTGTAAAGTGATCATCCAACCTCAAGAAATCTTTCTTATTTACAGTAACATATCTTTCTAATAGAAGGTAATACTCATATTTAAATTTTGATTCAATTTCTATAACTATAAACTTGAACTTGTTTTCGTGTCATGATTCTGCTTCAAGAACTTTCAAGCCATCCAAGGATCCTTTGAAGCTAGATCTATTTTTCTCATTTCCAGTAGGTTTATCCACAAAAATTTAGGTAGTAATGATGTTCATAACATCATTCGATTCATATATATAAAACTACCTTATTCGAAGGTTTAAACTTGTAATCACTAGAACATATTTTAGTTAATTCTAAACTTGTTCGCAAACAAAAGTTAATCCTTCTAACTTGACTTTTAAAATCAACTAGACACATGTTCTATATATATATGATATGCTAACTTAATGATTTAAAACCTGGAAACAGGAAAAACACCATAAAATCGGATATACGCCGTCATAGTAGCACCGCGGGCTGTTTTGGGTTAGTTAATTAAAAACTATGATAAACTTTGATTTAAAAGTTGTTCTTCTGGGAAAATGATTTTTCTTATGAACATGAAACTATATCCAAAAATCATGGTTAAACTCAAAGTGGAAGTATGTTTTCCAAAATGGTCATCTAGACGTCGTTCTTTCGACTGAAATGACTACCTTTACAAAAATGACTTGTAACCCGTATTTCTGACTATAAACCTATACTTTTTCTGTTTAGATTCATAAAATAGAGTTCAATATGAAACCATAGCAATTTGATTCACTCAAAACGGATTTAAAACGAAGAAGTTATGGGTAAAACAAGATTGGATATTTTTGATTGTTGTAGCTACGGGAAATATTGTAACAATTCTATACAAATCATATCCTAGCTAACTTATATTGTATTATACATGTATTCTAATATATTATGTAATTTTGGGATACCATAGATACGTATGCAAATGTTTTGACATATCATATCGACCCATGTATATATATTATTTGGAACAACCATAGACACTCTATATACAGTAATGTTGGAGTTAGCTATACAGGGTTGAGGTTGATTCCAAAAATATATATACTTTGAGTTGTGATCTAGCCTGAGACGTGTATACACTGGGTCGTGGATTGATTCGAGATAATATATATATATCGATTTATTTATTTACATCTAATTGTGGACAACTAGTTGTAGGTTACTAACGAGGACAGCTGACTTAATAAACTTAAAACATTAAAATGTATTAAAAATGTTGTAAATATATTTTGAACATACTTTGATATATATGTACATATTTGTTATAGGTTCGTGAATCGACCAATGGCTAAGTCTTACTTCCCGACGAAGTAAAAATCTGTGAAAGTGAGTTATAGTCACACTTTTAAAATCTAATATTTTGGGATGAGAATACATGCAATTTTATAAATATTTTACGAAATAGATACAAGTAAATGAAACTAATTTATATGGGTGAATGATCGACGCCGAATATGCCCCTTTTTAGATTGGTAGCCTAAGAATTTGGGAACAAACCCCCAAATTGACGCGAATCCTAAAGATAGATCTATCGGGCCCAACAAGCCCTATTCTGGAATTTGGAATGCTTTAGTACTTCAATTTTATCATGTCCGATGGGTGTCCCGGAATGATGGAGATATTCTATATGCATCTTGTTAATGTCGGTTACCAGGTGTTCACCATATGAATGAATTTTATCTCTATGTATGGGATGTATATTGAAATATGAAATCTTGTGGTCTATTATTATGATTTGATAATATGTAGGTTAAACCTATAACTCACCAACATTTTTGTTGACGTTTTAAGCATGTTTATTCTCAGGTGATTATTAAGAGCTTCCGTTGTTGCATACAAAAATAAGGACAAGATTTGGAGTCCATGTTTGTATGATATTGTGTAAAAACTGCATTCAATAAACTTATTTTTGATGTAATATATTCTTAATGTAAACCATTATGTAATGGTCATGTGTAAATGGTATATTTTAGATTATCATTATTTGATAATCTATGTAATGCTTTTTAAACCTTTATTGATAAAATAAAGGTTATGGTTGTTTTAAAAATGAATGTAGTCTTTGAAAAACGTCTCATATAGAGGTCAAAACCTCGTGACGAAATCAATTAATATGGAACGTTTATAATCAATATGAACGGGACATTTCAGTTGGTATTCGAGCATTGGTCTTAGAGAACCAGAAATTTTCATTAGTGTGTCTTATCAAGTTTGTTAGGATACATTAGTGAGTTTGGACTTCGATAGTGTTTTCTTTAAAAATGATTGCTTAACACTTTTGTTGGAAACTATATATTATTAACATGTAAATATTATGTGATATATTAACATCTTAATGTGTTTGATATTGTGTGATAGATGTCTACCACTAGTACAAATCTCATTGACTCACCTAATAATAATGAAGAGTCGAATATAATTTGGGAAGATTCACAAATTCCCGAAGAGGAACCGGAAGAAGAGGAACCGGAAGAAGATGAATCAAAAGAGGAGGAACCAGAAGAGGAGGAACCGGAAGAAGAAGAGGTTCCGGAGGAAGAAATATTGATACCTACAGTAAATCGATTAAATAAAAGAAAATCATCAACCAACGGACCAAAGTTAAAAATGGTCAATGGTGTTTCCGCCGAGGAAGCAAAATATTTGGAAGATTACCAATTTTCCGATGAATCGGATCCCGATGAGGATTCCGATGATGTTATATAAATTACCTCGACCTAATTTAATATGGCAAAAGAAAATAATAAGGGAAAAGGTATAAAAATAGAGAAACCTGATTCCAACCCCGATGAACTTTATATGTATCAGCAACGTTCGTATTTCCTAAATTGTAACAATAACCCGGGAACCTCTAAACCACCAGGTTTTTCTAAACCATAGTGGAAGGCGATGGCTTGTATTAGAGGAACATCATATATCCCTAGAAAATTAGGAAAACGAACTAAGTCCGAAGAAGAAGAAACCAGTGATTCAGATTAGAGGGTTGTAATCATGTTGTGTATTATATGTATTGTAGTGTGCTTGTACTTTTATGTTCTATGTAAAAATTGCTTGTATTGTTTGTTATTTATTTTTTACGAATCTAATCCTTGTCTATTTTACAGTATAAAAACACAAAATGGTAACCAAAAATTTTAGAAGACCTACCAGGAGATATGATTGATGAAATCTTGTCTAGAGTCGGGCAGAATTTATTAGCACAAATAATTACGGAAAAATTAGTTTGTCAAACGTTTAAAATACATTCCAGTCATGCCTTAGTATATAAAAGCTTTCCTTTGAAAGATGGGGTATATCACATTGGGGAGACTTTAAGTTACGCCAAGTTTTCTTTAAGGCATTTAGTGCGGGAAACCCAGATGAAATTTTACGCTACGGGTTACGAACCTATTTTAACTCAACATATCCCAACATAGGACTCCGTTCTTTAGAAAGAGCTTCTAACATGAAACATAAAGAAGCATGTTACGCTTACGGGTTAATAATGTTCCCTTCTCATCAAATGGAGAAAAAGAACATTGGATTGAAACTTTTAAATAAAATATTTTCACAAGTGACGGACTCAGTAGTTGGGGTAAAAACAAGGTTTTTAGATTGCTACGAGGCTGTTGGGCATTACGAAACCCTCGTCCTTTTGACGAAATAACAACATGCTGCCTAGCCAATGGTCATAACGGTTACTTTCCACAAGATCAAGGATGGGAAGTCGTCTTAGTAAAACCAGAATGCATGACTTGTTTCTGGACTTATGAATTACGTGTCTTTATTTCTTTTGCTGAACAACTTGCGTATTAACTAGAATTTCCTTTATAGCTGCCGGGTAGCAAAGTTATTATGTGCTATATTTCATCCTATATGTATAATAGCGGTATTGTAAGTTTGTAATATTTTGTATAAAGTTTGAACGCGAAATATTATTGAAATAAGTTTTTCATATAGAAGCGTAGTGGTTGAGTTGTATAGTAGCTAGTAAGTATGAACTTAACGGGTAGGTACTACCCGAATTAAAACTATAAAATGCTAATATGAAGAAAAAGCTTTTATAAATAAGTTCATATAATGATATGAGATACTATTGACTACTCTTAAATTCTACATGATTAACTCAATTCTTTTAGCTATTTTTGAAGGAAATGGCACCAACGACTCGTCAGAATTTGAACATGAGCGAGGAAGACTTCCGTGTTTCCTTGCAGCAAACATAGCCGCAGTACAGGTTGCGATGAAAAATAACAATAACTCTGGATCTAGCAGTGGAACTAATTCCACAAGAAATCGTGTAGGATGCTCCTACAAAGAATTCACTGCCTGCAAACCTTTGGAATTTGATGGAACTGAAGGACCAATTGGATTGAAACGGTGGACCGAGAAAGTCGAATCGTTGTTTGCCACAAGTAAGTGTACTGAAGAGGACAAAGTTAAGTGCGATACGCATACTTTCACAGGTACTGCGTTAACGTGGTGGAACACTTATCTTGAATAGGTAGGACAAAATGCTGCTTACGCACTACCGTGGTCGGCATTCAAGCAATTGATGAACAAGCAGTACCGTCCTAGAAATGAAGTCAATAAGCTTAAAGTAGAGCTTAGAGAGTTACGAACACAAGGGTTTGACATTACCACATATGAACGACGATTCACAGAGTTGTGCCTATTATGTCTAGGAACGTTCGAAGATGAAGAAGAGAAGATCGATGCATTTATAAAAGGGTTACCAGTAAGGATTCAAGAAGATGTGAGTTCACACGAGCCCACTTCCATATAAAAGGCAAGTCGAATGGCTCATAAACTCATAAATCAGATTGATGGAAGAATTAAAGAGCAGTCAACCGAAGAAGCCAACACGAAACAACTCAAGAGAAAGTGGGAAGAAACCAGTGACAAGGGTCACCAATACAACAACAACAATTACAACCACAACCGCAACAATAATCGCAACAATAATCACAATCCCAACAATAACTACAACAAACGTTCCAACAACAACAACAACTACAACAACCGTTCCAACAACAATAACAATCCCAACAACAACATCAATAACAACAACGGCAACAAAAACAAAAAATGCCAAAGGTGTGAAGAGTACCACCAGAATGAGTTCTGCACGACATTTTTCACCAAGTGTAAAAGAACTGGCCATGGTGCGAGAAATGTGAGGTCTACGGACCAAAGTTTAACAGAACTAAAGGAACAAATAGTGGTGAAACAAGTAATGCTGCCTTTGTTTGTTATGGATGTGGAAAACCTGGCCACATTAGAAGTAATTGCCCGAATCAGGGGAATACTAATGGGCAGGGCCGCGGAAGAGATTTCAATATTAATACGGCAGAAGCGCAGGAAGACCCGGAGCTTGTTACGGGTACGTTTCTTATTAATAATAAATCTGCTTATGTTTTATTTGATTCGGGTGCAGATAGAAGCTAAATGAGTAGAGATTTTTGTGCTAAGTTAAGTTGGCCATTGACGCCTTTGGATAGTAAATTTTTACTCGAATTAGCAAACGGTAAATTAATTTCAGTAGATAATA
The DNA here is from genome assembly GCF_046630445.1 of Rutidosis leptorrhynchoides. NCBI lineage: Eukaryota > Viridiplantae > Streptophyta > Magnoliopsida > Asterales > Asteraceae > Rutidosis > Rutidosis leptorrhynchoides. The sequence goes on along the minus strand of NC_092338.1, from coordinate 209,632,996 downwards.
TATGTCGGGATAGATAAATTAAACTAGGGGATGAAATGTTTAAAATTGATTTAATACCAGTCGAGTTAGGGAGTTTCGATGTAATAATTGGCATGGACTGGTTGAAAAAGGTGAGAGCAGAGGTCGTTTATTACAAAAATGCGATTCGCATTATGCGTGAAAAAGGAAAACCTTTAATGGTGTACGGAGAAAAGAACAACGCAAAATTAAATCTTATTAGTAGTTTGAAGGCACAGAAACTAATAAGAAAAGATTGTTACGTCATTCTAGCACACACCAAGGAAGTTAAACCTGAAGAAAAGAACATCAGTGATGTTCCCGTCGTAAAAGAATTTCTCGATGTATTTTCGAAAGAATTACCGGGATTACCCCCACATCGATCCGTTGAATTTCAAATAGACCTTATACCAGGAGCTGCACCAATAGCTCGTGCTCCATACAGACTCGCACCCAGCGAAATGAAAGAATTACAAAGTCAATTACAGGAACTGTTAGAGCGTGGTTTCATTCGACCAAGTATATCTCCATGGGGAGCTCCTGTTCTGTTTGTCAAGAAGAAAGAGGATACATTCAGGTTGTGTATCGACTACTGAGAGTTGAACAAACTTACCATCAAGAACCGTTACCCATTACCGAGAATCAATGACTTATTTGATCAACTACAAGGCTCGTCGGTTTATTCGAAGATCGATTTGCGTTCTGGATATCACCAAATGCGGCTGAAAGAGGATGACATTCCGAAGACTGCTTTTAGGACGCGTTACGGTCATTACGAGTTTATGGTTATGCCGTTTGGATTGACTAACACACCAGCTGTGTTCATGGACCTCATGAATCGAGTGTGTGGGCCATATCTTGACAAGTTTGTCATTGTTTTCATCGATGACATACTTATTTACTCGAAGAATGATCAAGAGCACGAAGAACATTTGAGAAAAGTGCTAGAGTTGCTGAGAAAAGAAAAACTGTACGCTAAGTTTTCAAAGTGTGCATTTTAGTTGGAAGAAGTTCAATTCCTCGGTCATATAGTGAACAAAGAAGGTATTCAAGTGGATCCAGCAAAGATTGAAACCGTTGAAAAGTGGAAAACCCCGAAAACTCCGAAACACATACGCCAATTTTTAGGGCTAGCTGGTTATTACAGGAGATTCATCCAAGATTTTTCCAAAATAGCAAAACCCTTGACTGCATTAATGCATAAAGGGAGGAAATTTGAATGGAAGGATGAACAAGGAAAAGCGTTTCAATTGTTGAAGAAAAAGTTAATTACGGCACCTATATTTGAAGGTATTTCGTATGCCCGAGAGACATATTAAATTAATGTGGCTAACATGTTATGATCCAAGTCAGGTCATACCCAATAACAAGCTTACCGACACCTTATATGTGTTTATCTTATCAATTGGTTCGTTAAATAAATACGCGACACTTGAATTTTAGAAAATCGGTTTTCTAAAACATTATCACTTGAGATAAATTATTTGGATAATTTATATATAATTATTTATAGGTTTAAATAATTATATTGTGTTAAGTTTTATAAAAGGTTTTATAAAATATGCAAGTAACAAGATAAATACATAATGTATTTTCACAAGTTTATAAAAATTGAATTTTTTTATAAAAACAAAAGGGTGGCCGTTTTTTTTTTTAAGGGTGGTCTTCAAGACACACATGCTCCCTTTTCTTGTTACTTGTGTTTACACAACTCCATAGACAAGCATGCTTGATACCTTTTAAAGACACATATGCGAGCATCTTTCTTAAAAGTAAAAAAAATACTAGTAAATACTCTCTTCATTTTGGTCAAGGATGGTGAAAAATTCCAGCAGAAAAATAAGAGTGTTCTTGAGCTTTAGGAAGCTCATTTTCAAGTGTAAAAATCCTAACCAACTTGTACAAGGTGTTGGTTAAAGGCTTGGGGTATAATCCCTTGAGGTCTCATTGTTTTGAGGCTTGCATTCACCATCAAATTAAGTCAGCTGCTGTTCGGTTTTTGACCAGAAAAGAAAGTGAGTTTAAAGCTTGTGTTCAAGATGTTTAAGGGTCCTAAATATTAGCAAGCTCAAGGGTGGTGTTAGAGCTTCAAAGGCTTGGAGTTTAACACACTTGAAGCATCAATTTGGAGGCTATTTTCACCATCATCTCCATCAATTTCTGCACATTTGAGTAGCCCTCAAACTTGGTTTTGAGGAGGTATGACACTCTTATCCTTTCTTGTTAATTAGTAAGCATCATTTCACAACTTGATCCAAGATGGGATTTAGCTTTAATTGGTTTAAAGATAACAAGTTAAATTGGTAATTTCACGCTTCCGTTTTATAATGATTCTTAAATGGTTTTAAGAGCTTCAAACTTGTTAAATCCCAACAATGGTATCTAGAGCCGAAGTTATTGAAATATGCTTCGAGATGGTTATTAAACCCACTATAATTTTGCATTCTATGAACATGCATGAAGGAGAATGTAAAATTTTTGGTTTTGGGTAGTTTATCATTTTGGCCAAAATCACTTGTGATTCTGTACTGCCAATCACTTGTGATTCTGTACTGCCAATCAATTGTGATTCTGTACTGCCAATCACTTGTGATTCTGTGTTTCCAATCACTTGTGATTCTGTATTGCCTATCACTTATGTAGATAATGTTCACAATCTATGCCTTGACCTTGTGTTTGGTTGCATGTTTGGTTGATTTAATATTTATTCATTTGGTATGTAATAATATTTATTCATTTGGTCATGTAATTTATTTTATATTTGGTATGTAAAATAGATTAGGTTGTATTTCATTTTTTAGAAAAATGTATTAGGATACATATTTTGTAAAAAAAATGAAGATACAAGATGATGAAGACTTGAAGAACACAAGGAGCATATGGATGCAAGGTTAAGTGGGAGATTTGAAATCTCCTACTTTGTATTATTACCCCTTAACCCGTGACATTTGTTTTCGGCTAAAAAAATGTCCACCAAAATGGCTAGATTGTGAAAATACTTGTTTTGCATGTGTGGTTGTTTGTTTGTTTATTGTATTGTATGTTTGGTTGATACTATTAATCACAAGATAATAACAAGCAAAATGACAATTTAATTGGTTAAATTAGACGTATTAATAACATGCAAGACGACAATTTAATTGGTTAAATTAAAAGCAACTAAAGACCTTAATAAATGGTTATTAAGAACAAGAAAAGGATCACATATATATAAAATGGTTTATATCAAGTAATTGGCAAATTACAAGACATGAAAGTGGTTTTTCATAAGTACCATACACTAAATGCATGTTGGTGTATGGCATAAAAGTTTTCTCATACTAGAATAAATGAAAACTTAAAATCCCTTTTACAAACAAGGTAAACAAGTTTAATGCCATCCTTTTGTGAGACACTTAAACATATTAGGGAACTCATGATGGGATAAAGGTCACCTAACCGTCATGAACAAACTAATGTGGTTAAGGTGAATTTGACATGCTTGTGGGATAAAGGTCACCTAACCACTTGTATGTTAAGTTTACACGTTTACACAAGTAGGACGACTTGATTTGGGAATCATGAACTTAGGGTCACCGAAGCATGAGGAACAAATAGGCGTTGATGGGATAAATATGCCATGCAAAAGGATTGCATGATCCCATACTCTAGAAGTTGCAAATGGATTGCAATTGTCATATAATGACTACCTAGCTAAATCAAATGACGGGATAAAAGTCACCTAACTGGAATTTGGTTTACCGTTGGATTCTAGAATTTAATATATCAATTGGATTTAAAGGGCATTGAATGTTAAATTGAAATTGATACTTAAACGAACTTTGTTAAATTTTGTAGATGGCCGCCAATAATAACAACAACATTCCAAACACACCAATCAACTTTAATAACCTATCATTGAGGTCCATCCTCGAAAAGGAAAATAACTCCCAATCCGTTTCATCTAATGTACAAAAGATGAAAAGCCTCATTGATCGATTACACCGTCTCAACTGTCCAGTGTCTAATGAATTAACCACGGACCTTATCCACAACTCTTTTTCAAAAAGGTTTGACAAATGCCTGTTGAATTACAGCATGAATGATTGGGATAAGTGCATTGGCAAATTACATGCCATGCTAAGGACGGATGAATCAAGCATAGGTAAAAAGGCTTCACCCATGCTAATGATCAATGATGGTGGGTCCAAAGGTAATAACACCTCTAAGCCTAAGGCGGCTAAGAGGAAAGGACCCGCTCATCAAGGGAAGGGAAAAGGGAAGATGGTTACCCCAACCAAAAACAAGAACAAGAATCAAAAGGTTGCCGGACAAGCAAACCCCAAGGAAGACCCGTGCTTCGGTTGCGGTAAAATGGGTCACTGGAAACGCAACTGCCCGGTCTACCTAAAGGAGTTGAATGCAAAGAGGGATGCAGGGCAAACCTCAGGTAATGTATACATGATATACGTTGAGCTTAGTATTACTTCTTCTAATACATGGGTATTAGACACAAGATGTGGAACTCATATTTGCAATTCATTGCAAGGGTTCATAAGAAGTAAACTAAATACGGGAACAACAAGTCTCTACATGGGAAATGGTGCAAAGGTACACGTAAAAGCTCAAGGAGACTTTGTTTTAAAGCTACCAAGTGGTTTGGAGCTTATATTGAAAAATGTTTTGTATGCACCGGATTTAACACGAAACATTATTTCTGTTTCCCGTTTAAGACTATGTGGTTTTAATCTTAATTTTATTAATGATGATATTCATGTTTCTTTGAATGATATGTTCTATTTTAAGGCCTCGCCTTTGAATGGTATTTATGAATTGGTTCATGATAACACATCATTCGATAGCTCAATATACCAAGCAAGCACCAAGAAGCTCAAAAGGGATTTGAGTGATTCCTACTTATGGCATTGTCGCCTTGGTCACATAAACAAGAATCGAAAGCATACACTTCAAAAGAATGGTCTTTTAAAATCAAGTGAGATGGATTCGTTTGATGTATGTGAATCTTGTTTACAAGGCAAAATGACTAAAGCACCTTTCAAAGGGACCTATGAAAGGGCTAAGGACTTATTGAGATTAATACATTCAGATGTATGTGGACCCTTTAAGCTCAAAACTAGGAATGGTGAAAGATACTTCGTTACTTTCATTGATGACTTCAGTCGTTTCGAATATGTCTACCTGTTAAGACATAAGGACGAAACTTTTGAAGCATTCAAGGAATATCAAAACGAAGTACAAAATCAACTCAACAAGACAATTAAGGTACTTCGTACCGATAGAGGAGGTGAATACCTCAGCGATGCCTTCCAAGATCATCTTAGAAATTGTGGGATTATCTCACAACTTACTCCACCCGGAACACCCCAGCTTAATGGAGTGTCCGAGAGGAGAAACCGAACCCTAATGGATATGGTTCGATCTATGATGGCAAGAAGCTCGTTACCTCTATCTTTTTGAGGTTACTGTCTATGCTCCGTGGCTCGTATTTTAAATATGGCCCCAACCAAGAAAGTGGAACGAACTCCTCACGAGACGTGGTTCGGAAAACCTCCTTCTCTATCATACTTGAAAATATGGGGATGTGAAGCTTATCCTAAGCGCTATGATTCTAATAAGTTGCATGCTCAATCCATAAAGTGTATCTTCATAGGATATCCCAAGGATGATATGGGATACTATTTCTATGATCCGACTGAGCAAAATGTATTTGTTGCTCGAAAGGCGGAATTCCTTGAAGCTAAGTTCCTAATGGAAGGAAATAGTGAAAGGAAGATACATTTTGAAGAGGTTCAAGATCAAATAGATGATACACAATAGGTTAACACTAGCCCTCAACATGAAAATGTTGAAAATGATCAAGTGGTTGATCAAAGTATACAAGACATTCGAAGATCTAGTAGGATTAGTAATCCTCCTGAGAGATATGATTTTCTTGTGGATGGTTGCTATACGGTTGATTTAGATGAACCCACAAACTACGAAGATGCTTTATCAAGGATTGATAAAGACAAATGGCAGGAAGCCATGAATGCCGAGATGCAATCCATATATGAAAACCAAGTTTGGGAACTTGTTGTGTAACCTCCTAGCTCCAAGCTAGTTGATTGCAAATGGCTTTTCAAGAAGAAAACCGACATACATGGAAACTTGGACACATACAAAGCTAGACTTGTAGCAAAAGGTTTCACTCAAACTCAAGGGGTTGACTATGATGAAAATTTCTCGCCTGTGGCAATGCTAAAGTCTATTAGGATATTATTTGCCATTGTTGCTCATTATGACAATGAAATATGGCAAATGGATATCAAAACCGCTTTCCTAAATGGATATCTTGAGGAAGATGTCTATATGGTACAGCCCGAAGGTTTTGTTGATCCGAAACATCCTAAAAAGGTATGCAAGTTAAAGAAATCAATCTACGGATTGAAACAAGCATCTAGAATGTGGAATCATCTTTTTAATGAGGAGGCAAAGAAATTTGGCTTCATTAAAAATGGTGATGAAGCTTGTGTATACAAGAAAGCTAGTGGGAGCTCTGTTATGTTCCTCGTACTATACGTGGATGATATATTGTTATTTGGGAATGATATTACCACAATGCAAGGAGTCAAAACTTGGCTTAAAAGTTGCTTCTCCATTAAGGATCTTGGATAAGCACAATATATATTGGGGATAGGGATCTAGAGGAATAGATCCAAAAAATTGATAGTTTTGAATCAAAGTGCATACATTGAAAAGATCTTGAAAAGGTTCAAGATGGAGTACTCTAAGAAAGGTTTGGTACCTATTCAAAAGGGAACACTTCTCAGTTCATCTCAGTGCCCCACCACAAAATATGAACAGGAGAGAATGAAGAAAGTCCCATATGCATCTGCTATTGGGTCAATCATGTATGCAATGATATGTACTAGACAGGACGTGTCATGTGCTCTAAGCTTGACAAGTAGATACCAGAATAACCCAGGAAACAGTCATTGGATTGTTGTTAAAAGTATATTGAAATACCTTAGGAGGACTAAGGATATGTTTCTTATACACGGGTCTGGTGAGGAGGAACTCGCTGTAAAAGGTTACGTGGACGCGAGTTTCCAAACTGATCGTGATGATTCTCGATCACAATCCGGTTATGTCTTCACATTAAATGGAGGTGCGGTCTCTTGGAAGAGTTCAAAACAGGATGTTGTTGCATTATCCACTACAGAGTCGGAGTACATTGCCGCCTCATTGGCAGCTCAGGAAGCTGCATGGATGAAGAAATTCATCGACGACTTAGGAGTTGTCCCTTCCATTCAGGACCCTCTTGAGATCTTTTGTGACAACGAGGGTGCGATTGCTCAAATCAAGGAACCTCGTGCTCACCAAAAGACCCGTCACATTGAGCGGAGATTCAACTACATAAGGGATGAAGTTGAAAAGGGAAAGATATGTATTCACAAAGTTCGCACAGATCTTAACATAGCGGATCCACTCACGAAGCTCTTACATGGTGCAAAACATCAAGGGCATGTTAGTGCATTAGGGCTTTGATATTCTAGTGATTGTTCATGGTCTGTTTTAAGTATTGTAATGGAACGAAATGGTTCAAACTCATTAATATAATTATGGGTTAATTTATTTTGAGTTATGTTCCTATTTTGCATATTTTATCCATGAATAAGCAATTATTCTAAATTCCGTAGTCGATCACATTTGTGGGAACAAGTGTGAGGTTTAGACTATTATGAACTTGGATTGGTATACATTCAGGTTGAATGTGGGGCAAGGTTGCAACCAAGGTTCATAGATATTTGTGGGATGCAAATATTGGAAGACCCGCTCTCAAGATTTACTAAATGGAGCCTTTGTGGTTGATCACATGTAATCTTGAGTAAAGGTGAATATCATCGTATCCTCTGACCTGAGATACATATTGGGTTCGGATATTCACTAAGTATTATGCCTTGATTCTTTCCTTCGCTATTCTGAAATATGGTAGTTCATAAGGAAGAGCTCAGGTATAATGCATAGTGTATATCTAGGACATATGTAGTCAAGATGGAATTTGTCCCTCTTATTCGTTGAGAGTCAGAAGTCTAAGGCCTGATAAAGTTAAATCTAGAAGAGAGTGACTCTGTGTCTCTTGGATTTAACATGACATCTTGGATGAAAGGATATAATGAAAGATTCACCTATTCATATTCGAGATGGGAACTCAAAAAGGATGATGTTATTGAATGGCACAAAGTCATAACATATTGGGGGTGATGGACGGTCGTTAGGTGGTATCTGTCACTTACATTAATTTCTTATGTTTCTCGTGCAAGTGGGAGATTGAAGGTATTTCGTATGCCCGATAGACATATTAAATTAATGTGGCTAACATGTTATGATCCAAGTCGGGTCATACCCAATAACAAGCTTACCGACACCTTATATGTGTTTATCTTATCGATTGGTTCGTTAAATAAATACGCGACACTTGAATTTTAGAAAATCGGTTTTCTAAAACATTATCACTTGAGATAAATTATTTGGATAATTTATATATAATTATTTATAGGTTTAAATAATTATATTGTGTTAAGTTTTATAAAAGGTTTTATAAAATATGCAAGTAACAAGATAAATACATAATGTATTTTCACAAGTTTATAAAAATTGAATTTTTTTATAAAAACAAAAGGGTGGCCGTTTTTTTTAAGGGTGGTCTTCAAGACACACATGCTCCCTTTTCTTGTTACTTGTGTTTACACAACTCCATAGACAAGCATGCTTGATACCTTTTAAAGACACACATGCAAGCATCTTTCTTAAAAGTAAAAAAAATACTAGTAAATACTCTCTTCATTTTGGTCAAGGATGGTGAAAAATTCCAGCAGAAAAATAAGAGTATTCTTGAGCTTTAGGAAGCTCATTTTCAAGTGTAAAAATCCTAACCAACTTGTACAAGGTGTTGGTTAAAGGCTTGGGGTATAATCCCTTGAGGTCTCATTGTTTTGAGGCTTGCATTCACCATCAAATTAAGTCAGCTGCTGTTCGGTTTTTGACCAGAAAAGAAAGTGAGTTTAAAGCTTGTGTTCAAGATGTTTAAGGGTCCTAAATATTAGCAAGCTCAAGGGTGGTGTTAGAGCTTCAAAGGCTTGGAGTTTAACACACTTGAAGCATCAATTTGGAGGCTATTTTCACCATCATCTCCATCAATTTCTGCACATTTGAGTAGCCCTCAAACTTGGTTTTGAGGAGGTATGACACTCTTATCCTTTCTTGTTAATTAGTAAGCATCATTTCACAACTTGATCCAAGATGGGATTTAGCTTTAATTGGTTTAAAGATAACAAGTTAAATTGGTAATTTCACGCTTCCGTTTTATAATGATTCTTAAATGGTTTTAAGAGCTTCAAACTTGTTAAATCCCAACAATATTGTCATTACCTGAAGGGAATGATGATTTTGTGATACATTGTGACGCCTCAAAGCAAAGTCTCGGTTGTGTATTAATGCAACGAACGAAATTAATTGCTTATGCGCCTAGACAATTGAAGATTCACGAGCAGAATTATACGACACATGATTTGGAATTAGGCGCGGTTGTTTTTGCATTAAAGACTTGGAGGCACTACTTATATGGGGTCAAAAGTATTATATATACCAACCACAAAAGTCTTCAACACATATTTAATCAGACACAACTGAACATGAGGCAGCGCAGATGGATTGAATTGTTGAATGATTACGACTTTGAGATTCGTTATCACCCGGGGAAGGCAAATGTGGTAGCCGATGCCTTAAGCAGAAAGGACAGAGAACCCATTCGAGTAAAAGCTATGAATATAATGATTCACACTAACCTTACTACTCAAATAAAGGAGGCGCAACAAGGAGTTTTAAAAGAGGGAAATTTAAAGGATGAAATACCCAAAGGATCGGAGAAGCATCTTAATATTCAGGAAGACGAAACCCGGTATAGGACTGAAAGGATTTGGGTACCAAACTTTGGAGATATGAGAGAAATGGTACTTAGAGAAGCTCATAAAACTAGATACTCAATACATCCTGGAACGGGGAAGATGTACAAGGACCTCAAGAAACATTTTTGGTGGCCGGGTATGAAAGCCGATGTTGCTAAATACGTAGGAGATTGTTTGACGTGGTCTAAGATCAAAGCAGAGCATCCGAAACAATTAGGTCTACTTCAAAAACCCGAAATCCCGGAATGGAAATGGGAAAACATTACCATGGATTTCATCACTAAATTGCCAAGGACTGCAAGTGGTTTTGATACTATTTGGGTAATAGTTGATCGTCTCACCAAATCAGCACACTTCCTGCTAATAAGAGAAGATGACAAGATGGAGAAGTTAGCACGACTGTATTTGAAGGAAGTCGTCTCCAGACATGGAATACCAATCTCGATTATCTCTGATAGGGATGACAAATTTATTTCATGATTCTGGCAGACATTACAGCAAGCATTAGGAACTCGTCTAGACATGAGTACTGCCTATCATCCACAAACTAATGGCAGAGGGAAAGGATGATACAAACGCTTGTATACATGCTACAAGCATGTGTTATTGATTTCGGAAACAGTTGGGATCGACACCTTCCGTTAGCAGAATTTTTCTACAACAACAGCTACCATTCAAGCATTGAGATGGCGCCGTTTGAAGTACTTTATGGTAGAAATTGCATGTCTCTGATTTGGTGGAGTGAAGTGGGGGATATACAGATTACTGGTCCGGAGATAATACAAGAAACTACCGAGAAGATTATCCAAATTCAACAACGGTTGAAAACCGCCCAAAGTTGATAAAAGAGCTACTCTGACATTAAAAGAAAAGATATAGAATTTGAAATTGGAGAGATGGTCATGCTTAAAGTTGCACGTTGGAAAGGCGTTGTTCGTTTGGTAAACGAGGGAAATTAAATCCAAGGTTTATTGAACCATTCAAGATTATTGATCGTGTCGGACCAGTAGCTTACCGACTTGAGTTACCTCAACAACTCGCGGCTGTACATAACACTTTCCATGTCTCGAATTTGAAGAAATGTTTTGCTAAAGAATATCTCACTATTCCATTAGACGAAATCCAAATCAATGAAAAACTTCAATTCATCGAAGAACCCGTCGAAATAATGGGTCGTGAGGTTAAAAGACTTAAGCAAAACAAGATACCAATTGTTAAGGTTCGATGAAATGCTCATAGAGGACCCGAGTTCACCTGGGCACGAGAAGATCAGATGAAGAAGAAATACCTGCACTTATTTCCAGAAGATACGTCAACACCTCCAACTGCTTAAAATTTCGGGACGAAATTTATTTAACGGGTAGGTACTGTAGTGACCCGAACTTTTCCATGTTTATATATATTAAATGAAATTGATAATTACATGATTAAGTGTTTCCAACATGTTAAGCAATCAAACTTGTTAAGACTTGATTAATTGAAATAGGTTTCATATAGACAATTGACCACCCAAGTTGACCGGTGATTCACGAACGTTAAAACTTGTAAAAACTATATGATGTCATATATATGGATATATATATAGTTAACATAATATTATGATAAGTAAAAATATCATTAGGTATATTAACAATGAACTACATATGTAAAAACAAGACTACTAACTTAATGATTTCGAAACGAGGCATATATGTAACGATTATCGTTGTAGCGACATTTAATTGTATATATATCATATTAAGTTATATTAATACATCATAATATCATGATAATGTAATAATTTAACATCTCTTTAGATATAATAAACAATGGATTAACAACATTTAACATGATCGTTAACCTAAATGTTTTAAAACAACATTTACATGTAACGACTAACGATGATTTAACGACTCAGTTAAAATGTATATACATGTAGTGTTTTAATATGTATTCATACACTTTTGAAAGACTTCAAGACACTTATCAAAATACTTCTACTTAACAAAAATGCTTAAAATTACATCCTCGTTCAGTTTCATCAACAATTCTACTCGTATGCACCCGTATCCGTACTCGTACAATACACAACTTTTAGATGTATGTACTATTAGTATATACACTTCAATGATCAGCTCTTAGCATCCCATGTGAGTCACCTAACACATGTGGGAACCATCATTTGGCAACTAGCATGAAATATCTCATAAAATTACAAAAATATTAGTAATCATTCATGACTTATTTACAAGTAAACAAAATTACACATCCTTTATATCTAATCCATATACCAACGACCAAAAAAACCTACAAACACTTTCATTCTTCAATTTTCTTCATCTAATTTATCTCTCTCAAGTTCTATCTTCAAGTTCTAAGTGTTCTTCATAAATTCTATAAGTTCTAGTTTGATAAAATCAAGAATACTTCCAAGTTTGCTAGCTTACTTCCAATCTTGTAAAGTGATCATCCAACCTCAAGAAATCTTTCTTATTTACAGTAATATATCTTTCTAATACAAGGTAATACTCATATTAAAACTTTGATTCAATTTCTATAACTATAACAATCTTATTTCGAGTGGAAATCTTACTTGAACTTGTTTTCGTGTCATGATTCTGCTTCAAGAACTTTCAAGCCATCCAAGGATCCTTTGAAGCTAGATCTATTTTTATTATTTCCAGTAGGTTTATCCACAAAACTTGAGGTAGTAATGATTTTCATAACATAATTCGATTCATATATATAAAACTACCTTATTCGAAAGTTTAAACTTGTAATCACTAGAACATAGTTTAGTTAATTCTAAACTTGTTTGCAAACAAAAGTTAATCCTTCTAAATTGACTTTTAAAATCAACTAGAAACATGTTCTATATCTATATGATATGTTAACTTAATGATTTAAAACCTAGAAACACGAAAAACACCGTAAAACCGGATATACGTCGTCGTAGTAACACCGCGGGCTGTTTTGGGTTAGTTAATTAAAAACTATGATAAACTTTGATTCAAAAGTTGTTCTTTTGGGAAAATGATTTTTCTTATGAACATGAAACTATTTCCAAAAATCATGGTTAAACTAAAAGTGGAAGTATGTTTTCCAAAATGGTCATCTAGACGTCGTTCTTTCGACTGAAATGACTACCTTTATAAAAATGACGTGTAACCCGTATTTTTGAATATAAACCTATACTTTTTCTATTTAGATTCGTAAAATAGAGTTCAATATAAAACCATAGTATTTTGATTCACTCAAAACGAATTTAAAACGAAGAAGTTATGGGTAAAACAAGATTGGATATTTTTTATTGTTGTAGCTACGGGAAATATTGTAACAATTCTATACAAATCATATCGTAGCTAACTTATATTGTATTATACATGTATTCTAATATATTATGTAATATTGGGATACCATAGATACGTATGCAAATGTTTTGACATATCATATCTGTTGGGATTTAACAAGTTTCATAATACTTAAAACCTTTTAAAATCATTCAAAGCGGAAGCATGTAAATAACCATTTATTAGACTTGTTAAACTTTAACCAATTAAAGTTAAATCTCAATTAGGATCAAGTTGTAAAACATACTTAAAAACTACAAGTAAGAAAAGAGTATATACCTTCTCCTAGCTTGTTGATAGATGATGATGAAGATGATGATGGATGGAGCTCCAAAACAATGAAACCTCAAGTAGTTATACCCCAAACTATGCACCAACACCCTTACTATTAGTTAGGATTTTGTTTGACACTTGAATGAGCTTGCAAAAAACAAAATAAAGAACCCTTTCACCACCTAAAAGGTCATGGCAGCCAGCTCTATTTAGGGAGAGTTTTTTTGCAGAATTTTGAAGTGTAAATTGCATGTGTTAGTTCCTACAAGAGTCAAGATGCTTACATATGGAATTGAGAAAGTATGGGTGAAAGATTCCAAGCCTAAAGCATGTGTATCTCATTCCCTATGCCACTTCCCTTTCAAGTATTATTAAATAAGTTTTATAAAAGTAATTAGATTTTATAAAACTCTCCATAATACTTCCATATTTATATATTTTTTATGTACATTTATTTTTTATAAAACCAAACTTTATAAAATGTAGCATATCAAAATCAATTATTTAACCCATAAATAATTTAAACTCTTGTTATATAAATTATTCCATAATTTATATATACACTTCAAGTAATCTTTCAGAAAACCATTTTTCTTAAAATTCAAGTGTCGCGTATTTGATCAATGATCCAATCGTTAAGATTAAATACGTATAAGGTGTTGGTAAGTTTGTTATTAGGTATGACCCGACTTGGATCATAACACATTAGCCACATTAATTTAGTATGTCTCTCGGGCATACGGAATACTTTTAATCTCCCACTTGCACGGGAAACATAAGAAATTAATGCAAGTGATGGATACCACCTAACGATCGTCCATCACCCCCAATATGTTATGACTTTGTGCCATTCAATAACATCATCCTTTTCGAGTTCCCATCTCGATTATGAATAGGTGAATCTTTCATTTATCCTTTCATCCTAGATTTCATGTTAATTCCAAAAGATACAGAGTGATCACTCTCTTTTGGATTTAACTTTATCAGGCCTTAGACATCTGACTCTCAACGAATAAGAGGGATAAATTCCATCTTGACTACATACGTCCTAAATATGTACTTTGTATTATACCTGAGCTCTTCCTTATGAACTACCATATTTCAGAATAGCGAAGGAAAGAATCAAGGTACAATATTTGGTAAATATCCGAACTCAATATGTATCTCAGGTCAGAGGATACAATGATATTCGCCTTTACTCAAGATTACATGTGATCAATCACAAAGGCTCTATTTAGTAAGTCTTGAGGGCGGGTCTTCCAATATTTGTATCCCACAAATATCTATGAACCTTGGTAGCAACCTTGCCCCACATTCATCCCGTGAATGTATACCAATCCAAGTTCATAATAGTCTAAACCTCACACTTGTTCCCACAAATGTAATCGACTACGGAATTTAGAATAATTACTTATTCATGGATAAAATATGCAAAATAGGAACATAACTCAAAATAAATTAACACCATAATTATATTAATGGGTTTGAACAATTTCGTTCCGTTACAATACTTAAAACAGATCATGACCAATCACTAGAATATCGAAGCCCTAATGCACAAACATGTCCTGCATGTTTTGCTCCATGTAAGAGCTTCGTGAGAGGATCCGCTATATTAAGATCTATGTGAACTTTGCGAATACATATATTTCCCTTTTCAACTTCATCCCTTATGTAGTTGAATCTCCGCTCAATGTGACGGGTCTTTTGGTAAGCATGAGGTTCTTTGATTTGAGCAATCGCACCCTCGTTGTCACAAAAGATCTCAAGAGGGTCCTGAATGGAAGGGACTACTCCTAAGTCGTCGATGAATTTCTTCATCCATGCAGCTTCCTGAGCTGCCAATGATGCGGCGATGTACTCTGACTCTGTAGTGGATAAAGCAACAACATCCTGTTTTGAACTCTTCCAAGAGACCGCACCCCTATTTAACGTGAAGACATAACTGGATTGTGATCGAGAATCATCTCGATCAGTTTGGAAACTTGCATCTACGTAACCTTTTACAGCGAGTTTCTCCTCACCAGACCCATATATCAGAAACATATCCTTAGTCCTCCTAAGGTATTTCAATATACTTTTGACAGCAATCCAATGACTGTTTCCTGGGTTATTCTGGTATCTACTTGTCAGGCTAAGAGCGCATGAAACATCCGGTCTAGTGCATATCATTGCATACATGATTGACCCAATGGCAGATGCATATGGGACTTTCTTCATTCTCTCCTGTTCATCTTTCGTGGTGGGGCACTGTGATGAACTGAGAAGTGTTCCCTTTTCAATAGGTATCAAACCTTTCATCATAGTCAACCCCTTGAGTTTGAGTGAAACCATTTGCTACAAGTCTAGCTTTATATGTATCCAAGTTTCCATGTATGTCGGTTTTCATTTTGAAAAGCCATTTACAATCAACTAGCCTAGAGCCAGGAAGTTACGCAACAAGTTCCCAAACTTGGTTGTCATACATGGATTGCATCTCAGCGTTCATGGCTTCCTGCTATTTATCTTTATCAATCCTTGATAAAGCATCTTGGTAGTTGGTTGGTTCATCCAAATCAACCACATAGCAACCATCCATGAGAAACCCATATCTCTCAGGAGGATTACTAATCCTACCAGATCTGCGAACGTCTTGTGTATTTTGATCATCCATTTGATCATTCTCAACATTTTCATGTTGAGTGCTAGTGTCAACCAATTGTGTATCATCCAATTTATCTTGAACCTCCTCAAGATCTACCTTCCTTTCACTATTACCTTCCATTAGGAACTTAGTTTCAAGGAATTCAGCCTTTCGAGCAACAAATACATTCTGCTCGGATGGATCATAGAAATAATATCCCATATCATCCTTGGGATATCCTATGAAGATACACTTTGTGGATCGAGCATTCAACTTATTAGGGAAGTAACGCTTAGGATAAGCTTCACATCCCCATACCTTTAAGTATGATAGAGATGGAGGTTTTCCAAATCACATCTCATGAGGAGTTCGTTCCACTTTCTTGGTTGGGGCCATATTTAGAATACGAGCCGCGGAGCATAGACAATAACCCCGGAATGATAGAGGTAACGAGCTTCTAGCCATCATAGATCGAACCATATCCATTAGGGTTCGGTTCCTCCTTTCGGATACACCATTAAGCTGTGGTGTCCCGGGTGGAGTAAGTTGTGAGATAATCCCACAAATTATAAGATGATCTTGGAAAGCATCACTTAGGTATTCACCTCCTCTATCGGTACGAAGTACCTTTATTGTCTTGTTGAGTTGATTTTGTACTTCATTTTGATATTCCTTGAACGCTTCAAAAGTTTCGTCCTTATGTCTTAACAAGTAGACATATCCGAAACGACTAAAGTCATCAATGAAAGTGACGAAGTATCTTTCACCTTTCCTAGTCATGAGCTTAAAGGGTCCACATACATCCGAATGTATTAATCCCAATAAGTCTTTAGCCCTTTCATAGGTTTCTTTGAAAGGTGCTTTAGTCATTTTGCCTTGTAAACAAGATTCACATACATCAAACGAGTCTTGTTCATTTGATTTGAAAAGTCCATTCTTTTGAAGTGTATGCATTCGATTCTTGTTTATGTGACCAAGGCGACAATGCCATAAGTAGGAATCACTCAAATCCCTTTTGAGTTTCTTGGTGTTTGCATGGTATATTGAGCTATTGTATGATGTGTCATCATGAACCAATTCATAAATACCATTCACAAGCGAAGCCTTGAAATAGAACACATCATGTAAAGAAACATGGATATCATCATTAATGAAATTAAGATTAAAACCATATTGTTTCAAACGGGATACAGAAATAATGTTTCGAGATAAATCGGGTGCATACAAAGCATTTTTCAAAATAAGCTCCAAACCACTTGGTAGCTTTAAAACAAAGTCTCCTTGAGCTTTCACTTGCACCCTT
Organism: Rutidosis leptorrhynchoides; assembly: GCF_046630445.1. Taxonomy (NCBI): domain Eukaryota; kingdom Viridiplantae; phylum Streptophyta; class Magnoliopsida; order Asterales; family Asteraceae; genus Rutidosis; species Rutidosis leptorrhynchoides. Next base: position 209,615,524 of record NC_092338.1, on the reverse strand, counting down.
GCTCCATTTCCCATGAAGAGACTTGTTGTTCACGTATCTTGATCACTTCTTTTGAACCCCTGCAAAGTATTGCAAATATGAGTTCCACATCCTGTGTCTAATACCCATGTATTAGAAGAAGTAATACTAAGCTCAATGTATACCATATATACATTACCTGAGGTTTGCCCTGCATCCCTCTTTTCCTTCAACTCCTTGAGGTAGACCTGGCAGTTACGCTTCCAGTGACCCATTTCACCGCAACCGAAGCACGGATCTTCCTTGGGGTTAGCCTTTCCGGTAACCTTTTGCTTTTTGTTGTTGTTGGTTGGGGTAACCACCTTCCCCTTTCCTTTGCCCTTGCCTTGGTAGGCAGGTCCTTTCCTCTTAGCCGCCTTTGGCTTAGAAGTGTTATTGTTTTTGGACTTTATTGATCGTAAACAGGGGTGAAGCCCTTTTACCCATGCTTGCCTCTGCCGTCTTAAGCATGGCATGTAATTCGCCAATGCTTTTATCCCATCCATTCATGTTGTAATTCATTACAAATGTGTCAAACCTCTTTGACAAGGAATTAAGGATAAGGTCCGTGGCTAATTCATTAGATACGTTGCAGTTTAGACGGTTCGCTCGATCAATTAGGCTTTTCATCTTAAGGACATAAGATGAAACGGATTGGGAGTCGTCCAACCGACATGCATGAAGCGCTCGGACCGTTTCAAAGAGCTAGACACGAGCTTGTTGAAGGAACATCTATTTCAACTGTGTGATCATGTCATATGCACTATGATGCTCGAAATCCTTTTGAAGTTCTGGTATCATAGTCCCAAGCATGAGGCAAGAAACTTGCACCGAATCGGTGCAATATTTCTCCCAATAAGCCATGCCTTCCGTATCATCCACGTCCGGTTGATCGGGAATGGGGTCTTCCAATACATACGCCCTATCCTCAAGTTTGAGGACGATTCTTAGATTGCGGAACCAATCCATGAAGTTCGTATGGTTGAGTTTTTCTTTTTCGAGGATTGACCTCAACGATAGGTTGTTAAAGTTGATATGTGCGTTTAGAATGTTGTTGTTGTTATTGGCGGCCATCTACAAAATTTAACAAAGTTGTTTAAGTATTAATTTTAATTTAACAATCAATACCCTTTAAATCCAATTGATATTTATTAAATTTTAGAATCCAACGGTAAATCAAATTTCGGTTAGGTGACCTTTATCCCGTCATTTGATTTAGCTAGGTAGTCATTATATGACAATTGCAATCCTTTTGCAACTTCTAAGTTATGGGATCATGCAATCCTTTTGCATGACATATTATCCCATCAACGCCTATTTATTCCTCATGCTTCGGTGACTCTAAGTTCATGATTCCCAAATCAAGTCGTCCTACTTATGTAAACGTGTAAATTTAACATACAAGTGGTTAGGTGACCTTTATCCCACAAGTGTGCGAAATTTACCTCAATCATATTAGTTTGTTCATAACGGTTAGGTGACCTTTATCCCATTATGAGTTCCCTAATATTTTTTAAGTGTCACATAAAAGGATGGCGTTTTCACTTGTTTGCCTTGTCGATAAGGGATTTTAAGTTTCCTTTAATTCTAGTTTGAGAAAACTTTTATACCATACACCAACATGCATTTAGTGTATGGTTTATTTGGAATCCATTTTCAAGTCTTGTAATTTTAGCCAATTACTTGATATAAACCATTTTATATATATGATCCTTATCATGTTCTTAATAACCGATTATTAATGTCCTTTTAGTCATTTTTAATTTAACCATTTAAATTGACGTTTTACATGTCGTTAATAATGTATTAATTTAACCAATTAAATTGCCATTTTCTAGTCGTTGACTTGTGTGATTAACTTGTAGCATACAAACATTCAATCCACATAATCATACAAAACAACCACGCATGCAAAATCATATGTTCACAATCAAGCCATTTTGGTGGACATTTGTTTAGCCGAAAACAAATGCCACCGGTAAAGGGGTTATAACACAAAGTAGGAGATTTTAAATCTCCCACTTAATCTTGCATCCAAATGCTTCTTCATGTGTTCTTCAAGTCTTCATCATCTTCATCATTATACAAAATATATCCTAATACATTTTGTCTAAAAAATGAAAATACAACCTAATCTATTTTACATACCAAATATAAAATAAATTACATAACCAAAATAATAATATTACAAACCAAATTGAATAAATATTATTACAAACCAAATGAATGAATAAAATCAACCAAACATGCATACATTCAAACATAAGGTCAAGGCTTGATTGTGAACTTCAACATACAACAAAATATGACCAAATTTCACGTTCCAAACCCATTTAGAACTTGCTTAAATTCGGCCAAAAATGGAAACCCACCCAAACACTTTAATTTTTGCATTTTACAATCATGCATGTACATAAAATGCAAAATATATAGTGAGTTTAATAATCATCTCGAAGCATATTTCAACAACTTCGGCTCTAGATACCATTGTTGGGATTTAACAAGTTTCATAATACTTAAAACCTTTTAAGAATCATTCAAAGTGGAAGCATGTAAATAACCATTTATTAGACTTGTTAAACTTTAACCAATTAAAGTTAAATCTCAATTACGATCAAGTTGTGAAACATACTTACAAACTACAAGTAAGAAAAGAGTATATACCTTCTCCTAGCTTGTTGATAGATGATGATGAAGATGATGATGGATGGAGCTCCAAAACAATGAAACCTCAAGTAGTTATACCCCAAACTATGCACCAACACCCTTACTATTAGTTAGGATTTTGTTTGACACTTGAATGAGCTTGCAAAAAACAAAATAAAGAACCCTTTCACCACCTAAAAGGTCACGGTAGCCAGCTCTATCTAGGGAGAGTTTTTTTTACAGAATTTTGAAGTGTAAATTTCATGTGTTAGTTCCTACAAGAGTCAAGATGCTTACATATGGAATTGAGAAAGTATGGGTGAAAGATTCCAAGCCTAAAGCATGTGTATCTCATTCCCTATGCCACTTCCCTTTCAAGTATTATTAAATAAGTTTTATAAAAGTAATTAGATTTTATAAAACTCTCCATAATACTTCCATATTTATATATTTGTTATGTACAATTATTTTTTATAAAACCAAACTTTATAAAATGTAGCATAACAAAATCAATTATTTAACCCATAAATAATTTAAACTCTTGTTATATAAATTATTCCATAATTTATATATACACTTCAAGTAATCTTTCAGAAAACCATTTTTCTTAAAATTCAAGTGTGGCGTATTTGATCAATGATCCAATCGTTAAGATTAAATACGTATAAGGTGTTGGTAAGTTTGTTATTGGGTATGACCCGACTTGGATCATAACACATTAGCCACATTAATTTAATATGTCTCTCGGGCATACGGAATACTTTCAATATCGACCCATGTATATATATTATTTGGAACAACCATAGACACTCTATATGCAGTAATGTTGGAGTTAGCTATACAGGGTTGAGGTTGATTCCAAACATATATATACTTTGAGTTGTGATCTAGCCTGAGACGTGTATACACTGGGTCGTGGATTGATTCAAGATAATATATATCGATTTATTTCTGTACATCTAATTATGGACAACTAGTTGTAGGTTACTTACGAGGACAGCTGACTTAATAAACTTAAAACATTAAAACATATTAAAAATGTTGTAAATATATTTTGAACATACTTTGATATATATGTACATATTTGCTATAGGTTCGTGAATCGACCAGTGGCCAAGTCTTACTTCCCGACGAAGTAAAAATCTGTGAAAGTGAGTTATAGTTCCACTTTTAAAATCTAATATTTTGGGATGAGAATACATGTAATTTTATAAATATTTTACGAAATAGACACAAGTAAATGAAACTACTTTATATGGGTGAATGATCGAAGCCGAATATGCCCCTTTTTAGCTTGGTAGCCTAAGAATTTGGGAACAGACCCCCAAATTGACGCGAATCCTAAAGATAGATCTATCGGGCCCAACAAGCCCCATTCTGGAATTTGGAATGCTTTAGTACTTCGATTTTATCATGTCCGATGGGTGTCCCGGAATGATGGGGATATTCTATATGCATCTTGTTAATGTCGATTACCAGGTGTTCACCATATGAATGAATTTTATCTCTATGTATGGGATGTATATTGAAATATGAAATCTTGTGGTCTATTATTATGATTTGATAATATATAGGTTAAACCTATAACTCACCAACATTTTTGTTGACGTTTTAAGCATGTTTATTCTCAGGTGATTATTAAGAGCTTCCGCTGTTGCATACAAAAATAAGGACAAGATTTAGAGTCCATGCTTATATGATATTGTGTAAAAACTGCATTCAAGAAACTTATTTTTGATGTCATATATATTCTTAATGTAAACCATTATGTAATGGTCGTGTGTAAACGGTATATTTTAGATTATCATTATTTGATAATTTATGTAATGCTTTTTAAACCTTTATCGATAAAATAAAGGTTATGATTGTTTTAAAAATGAATGCAGTCTTTGAAAAATGTCTCATATAGAGGTCAAAACCTCGCGAAGAAATCAATTAATATGGAACGTTTATAATCAATATGAACGGGACATTTCACCAGGAGTCTGATCAGACCCCGAAAAACAGTAAACAAGTGCTCCGGTGGGTTTCTTGGTGCTTAATGCTCATCACAGTTCTCATCCTTGATGTGTGTAAGCTAAGTGTACAACTCTTTGATGTTTTAGCATCACTTTTACCAAGTTTCAACTATCAACACACAACTAAGAGTAAAAGCTAACATTCTACAAGTTTTGAACATCAAGGTTGCCTCTTTATTGCATAAACACAATAAAGCTTCAACCTTTGTCCTTTTGACACAAGTTTATGCATCTTCATCATATGAGATGATGAAGACATGATCTTTATCATCACAAAAATCACAAAAAGGTTCCAAGTAAGTGAGATCTACAACAATAACTTAGATCTCAAGTATTAAGAAAACCCTAAGCTAGAAAGCTTGGATCTTTACAAGATTAATGAGACCATAAGATAGAAAGCTAAGATCTAGTAAAAATAATGAGACCATAAGCTAAAAATCTAAGATCTAAACAAAATAATGAAACACTAAGCTAGAAAGCTCGGATCTTTGATGTTCTTGAAGATCCTTAAAGCAAAAGGCTAGATCTTCAAGTTTCATAAAGATCATAAATACAAGTTTTGATCTTTTTTAACAAAATAAAGAGATTATAAGCTAGAAACTTAGATCCAACAAAGTTAATGAAGATTCAAAGCTAGAATGCTTGAATCTTCCATGTTCTTAAAGGATTCAAATCAAAGTTTGAATCTACAAGATATAATAAGATCAAGAAGCTAAAAAGCTTGATCTTATGATGATGATGATGATGATGTCGTGTATAAGAAGAAGAGAAGAAGAAGAAGAAGAAGAAGAAGAAAATTTAAAACTTACAATTTTTAGAGTGAGAAAGACTAGAGAGAAAATTAGAGATTAAGTGTGTGTAAAATGTGAATGAGATCAAGTGTAAAATGGATGATCAAGGCTTGTATTTATAGTGTGGTGGTGGTGGTGGTGTCTTCCAAAATCGTGGGCACATGGGGGGGATAAGGGGGACACCTTTTTGCTTTTTGGTTATTGGTGGTCTAAAGGTGGTGCTTATGTTAGGATCTCATGCAACATGTATGGTAATGGTGAACAAAAATGCTAGTATGTTGGCTCTTATAAATGGATTTTTGTCTTACATTTATATGGGTCATAAACTTATTAAATTTGAGCTAATTAAATAGTCAATTAGCTAGAGTAGGGTGGGCTAAAGTCCAATAAGGTAGAAAGTCCAACAAGACTAACTAGTGAGCATATGTAAATTACTAAGCGTAATTAAGCAAAAAAACCCAAGTAATTGTTATTAGAAAATACCAATTAGTATTACGTAGTCATAATATTCCAATTATGATAAAAGTTAATCGTGTACCAAGTACGTAGCTCGTTTCAAATGTCAAGTGACACTAACAGTCATAAAAGCATTCGAGGATCAAGTTAAGTAACCAAGTACTTAATAACACGTTTTGGAAAATATAAACGAAAGTAATCAATATGAGTAATGATCCCAAAATATAAACCAACACAGTACGCACAAATACGCAGTTTCGTGAAAGCACAAAGCACAAAAGCAAGTCAAAAAAGCCGGGTCGTTACATTACCCACCTGTTAAAGAAAATTTCGTCCTGAAATTTTGAGGAGTGACCAACAATGGTACCGAATTTGAAGAAAGGGGTGCGTATCAAAGTTCCGAGAGACTCGTGGGCTCAGAATTGAGCTATTTACCTTGAAAGGTACTTGGGCGTAAGAATAGGTATGTGCCGTTAATTAAGTCTCTTGACCTTAAGATCAACAAATTGATTTCGTTTCTTGTTAACATGAATATGTCATCTTAATATATATCCACAAAAGGAAATATGATGTTTTTAGCCTTACAGGCATCTTCAGTAAGCTAGATGCATGAAATGCATCATGAATGTTACCAAACTCATCTAAAACATTGGGCGCTTATGTTGCAATATAAAGCTGACAGATAGAATGGAGAGCATGGTGATCTTAACCATGCGATTTGATATCTGGATAGTGTTAGCCACGGATTTTACTAACCCCCTTAATTTCGGAAGGAGACCATAGGCATAAAGAACCCGATATTTAAAAAACGTTTCATTTGAATAAATGAACTGAATTTTGTAGTTGAAAGTGACTAATCAGACTTACATGCAATGCAAGCCATAACTATTTATAGCGTCTTTAGGATGGTCTGAACGAACAATGAAGGATATCACCTAGTTTAACATACTGCATGTGAACTTATCCTTGGATGAAATGAAAGCACATTTCCATAATAAGCTTTCAGTTACATGTTGAAGTTAGGGTTAACATTGACTAGAACAACATATAGTTGCAACCAACGAAGGAAGAAATATATAGAGTAACCACATCAGTGTCGTAGATGTTTTAAGCAGTCCCCTCCAAGAGGATAACAAGATTCATAGATTCCTAAAGTATTTTACACTACAATTCCGAAAGAAAACCGCACAAAAGGTGTGATCTTTGAACGAGAGTGAACTCTCCGAGCGGTTCGTCCTGAATTTGTCCTTATACTTGAGGGGATGCGCGGATGAGAAGATATGTGAACCCTAGGTCATAAAGAATGGTTTTCTCCGAGTGAAAAGAATCTCAAAAATGATTCTTGTACCTCAACATACTGATTCATATATATGATGTTTACGAGGGTGTTGCGTTTAGTCGTGAAATATTGAGAGTAGAAACCCGCCTAGTACCTTTTCTATGATAGGGTGACCACTGAGTGTTTCCCAGAAAACTGATTTATCGTCTCGCGTTTTTGCCAAGTCTAACCTTAAAAGGAACATTTTACGAGTGCAAATGTCACGACCCGGAAAATTTTGACTAATTTTAAACCAAACTCTCGATACGATATTGTATTTTCAACACGATAAGCAAAGTCTGTTAGGTTGGATCTCAAAAATTTTGATCTGTTTCATACATTCAATTGACCTTCGACCATTCCCGACGATTCACGAACAACTATTTGTAAATAGATAACATATATATTTAAATAGGTATTTACAATTTGAAATATAATTTGAAATATTATATAATTTAATTATTAGAATTGATATTGTGAAATAAATAAAATAAAATGCGATGTAATGGAAACTATATTTAAGAATATATAGATATATATAAATATGTATATAAATATTACTTGTAAATATATAAAGTAGATTAAATCTATTTGTCCAAATATATATAATACATTTTTTTTAGTAATTAAACTTGCTAATTTAAAACTGTTTATATATAGAAAGGGAATAAATGATTTCGAGCTTAATTAGTAAAAGTCAGTAATACTCGGTTGACATTTCGTTAGCATTCATATAGATTTAACATGAGTTTATGAAGGATTAAAATAAAAGTTGAACTGTAAATCGATTACGAAGATTTTAGATTTTAATGAGTGAAATAATTAAATATATTTAATCTAAATGTTTGGTGATTTTTCGGAGAACTTTTATCCGTAACTGGTTAGCAATGGACACGATTTAGCACTCAGTATAAACTGTCGGTACTATCAAACAAGTGAATGGCTACCAATGTATATTATTAATAATTCATATCCCCACTTTTCTGTCAATCACACAATTTGTTACAGTAAAATGGATGTTAACAAAGGAAAATTCCATATTCTTCTATTTGTACAGCTAATTGTGACATAATTCCCACTTCTTATTATTATATTATAAAATTATAAAATAGGTATATAAATATAGATATATGGATGCTCATAACACCCATCAAAAGGGCTTGTGGTCTTCTCCTTACGACAACTTTTGGCCACCACAATCCAACCACCCTACAACCGCAACCATCTCCATCTATCACCCCATCGAATCACCACTTCAATCCACCTTCCAACACCACAAACCAATCATCCAAACATCCTTAAACTGCTCAAAATACTTTTGCTATTTATTTTCTATTTTGCAGACCCCAAAACTATCATTTTCTTTACATATCGTAACAACTATTCGTTTCCGTTTATTGTTCGATTAGTCACCACCTTTCTTCATCATTCAACAACCGCTATCTATTAGCATCGTAAACAACCACTTTCAACAAGAGCACCATCATCCACCATCAAATTCACTTTTCTTGTGTTGTGTTGGACAACTCAAACTCAAAAGAAAATCCTCTCTCTCTCTCTTTTAATTCCATCGTGAACCACCATAATCATTATTTTTTTTACAACATCGAACACTTATTGTTACTTGAACCAGTCTTGCTATATATGATTAGAAAACTTTATCGTGTTATAATCTTTACCTATTACGTAATCGAAATAAAATAAAAAAAAAATTATTCTTTTTGAGGCAGTCGCTAATGGCAGCAGCCATATCTTTTTTTTTATTTTTTATTTTTTTATTTTTTATTTTTATAACCAAGAACATCTTTAGTTATATTTATTTATAAGTCTTAAATTCGTTGTGATTAGTATTTAAGGTTCCTTGGTTTGATTTTGGTTTTGAATTGAAGATGAAGAAACTGACATTTGATATAAAACAAATTAAAATGGTTGAAATAACATAAAAGCGTAGTAGACTAGATGGTTAGGGGTGTTTCTGATTATCAAGAGGTCCTGAGTTCAATTCTTGCTTGTAGCAGCTTCTTTTATTTTTATTTAACTAACAACACATCAAATTACTATTGGGCCGCTATGTTCCTCCTTGTTGGGCTACGTTATGGGGATGTATGTTGGGCCGAAATTTGATCACGTTTGTTGGGCTGTGACCCAATATGTAAGCAGGCTACTGATTAAGGTTAAATAGAAATAAGCTAGGAGTTAGATCAGAAAATCAAAAGGCATATGGACGGTTTGGGATGTTGTTCTCTTAGCAAGAGGTCTTAGGTTCAATCCTTGGTGGAGACATATCTTTTTAAAAGCTCATTGCTTTGAGGTAGTTTACATATTATTATTATTATTATTATTATTATTATTATTATTATTATTATTATTATTATTATTATTATTATTATTATTATTATTATTATTATCATTATCATTAAGAGTATCAGAAAAATTACCATATTATGAAAAGTATCGTATTACCAAAATTATCTTTTTATTGAAATTATCACATTTATTAAAAATTATTATTATTATTATTATAATTGTTATTAGTATCATTATTTTTACTATTATAAGTATTATTATTTTTATTATTATTACTAATATCATTATTATCATAACGAATAAACATTTCTATGAATATATATACATATTATAAGATATCAATATAAATATGTATGAAAATATTAATACATTGTAGTATATAATATATAAAAATAAATATATTCAAAATAGTAATTAACATAACTTAAAATTTAGTTGTTTGATTATAAGTATGTGTTAATATATATATAAATGATATAGGTTCATGAATCCGAGGCCAACCCTGCATTGTTCAGTTGTTCAATATAGTCATATGTATTTTTACTACAAAATACATTGGGTGAGTTTCATTTGCTCCCTTTTTAATTGCTTTTGCAATATATATTTTTGGGCTGAGAATACATGCGCTGCTTTTATAAATGTTTACCAAATGGACACAAGTACTTAAAAATACATTCTACGTTGAGTTGTACCACTGGCATACTTCCCTGTAGCTTGGTAACTACTATTTACATGGGTATTGTAAACGCGAATCCTGTTGATAGATCTATCGGGCCTGACAACCCCAACCGGACTGGACGACCAGTATTCAACGGTTGTACAGTACTTCGTTTTGTAGGCTACACTTGGTACAGTGTAGTGAGATTTCATAATAAAGGGAATATGCGACGTTGATTAATAGTTAAGTATGGTTACCAAATGCTCAACCACTTAGAATGCTTTACATACACTTGCGAGTGTATTATGTTTATGATTATGAAATCTTGTGGTCTATTAATATATTGAAATGATTGTTATGATAAACTTATGAACTCACCAACCTTTTGGTTGACATTTTTAAGCATGTTTATTCTCAGGTACGAATTAAGTCTTCCGCTGTGCATTAGCTCATTTTAAGGACATTACTCATCGCAATGGGACCAAATGTCGATGACTTCATCCAGGTGGATAAGGACGGGTTATCACAGGTGGTATCAGAGCGGTGGTCGTAGCGAACCAGGTCTTGCATTAGTGTGTCTAACTAGGAGTTGTTAGGATGCATTAATGAGTCTGGACTTCGACCTAGTAGTTGTTAGTTTATATTAATGAGTCTAGACTTGAACCTGGTCTACATGTCAAAAGTTTTGCTTACCACTATTTGTTGAAAAATATCTACTATCATTGTCAGTCTCGACACGTCTTATTGAAATAATTGCATAGATGGTGTACAGACAAATTCATATCCCATCACATTAAATCTTGTCTGACACGTTTCCTTAATTTTCTCCCTAATCTACGGGATCTTCTGAACTATATTTAGGTATTCTATGCAATTAGAATATCATCCGACATCCAAAAATCATTTTATATCAAAAATCCTTTATCTAACCGTACAAGACGGAACTCGCAACCAGTACAAATTCCTTAGATTTCGACAGCTATTCCAATATGGAGTTTCACCTAAGCTCCGAAAGCAGCATCACCAGAATAAATCACCCAATCATCTCGGAATAATAGAAGAAGTCAACGAATTTCGCGCTCGAGTTGTAGCTTTGGAAAACATGGTGCAGAACCGGCAAGCACCAGCAGCAGTACCGGCAGCACCAGTACCACCACCAACAACATCCGCATCCCACACCTCAACATCACAATATGTACCTCGAACTTCAATATCATACGCACCATAGATGAAAGGACCCGTCCTAATCCATCCGGACGAAGTCCATATCGATTACAAACGATTCACAACAGTTGATTACATCGCGAGGTAATTGACCTCTATATGATAAATTTTACAAACATTGCATTCGTTTTTAAAAGACAAACTTTCATTACATCGACAGTTGACAGGCATGTAAAGCATTTCATAATATATCCAAATATAATTGACTTAATAATAATCTTGATGAACTCAACGACTCGAATGCAACATCTTTTGAAATATGTCATGAATGACTCCAAGTAATATCTCTAATATGAGCAAATGCATAGCGGAAGATTTCTTTCGTACCTAAGAATAAACATGCTTTAAAGTGTCAACCAAAAGGTTGGTGAGTTCATTAGTTTATCATAAAGAATCATTTCATAATTTTAATAGACCACAAGATTTCATACTTCCATTTCTCATAATCATACGTCCCATGCATAGAGACAAAAATATCATTCATATGGATTGAACACCTGGTAACCGACATTCACAATATGCATATAAGAATATCCCCATCATTCCGGGATCCTCCTTCGGACATGATATAAATTTCGAAGTACTAAAGCATCCGGTACTTTGGATGGGGCTTGTTGGGCCCGATAGATCTATCTTTAGAGTTCGCGTCAATTAGGGTTTCTGTTCCCTAATTCTTAGATTACCAGACTATATAAAAAGGGGCATATTCGATCTCGATCATTCAACCATATAATGTAGTTTTGATTACTCGTGTCTATTTCGTAAAACATTTATAAAAACGCATGCATTCTCAGTCCCAAATATATATATTGCAAAAGCATTTAAAAGGGGAGTAATGAAACTCACGCATATAAATATTGTAAAACAGTTAATAAAGCATTTGCATGTATTCTCAGCCCAAAAATGTAAAGAGTAAAAATGGGCAAATGAAACTCACCTAATGTATTTTGTAGTAAAAATACATATCACGACATTGTACAAAAGTAGGGTTGGCCTCGGATTCACGAACCTCAAATAAGTAGTCCTTTAAAAAAATGCCCAAGTTCAGGTTTGAACCCGCGACGTCCCGCTAACCCGATATGTCTTTAACCACTCCTCTGATCACGCTTTTCGTGATTATAAACACAACCCAAATATATTTAACTCATTTATTATGTTTCCCTTTTCTTCTTCATCATCTTCAACGGTTTATGTTTCTTCATAATACTATGATCATCATCACGGTTCTTATGGTTTTAATCCTAATCATTAATGTGATCATAACCTAATCATCTTCTCAACCTAATCATCATCATAACACCGTCTATCATCATCATCACATACATCATTCACGTACATCATACATCATGGCACTTAATCCATCATCATCATCATCATCATTAAATAATCATCTTAACCATATCTAACATCGTCATCATTTTCATGATCATAACATCATAAAATTTTCGTCATCATCACCATACATTATCATTCATCATCATATTACGTAGCATTCTTTTTCATGAATCACCATGTTATAACATGGGTTACCATTCCAATAAAAATACTTCAAAACACCGTGGGCCATCCAAGATAGATGACCTGCCCAAAATCTTGCTGGACTACTTAAAATACATCGAATAGTAAACACCCACTACTTAATTTAATTAAATTGATTGATAGTTGTGGGGTTGTAAATTTGACAAAACCAGAAACATCCATTGCATCACCTCTCATCATTATTCTATTATAATCACAACCTCACTATCTTCTTTAACTTTTTTATTTGCGTTTAAAAATCTTCAATAGAAACCGTAAGTAGCAGCAGTTCACAGGTTATTCGTAAGGGTGTTGGTGGTTTTCGAATTAAAACAGAAACACGTTGGGTTGGAGAATGGTTGCAGCGAGTAGTATAATGGTTTGTATAGAGGTAGTTTGGTCTAAAGTTCATGTGTTTCAAAGACTTACTAACAAGTATCAATTTAAATATGGCTTGTGGAGTTATTGGTGGTCGGCCACAACAAAAAAAATACAGCACATGTAAAAAGACATCCACTAATACCTCTAAATGTTTAGCCTAAATAAAATAATATGTAGTCCAAATCATCAAATCCATACGCTAGTGGAGGTGTGTATGTGGGCACCAAAAACTTTCTTCTTTATCTATCTTATTTGCTCTTATTATTATCTCAAAGATTCTCCTTCTCTTTATATTAACTTGCTTGTCCCACATTCTTATAAACACACCTTCCTTTTTCGTAGAAAAGAATATAATTGCATAGGTTGTAGTAGTGTACGGTTATGGTGGAGGAGACAAGAAAGAGAGGATGGTGGTTTTGCATTTCGAATAAGATAGAAAGGTTTCGAGTAGCAGGATTTGAAGAGGATCGAATAGCAGAGGCACTCATATGGTTTTTGGTTTTGTAGTTATAGAAAATTCAAGGTGGTTGTCGATGGTGATCATATGGTTTGAGGTCTTTGTGGTCGATGGTATACATAAAGAAGATATGATACTTAAAGGTGGTGGATTGTGTGGGTGATCAACAAAAACAAGGATAATAGGTGGCGGCTTAGTAGCGTTGGCGAATGATGTCGGTTCAAGAAAAACAGAAAGTTAACTATAATGGTGTGTGGTTTGAAAACAAACATTAGAGCAAGCTAGTAGTATGAGTAGGAGGTTCTTGATGTGGATCACATAATGATGTTCGTGAGTGCAGTTGAGGAAGACCGAAGGAGATGATTTTTGTGGTGGCATGAAGATGATCAAGAGAGATATTAGTGTTCAAATGGGTGATTTTGGTCGTGAGTTTTATTTCATAGTTTTTCTTCTTTTCTGATTTCTTTTTCTTATGAAGACAGTTGATTGTGATTTCAATTGATAGTGATATTGACGAGTTGAATGATTTCCTAATACATTGAGAAATCATTTATTTATATATATATATATATATATATATATTTTGGCGAAGGTGTATCGACAGGAATTATCACAAGGACAGAAAAAATATAATAAAAATATAAAAAGTTTGATATTACTGTAACAGATTTGTACAATTTATTCTGATATCTAATAATACTAGACAGAAACAAAATTTACAGAATGTTGATGTGGATATGTAACAGTTTCAGCATCTATTCGTACATCTTTTCAATTAATTAATGAATATAAATATTATTTTAATAATACTTTTAATATTAATAATCATAATTAATAATACTAATAATATATATGAAATAAATAATTTCTGTTAATAAAAATAAATAGAAAAATGATAATACTAATCTTATAAATGATACTAATATTAATATTAGTTATAATAATATTATTAATGATTTGAAGAAAGAAGATAAATAAAAAAATAATAATATAACAACTTATACACACCAAATTTTATATATATATTTACATATTTACACACCATTGTTCGTGAATCGTCGGGGATGGTCAAAGATTAAATGTATCCATGTAAATAGTTCAAAAATTTTGAGACTCAGATTAATAGACTTTGCTTATCTTGTCGAATTTATATAAAGATCAAGTTTAAATTTGGTCGAAAATTTCCGGGTCGTCACAGTACCTACCCGTTAAAGAAATTTCGTCCCGAAATTTGAGTGAGGTGGTCATGGCTAACAATAAAAATGTTTTCATGAAGCATACGAGTTAATAAGTAGAGTTCTATTACCATAGTGTAATAAGGCTAAAATAATTTGAGTATTTGAAGAGTACGAATGAAGCTATCACAATTGAATGAATTGAAGAAATATAGTTTCGCCTTAACTTTTGACGTAGTCTTGGTGGAATTCCGGAATTCAAGAGATTTAAAGAAAATCTAGGAAATCTATAAGATTTGATTCTTCGACGAGTAAGGAAATTAAGATCTCTATAATTAAATACGGTGATCTACCTCGATTACTCTGTCTGATATTCCCATTATAAATTAAACTCTTCCGTTCCATTATTCTCACCATTCCTATGCTTTCTTTCTTAGTTCATACATCCAAAAGATTGTGAAAATTCTTAATCCAGTTCTAATCCTTGTCTTTATCCTTACTATCACAACCATCATTCTCCTTTTCCAACTTCCACCGGAGGAATCTGTTTTCTTCTACTTCGTCCTTAGGGTTATAGTGTTTTTAATTCTTCCGTGTCTTTCTGTTGCGATAAACATTGATATACATGGTTTGTAATTTCCGTGTTGTTATTGGGCCTTATATTTTCTCTTATATTATAGATCTCTTTGCCTTTTTATTATCCTCTCGACCTCTAGTAAAGTGAGCAACGGTCCAGAATTCGTAAGTACGGAGTTTCGAATGAACTTAATGATCTAACCAAGAAAGAACGTAATCGTACGATTTGATTTGTCAAATTATTATAATCATTGAGAATAGAACTATAAAGAATATACTTTCTTGATATGTTCAGAAGTTAAGTAGAATGAAAGAGTTATGTAACATGGCACCTGATGATGTTATGATCTGTGAATCATCACGTTCCATTAGAAACTCAGCATGACTTACTGTAATATAATCACGTTGATCAAGTGTCATTATATTATACTAACCCATGCTTCAGTTCCCAACACTACTTCAATAACATTCATATTTTAAGTTCGAAATTTTCAGAATTTAGGAACTGAGACAGTTTCCTTACTGAGGTAATATTGACATCGCAAAGAGATAAATAATTTTGGACGATAATATTTATGAAAATATCTTCAAAAATATCGAAGATATTTATGATGATATTTTGGAATTTCTAAGTTCGATGGTTGATGGAGAAAGATTTTCCGCAAGGTTTTAACATGACTTCGGAGCAAGATATTCTCTAAAGATTTTAACGGATCTAGAATTTTCTGGATTCTTTGAATATAGGGTATGGTCCTTGTATTTGTCCTTGGTCTCCTTCGTGGTTAGCTCAATCCGTTTTTCAGTTCCAACTTTTCTGAGCTTTTCCAACATACTATTCTTTATCATTAAACTTTCGACGATTAAGGTCATTTACAGTTGTCTACAGTTTCTGCTGTTTCATTCAGCTTTTTCAACATTCAGAGTATTGATTTGTAGACTGAGTGCTGTTCAGAATTTCAGAATGAGAGACCATAATTCTAAAAGATAAATGTTATATGTTTACATATAACTGTTGACGTACACATGCTGCGAGATTTCAAAATATTGATTGCTGATTCTCGGTGTTTGGTACGGAAATTCTCGTTATCAGATGCAGATAAGTATATGATAGGGTTTCAATGAACAAATATAGTGATTTATCAGAGGGATTTAAGTCATGGAGCAATGAGGTTACTGATACGTCTGCTGGTAATATGATGGAATATAAAAGGTTCTCCAGTAACAATAAATAAGCATGCATATATATCAAGATTATAATAAGAAGGTTGTAAAGTCGAAGTTGACTTGCTGAAGCTGTGACAAAATTGGCTAATTAGGAAAAGAATTGCATTGTTATTTACGGTAATAACAATGCCAAAGGAATTAGCACAGTTACGTGTTAAACGTTTTATTCAGTTTTCGAGAGTTTTCAGGTGCATAACCATACGCATCAATCCTTTTCATTATGTAGATGAAGTGTGGTTGGTTCATCCTCTCGATTGAGGTGTTTCCAAAAATCATGAAAGGTTTGAACGCAGATTGTACTTATCACGATACAAATGAGGTTTAAGATGAAAATCAAGTGGCAAGCTTAAAGAATAATTAGTTTCATAATTTATATTTAATTCATTTTAATTGTCCACTGTGGGTAGTCCTCAGTTGATTAGTCCATAGTTAGCTAGGAACAGTTAGTTAGGATTTTGTTAGCGTGGATTCTTAACAAAATTTTCTCATAGTTAATTTGTTTGTTTCTAACAAATTTTATTCTGTCAAATGTTTTCTTCATTATGCCACTTGTTGGATTCTAACATGTAAAAATCTAAATATGAAATTTGAATGGACATGGTTATTCTGTGGTGAACGGATTTGTATATCGGTGGATGTAAGTAGGATAGTAAACGACTGTTGAATCATCTTCGAAGAATGTACAGTGTAACTTAGTAATGTGAAATCTGAATATTCCTCGGGTATTACCTACCCGTTAAAATATTTTCACCATTAACAGTTTGTACAAAAAAAATTAAAAAATTTAATTACAAACTTTATGAAAATATACTTTCATATATATATTTTCTTCAGATGTAATATAGATTTAATGAGTTAATATGATATTAAACTCATTTGATTTACTGTTAGAACAAGAATATATAATCTCTAAAACATTAGAGATTACATAATCGCTATGTCGAACGAAGATAAATGATGTAGAACGTCATGTAGAACGATGATTATACTCGAGGTACAGAATGAGATGTCGAAGCTGGTGACGCTGATGTTGTTGTTGGTGGTACTAGTGCTGTTGGTGCTGAGGCTGGTGATGTTACTGGTGTTGGTGATGTTGCTGGTGCTTGCAAATTTTGTACCGTGCTCTCTAAAGTTAACACTCGATCTCGGAGTTCTTTAATTTCCTTCACTAACCCTGGTTGGTTATCAGTGTGAGGTAGAGGTCGGATATCTCCTCTAGTTCCGTTAATGGTAGCCTCAAGACGAAAAATTCTTGCAAAAAGGGTATAAACAGTGTTGCGAACAGGTTCGCCCGTGAGCGGGTCGAGTACTCCAAGGTTTGGTGGTAGATTCGGTTCATGATATGGAGTACCTTCTTCCCTTCTCCATAGGGTGAGTACGTCACGAACCTACCCCCATTTTATCCAGTAATCATGGTAGTTGATTGGTTGGTGTGCTCCTGTCACGCTGTCTTCGGAGTCAGAGGAACGTGGTCGATTTGTAGAGGCCATCTTACCCAATCACAGAAAAGATTTTTGGTATGAAGAGTTTAGTGACAGCAATTGATAGTTGGATGTATTCTCAATGCAAAATATGCATAGATATATATAGTATCAGGATCCCTTAAATTACGGAAAAATTTACGAGAGATATCAGGCAAGGTCTACAGTAACGGATACGCTAAGATATGAATTGTCAGATACGCTAAGATATGAATTTTGTCTATACACTATTCATGCAGTCAATGCAGTAAAACGTGTCTAGACTAAGAATAATGAGCAGGTAATTTCCTAAGGATGATAAGCAGATGATTTCCGACAAAAAAGATAAGCAAAACTTTTGACATGCAGACACGGTCGAAGTCCAGACTCACTAATGCATCCTAACGATTATCAGTTAGACACACTAATGCAAGACCAGGTTCGCTAAGACCATCGCTCTGATACCAACTGAAAGGACCCGTCCTAATCCATCCAGACTAAGTCCATATCGATTACAAACGATTCACAACAGTTGATTACATCGCGAGGTAATTGACCTCTATATGATAAATTTTACAAACATTGCATTCGTTTTTAAAAGACAAACTTTCGTTACATCGACAGTTGACAGGCATGTAAAGCATTTCATAATATATCCAAATATAATTGACTTAATAATAATCTTGATGAACTCAACGACTCGAATGCAACATCTTTTGAAATATGTCATGAATGACTCCAAGTAATATCTCTAATATGAGCAAATGCACAGCGGAAGATTTCTTTCGTACCTGAGAATAAACATGCTTTAAAGTGTCAACCAAAAGGTTGGTGAGTTCATTAGTTTATCATAAAGAATCATTTCATAATTTTAATAGACCACAAGATTTCATACTTCCATTTCTCATAATCATACGTCCCATGCATAGAGACAAAAATATCATTCATATGGATTGAACACCTGGTAACCGACATTCACAATATGCATATAAGAATATCCCCATCATTCTGGGATCCTCCTTCGGACATGATATAAATTTCGAAGTACTAAAGCATCCGGTACTTTGGATGGGGCTTGTTGGGCCCGATAGATCTATCTTTAGAGTTCACGTCAATTAGGGTTTCTGTTCCCTAATTCTTAGATTACCAGACTATATAAAAAGGGGCATATTCGATCTCGATCATTCAACCATATAATGTAGTTTCGATTACTCGTGTCTATTTCGTAAAACATTTATAAAAACGCATGCATTCTCAGTCCCAAAAATATATATTGCAAAAGCATTTAAAAGGGGAGTAATGAAACTCACGCATATAAATATTGTAAAACAGTTAATAAAGCATTTGCATGTATTCTCAGCCCAAAAATGTAAAGAGTAAAAATGGGCAAATGAAACTCACCTAATGTATTTTGTAGTAAAAATACATATCACGACATTGTACAAAAGTAGGGTTGGCCTCGGATTCACGAACCTCAAATAAGTAGTCCTTTAAAAAAAATGCCCAAGTTCAGGTTTGAACCCGCGACGTCCCGCTAACCCAATATGTCTTTAACCACTCCTCTGATCACGCTTTTCGTGATTATAAACACAACCCAAATATATTTAACTCATTTATTATATTTCCCTTTTCTTCTTCATCATCTTCAACGGTTTATGTTTCTTCATAATACTATGATCATCATCACGGTTCTTATGGTTTTAATCCTAATCATTAATGTGATCATAACCTAATCATCTTCTCAACCTAATCATCATCATAACACCGTCTATCATCATCATCACATACATCATTCACGTACATCATACATCATGGCACTTAATCCATCATCATCATCATCATCATTAAATAATCATCTTAACCATATCTAACATCGTCATCATTTTCATGATCATAACATCATAAAATTTTCGTCATCATCACCATACATTATCATTCATCATCATATTACGTATCATTCTTTTTCATTAATCACCATGTTATAACATGGGTTATGAAATGTCCCGTTCTTATTGATTAAAAACGTTCCATATTAATTGATTTCGTTGCGAGGTTTTGACCTCTATATGAGACGTTTTTCAAAGACTGCATTCATTTTTAAAACAAACCATAACCTTTATTTCATAAATAAAGGTTTAAAAAGCTTTACGTAGATTATCAAATAATGATAATCTAAAATATCCTGTTTACACACGACCATTACATAATGGTTTACAATACAAATATGTTACATCGAAATCAGTTTCTTGAATGCAGTTTTTACACAATATCATACAAACATGGACTCCAAATCTTGTCCTTATTTTAGTATGCAACAGCGGAAGCTCTTAATATTCACCTGAGAATAAACCTGCTTTAAACGTCAACAAAAATGTTGGTGAGTTATAGGTTTAACCTATATATATCAAATCGTAACAATAGACCACAAGATTTCATATTTCAATACACATCCCATACATAGAGATAAAAATCATTCATATGGTGAACACCTGGTAACCGACATTAACAAGATGCATATATAAGAATATCCCCATCATTCCGGGACACCCTTCGGATATGATATAAATTTCGAAGTACTAAAGCATCCGGTACTTTGGATGGGGTTTGTTAGGCCCAATAGATCTATCTTTAGGATTCGCGTCAATTAGGGTGTCTGTTCCCTAATTCTTAGATTACCAGACTTAATAAAAAGGGACATATTCGATTTCGATAATTCAACCATAGAATGTAGTTTCACGTACTTGTGTCTATTTTGTAAATCATTTATAAAACCTGCATGTATTCTCATCCCAAAAATATTAGATTTTAAAAGTGGGACTATAACTCACTTTCACAGATTTTTACTTCGTCGAGAAGTAAGACTTGGCCACTGGTTGATTCACGAATCTATAACAATATATACATATATATCAAAGTATGTTCAAAATATATTTACAACACTTTTAATATATTTTGATGTTTTAAGTTTATTAAGTCAGCTGTCCTCGTTAGTAACCTACAACTAGTTGTCCACAGTTAGATGTATAGAAATAAATCGATAAATATTATCTTGAATCAATCCACGACCCAGTGTATATGTATCTCAGTATTGATCACAACTCAAACTATATATATTTTGGAATCAACGTCAACCCTGTATAGCTAACTCCAACATTCACATATAGAGTGTCTATGGTTGTTCCGAAATATATATAGATGTGTCGACATGATAGGTCGAAACATTGTATACGTGTCTATGGTATCTCAAGATTACATAATATACAATACAAGTTGATTAAGTTATGGTTGGAATAGATTTGTTACCAATTTTCACGTAGCTAAAATGAGAAAAATTATCCAATCTTGTTTTACCCATAACTTCTTCATTTTAAATCCGTTTTGAGTGAATCAAATTGCTATGGTTTCATATTGAACTCTATTTTATGAATCTAAACAGAAAAAGTATAGGTTTATAGTCGGAAAAATAAGTTACAAGTCGTTTTTGTAAAGGTAGTCATTTCAGTCGAAAGAACGACGTCTAGATGACCATTTTAGAAAACATACTTCCACTTTGAGTTTAACCATAATTTTTGGATATACTTTCATGTTCATAATAAAAATCATTTTCTCAGAATAACAAATTTTAAATCAAAGTTTATCATAGTTTTTAATTAACTAACCCAAAACAGCCCGCGGTGTTACTACGACGGCGTAAATCCGGTTTTACGGTGTTTTTCGTGTTTCCAGGTTTTAAATCATTAAGTTAGCATATCATATAGATATAGAACATGTGTTTAGTTGATTTTAAATGTCAAGTTAGAAGGATTAACTTTTGTTTGCGAACAAGTTTAGAATTAACTAAACTATGTTCTAGTGATTACAAGTTTAAACCTTCGAATAAGATAGCTTTATATGTATGAATCGAATGATGTTATGAACATCATTACTACCTTAAGTTCCTTGGATAAACCTACTGGAAAATAGAAAAATGGATCTAGCTTCAATGGATCCTTGGATGGCTCGAAGTTCTTGAAGCAGAATCATGACACGAAAACAAGTTCAAGTAAGATCATCACTTGAAATAAGATTGTTATAGTTATAGAAATTGAACCGAAGTTTAAATATGATTATTACCTTGTATTAGAATGATAACCTACTGTAAGAAACAAAGATTTCTTGAGGTTGGATGATCACCTTACAAGATTGGAAGTGAGCTAGCAAACTTGAAAGTATTCTTGATTTTATGAAACTAGAACTTTTGGAATTTATGAAGAACACTTAGAACTTGAAGATAGAACTTGAGAGAGATCAATTAGATGAAGAAAATTGAAGAATGAAAGTGTTTGTAGGTGTTTTTGGTCGTTGGTGTATGGATTAGATATAAAGGATATGTAATTTTGTTTTCATGTAAATAAGTCATGAATGATTACTCATATTTTTGTAATTTTATGAGATATTTCATGCTAGTTGCCAAATGATGGTTCCCACATGTGTTAGGTGACTCACATGGGCTGCTAAGAGCTGATCATTGGAGTGTATATACCAATAGTACATACATCTAAAAGCTGTGTATTGTACGAGTACGAATACGGGTGCATACGAGTAGAATTGTTGATGAAACTGAACGAGGATGTAATTGTAAGCATTTTTTTTAAGTAGAAGTATTTTGATAAGTGTATTGAAGTCTTTCAAAAGTGTATAAATACATATTAAACCACTACATGTATATACATTTTAACTGAGTCGTTAAGTCATCGTTAGTCGTTACATGTAAGTGTTGTTTTGAAACCTTTAGGTTAACGATCTTGTTAAATGTTGTTAACCCAATGTTTATAATATCAAATGAGATTTTAAATTATTATATTATCATGATATTATCATGTATGAATATCTCTTAATATGATATATATACATTAAATGTCTTTACAACGATAATCGTTACATATATGTCTCGTTTAAAAATCATTAAGTTAGTAGTCTTGTTTTTACATATGTAGTTCATTGTTAATATACTTAATGATATGTTTACTTATCATAGTATCATGTTAACTATATATATATCCATATATATGTCATCATATAGTTTTTACAAGTTTTAACGTTCGTGAATCACCGGTCAACTTGGGTGGTCAATTGTCTATATGAAACATATTTCAATTAATCAAGTCTTAACAAGTTTGATTGCTTAATATGTTGGAAACATTTAATCATGTAAATATCAATCTCAATTAATATATATAAACATGGAAAAGTTCCGGTCACTACAGTACCTACCCGTTAAATAAATTTCGTCCCGAAATTTTAAGCTGTTGAAGGTGTTGACGAATCTTCTGGAAATAGATGCGGGTATTTCTTCTTCATCTAATCTTCACGCTCCCAGGTGAACTCGGGTCCTCTACGAGCATTCCATCGAACCTTAACAATTGGTATCTTGTTTTGCTTAAGTCTTTTAACCTCACGATCCATTATTTCGATGGGTTCTTCGATGAATTGAAGTTTTTCGTTGATTTGGATTTCATCTAACGGAATAGTGAGATCTTCTTTAGCAAAACATTTCTTCAAATTCGAGACGTGGAAAGTGTTATGTACAGCCGCGAGTTGTTGAGGTAACTCTAGTCGGTAAGCTACTGGTCCGACACGATCAATAATCTTGAATGGTCCAATATACCTTGGATTTAATTTCCCTCGTTTACCAAATCGAACAACGCCTTTCAAAGGTGCAACTTTAAGCATGACCATCTCTCCAATTTCAAATTCTATATCTTTTCTTTTAATGTCAGCGTAGCTCTTTTGTCGACTTTGGGCGGTTTTCAACCGTTGTTGAATTTGGATGATCTTCTCGGTAGTTTCTTGTATAATCTCCGGACCCGTAATCTGTCTATCTCCCACTTCACTCCAACAAATCGGAGACCTGCACTTTCTACCATAAAGTGCTTCAAACGGCGCCATCTCAATGCTTGAATGGTAGCTGTTGTTGTAGGAAAATTCTGCTAACGGTAGATGTCGATCCCAACTGTTTCCGAAATCAATAACACATGCTCGTAGCATGTCTTCAAGTGTTTGTATCGTCCTTTCGCTCTGCCCATCAGTTTGTGGATGATAGGCAGTACTCATGTCTAGACGAGTTCCTAATGCTTGCTGTAATGTCTGCCAGAATCTTGAAATAAATCTGCCATCCCTATCAGAGATAATAGAGATTGGTATTCCATGTCTGGAGACGACTTCCTTTAAATACAGTCGTGCTAACTTCTCCATCTTGTCATCTTCTCTTATTGGCAGGAAGTGTGCTGATTTGGTGAGACGATCAACTATTACCCAAATAGTATCAAAACCACTTGCAGTCCTTGACAATTTAGTGATGAAATCCATGGTAATGTTTTCTCATTTCCATTCCGGGATTTCGGGTTATTGAAGTACACCTGATGGTTTCTGATGCTCAGCTTTGACCTTAGAACACGTCAAACATTCTCCTACGTATTTAGCAACATCGGCTTTCATACCCGGCCACCAAAAATATTTCCTGAGATCCTTGTACATCTTCCCCGTTCCAGGATGTATTGAGTATCTGGTTTTATGAGCTTCTCTAAGTACCATTTCTCTCATATCTCCAAATTTTGGTACCCAAATCCTTTCAGCCCTATACCGGGTTACGTCTTCCCGATTATTAAGATGTTTCTCCGATCCTTTGGGTATTTCATCCTTTAAATTTCCCTCTTTTAAAACTCCTTGTTGCACCTCCTTTATTTGAGTAGTAAGGTTATTATGAATCATTATATTCATAGATTTTACTCGAATGGGTTCTCTGTCCTTCCTGCTCAAGGCATCGGCTACCACATTTGCCTTCCCCGGGTGGTAACGAATCTCAAAGTCGTAATCATTCAATAATTCAATCCACCTACGCTGCCTCATATTCAGTTGTTTCTGATTAAATATGTGTTGAAGACTTTTGTGGTCGGTATATATAATACTTTTGACCCCATATAAGTAGTGCCTCCAAGTCTTTAATGCAAAAACAACCGCTCCTAATTCCAAATCATGCGTCGTATAATTTTGTTCGTGAATCTTCAATTGTCTAGACGCATAAGCAATCACCTTCGTTCGTTGCATTAATACATAACCGAGACCTTGCTTTGATGCGTCACAATAAATCACAAAATCATCATTCCCTTCAGGCAATGACAATATAGGTGCCGTAGTTAGCTTTTTCTTCAATAACTGAAACGCTTTCTCTTGTTCATCATTCCATTCAAATTTCTTCCCTTTATGCGTTAATGCAGTCAAGGGTTTTGCTATTCTGGAAAAATCTTGGATGAACCTTCTGTAGTAACCAGCTAGTCCTAAAAACTGGCATACGTGTTTCGGAGTTTTCGGGGTTTCCCACTTTTCAACAGTTTCTATCTTTGCCGGATCCACCTTAATACCTTCTTTGTTCACTATGTGACCGAGGAATTGAACTTCTTCCAACCAAAATGCACACTTTGAAAACTTAGCGTACAATTCTTCCCTCCTCAATACTTCTAACACCTTTCTCAAATGTTCACCGTGTTCTTGGTCATTCTTTGAGTAAATAAGTATGTCATCAATGAAAACAATGACAAACTTGTCAAGGTATGGTCCACACACTCGGTTCATAAGGTCCATGAACACAGCTGGTGCATTAGTTAAACCAAACAGCATGACCATAAACTCGTAATGACCGTAACGTGTTCTGAAAGCAGTCTTTGGAATATCATCTTCTTTCACCCGCATTTGATGATACCCGGAACGTAAGTCAATCTTTGAATAAACAGACAAGCCTTGTAGTTGATCAAATAAGTCATCGATTCTCGGTAGTGGGTAGCGGTTCTTGATGGTAAGTTTGTTCAACTCTCGGTAGTCGATACACAACCTGAATGTACCATCTTTCTTCTTGACAAACAAAACAGGAGCTCCCCACGGTGATGAGCTTGGTCGAATGAAACCACGCTCTAAAAGTTCTTGTAATTGGCTTTGTAGTTCTTTCATCTCGCTGGGTGCGAGTCTGTAAGGAGCACGAGCTATTGGTGCAGCTCCTGGTACAAGATCTATTTGAAATTCAACGGATCGATGTGGGGGTAATCCCGGTAATTCTTTCGGAAATACATCAGGAAATTCTTTTGCGACGGGAACATCATTGATGCTCTTTTCTTCAGTTTGTACTTTCTCGACGTGTGCTAGAACAGCATAGCAACCTTTTCTTATTAGTTTTTGTGCCTTCAAATTACTAATAAGATGTAGCTTCGTGTTGCCCTTTTCTCCGTACACCATTAGGGGTTTTCCTTTTTCTCGTATAATGCGAATTGCATTTTTGTAACAAACGATCTCCGCTTTCACTTCTTTCAACCAGTCCATACCGATTATCACATCAAAACTCCCTAACTCTACTGGTATCAAATCAATCTTAAATGTTTCGCTAACCAGTTTAATTTCTCGATTCCGACATATATTATCTGCTGAAATTAATTTACCATTTGCTAATTCGAGTAAAAATTTACTATCCAAAGGCGTCAATGGACAACTTAATTTAGCACAAAAATCTCTACTCATATAGCTTCTATCCGCACCCGAATCAAATAAAACGTAAGCAGATTTATTGTCAATAAGAAACGTACCCGTAACAACTCCGGGTCTTCCTGTGCCTCTGCCGCATTAATATTGAAAACTCTTCCACGGCCTTGTCCATTCGTGTTCTCCTGGTTCGGGCAATTTCTAATAATGTGGCCCGGTTTTCCACATTTATAACAAACTACATTGGCATAACTTGCTCCGACACTACTTGCTCCGCCATTACTCGTTACGACACCATTTGTTCCTTTCGTTCTATTAACCCCTGGTCCGTAGACCTCACACTTCGCCGCGCTATAACCATTTCTTTTACACTTGTTGCAAAATTTGGTACAGAACCCCGAGTGATTCTTTTCACACCTTTGGCATAGCTGCTTCTGATTGTTGTTGTTGTTGTGGTTATTATTGTTGTTGGGATGATTGTTGTAGTTGCTGTTGTTGTTGTTGTTGTTGTTGTTGAGCCATTTGTTGTAGTTGCGATTGATGTTGCGATTGTTGGGATAATTGTTGCGATTATTGTTGTAATTGCTGTTGTTGTTGTATTGGTGATTCTTATCACCGTTTTCCTCCCACTTTCTTTTGACTTGCTTCACATTGGCCTCTTCAGCAGTCTGTTCTTTAATTCTTTCTTCAATCTGGTTCACGAGTTTGTGAGCCATTCTACATGCCTGTTATATGGAGGCGGGCTCGTGTGAACTTATATCTTCTTGGATTCTTTCCGGTAATCCTTTCACAAACGCGTCGATCTTCTCTTCCTCATCTTCGAATGCTTCCGGACACAATAGGCACAATTCTGTGAATCGTCTTTCGTACGTGGTAATATCAAATCCTTGGGTTCGTAACCCTCTAAGTTCTGTCTTGAGCTTATTGACCTCGGTTCTGGGACGGTACTTCTCGTTCATCAAGTTCTTGAATGCTGACCACGGTAGTGCGTACGCATCGTCTTGTCCCACTTGCTCTAGATAGGTATTCCACCATGTTAACGCAGAACCTGTGAAGGTATGCGTAGCGTACTTTACTTTGTCCTCTTCAGTACACTTACTTATGGCAAACACCGATTCGACCTTCTCGGTCCACCGTTTCAATCCGATCGGTCCTTCGGTTCCATCAAATTCCAAAGGTTTGCAGGCAGTGAATTCTTTGTAGGTGCATCCTACACGATTTCCTGTACTGCTAGATCCAAGGTTATTGTTGGTATGTAGCGCAGCCTGTACTGCGGCTATGTTTGAAGCTAGAAAAGTACGGAATTTCTCTTCATTCATATTCACGGTGTGTCGAGTAGTCGGTGCCATTTCCTTCAAAATAGTTAAATGGAACAAGATAATCATACAGAATATTAAGAGTAGTTAATAGTATTTCGTAGCATAATATGAACTCATTTATAAAAGCTTTTTCTTCATATTAGCGTTTTATAAGTTTAAATTCGGGTAGTACCTACCCGTTAAGTTCATACTTAGTAGCTAATATACAATTCAACTACTACAATTCTATATGAAAAACTGATTATAATAATATTTCGCGTTCAAACTTTTACACAATATTTTACAAACTTACAATACCGCTTATTTTACATATAGCATGAAATATAGCACACAATAAATTTGATACAAGATGGTTGTGAAGATAATTCTAGCTAGTACACAAGTCGTTCAGCAAAGGCAATAAAGACACGTAATTCATACGTCCAGAAACAAGTCATGCATTCTGGTTTTACTCGGATTACTTCCCATCCTTGGTCTTGTGGAACATAGCCGTTATGGCCGTTGATAAGACAGCGTGTTGTAATGTCGTCAAAGGGACGAGGGTTACGTAATGTCCAACAGTCCCGTAACAATCTAAAAACCTCATTTCTTACCCCAATTACCGACTCCGTCACTTATGGGAACGTTTTGTTTAACAGTTGTAGCCCGATGTTCTTGTTCTCACTTTGGTGAGAAGCGAACATTACTAATACGTAAGCATAACATGCTTCTTTATGTTGCATGTTAGCCACTTTTTTTAAATCACGAAGTCCAATATTCGGATATATTGAGTCAAAATAATTTCTTAACCCATTGCGTAAAATAGCATTTGGGTTGCCCGCAATATATGCGTCAAAGTAAACACATCGTAACTTATGGATTTCCCAATGTGATATCCCCCATCTTCCGAACGAAAGCCTTTTATAAACCAAGGCATTCTTGGAACGTTCTTCGAATGTCTTACAAACTGATCTCGCCTTAAATAGTTGTGCCGAAGAATTCTGACCGACTCTAGACAAGATTTCATCAATCATGTCTCCGGGTAGGTCTCTTAAAATATTGGGTTGTCTATCCATTTTGTGTTTTTATACTGTAAAATAGACAAGAGTTAGATTCATAAAAAAAAATACTTATTAATACAAGCAATTTCTACATATATCATAAAGCATAAGCACACTATATTACTTATATTACACCACACGAATACAACTATCTTATTCCGACTTGCTTGTTTTTTCTTCTTCGGTTTTGGTTCGTTTTGCCAAGTTTCTAGGGATATATGATGTTGCCCTAATACGAGCCGTCGTTATCCACATTGGTTTAGAAAAACCTGGTGATTTAGAGGTTCCCGGGTCATTGTTACAACTTAAGGACTTCGGGGGTTGACGATACATATAAAGTTCATCGGGGTTGGAATTAGATTTCTCTATTTTTATGCCCTTTCCCTTATTATTTTCTTTTGCCTTTTTAAATTCAGTTGGGGTAATTTCTATAACATCATCGAAATTCTCGTCGGAATCCGATTCATCGGAGAATTGGTAATCCTCCCAATATTTTGCTTCCTTGGCGGAAACACCATTGACCATAGTTAACCTTGGTCGGTTGGTTGAGGATTTTCTTTTACTTAACCGTTTTATTATTTCCCCCACCGGTTCTATTTCTTCATCCGGTTCCGATTCTTCTTCCGGTTCCGATTCTTCTTCCGGTTCCGACTCTTCTTCCGGTTCCTCTTCGGGAACTTGTGAATCAGTCCACGAATTATTCCAATTTACATTTGACTCTTCATTATTATTAGGTGAGTCAATGGGACTTGTTCTAGAGGTAGACATCTATCACATAATATCAAAAGCGTTAAGAGATTAATATATCACATAATATTCACATGTTAAAAATATATAGTTTCCAACAAAATTTGTTAAGCAATCATTTTTCAAGTAAACACGGTCGAAGTCCAGACTCACTAATGCATCCTAACAAACTAGATAAGACACACTAATGCAAAATTCTGGTTCTCTAAGACCAACGCTCGGATACCAACTGAAATGTCCGGTTCTTATTGATTAAAAACGTTCCATATTAATTGATTTCGTTGCGAGGTTTTGACCTCTATATGAGACGTTTTTCAAAGACTGCATTCATTTTTAAAACAAACCATAACCTTTATTTCATAAATAAAGGTTTAAAAAGCTTTGCGTAGATTATCAAATAATGATAATCTAAAATATCCTGTTTACACACGACCATTACATAATGGTTTACAATACAAATATGTTACATCGAAATCAGTTTCTTGAATGCAGTTTTTACACAATATCATACAAACATGGACTCCAAATCTTGTCCTTATTTTAGTATGCAACAGCGGAAGCTCTTAATATTCACCTGAGAATAAACATGCTTTAAACGTCAACAAAAATGTTGGTGAGTTATAGGTTTAACCTATATATATCAAATCGTAACAATAGACCACAAGATTTCATATTTCAATACACATCCCATACATAGAGATAAAAATCATTCATATGGTGAACACCTGGTAACCGACATTAACAAGATGCATATATAAGAATATCCCCATCATTCCGGGACACCCTTCGGATATGATATAAATTTCGAAGTACTAAAGCATCCGGTACTTTGGATGGGGTTTGTTAGGCCCAATAGATCTATCTTTAGGATTCGCGTCAATTAGGGTGTCTGTTCCCTAATTCTTAGATTACCAGACTTAATAAAAAGGCACATATTCGATTTCGATAATTCAACCATAGAATGTAGTTTCACGTACTTGTGTCTATTTTGTAAATCATTTATAAAACCTGCATGTATTCTCATCCCAAAAATATTAGATTTTAAAAGTGGGACTATAACTCACTTTCACAGATTTTTACTTCGTCGAGAAGTAAGACTTGGCCACTGGTTGATTCACGAACCTATAACAATATATACATATATATCAAAGTATGTTCAAAATATATTTACAACACTTTTAATATATTTTGATGTTTTAAGTTTATTAAGTCAGCTGTCCTCGTTAGTAACCTACAACTAGTTGTCCACAGTTAGATGTACAGAAATAAATCGATAAATATTATCTTGAATCAATCCACGACCCAGTGTATACGTATCTCAGTATTGATCACAACTCAAACTATATATATTTTGGAATCAACCTCAACCCTGTATAGCTAACTCCAACATTCACATATAGAGTGTCTATAGTTGTTCCGAAATATATATAGATGTGTCGACATGATAGGTCGAAACATTGTATACGTGTCTATGGTATCTCAAGATTACATAATATACAATACAAGTTGATTAAGTTATGGTTGGAATAGATTTGTTACCAATTTTCACGTAGCTAAAATGAGAAAAATTATCCAATCTTGTTTTACCCATAACTTCTTCATTTTAAATCCGTTTTGAGTGAATCAAATTGCTATGGTTTCATATTGAACTCTATTTTATGAATCTAAACAGAAAAAGTATAGGTTTATAGTCGGAAAAATAAGTTACAAGTCGGTTTTGTAAAGGTAGTCATTTCAGTCGAAAGAACGACGTCTAGATGACCATTTTAGAAAACATACTTCCACTTTGAGTTTAACCATAATTTTTGGATATAGTTTCATGTTCATAATAAAAATCATTTTCTCAGAATAACAACTTTTAAATCAAAGTTTATCATAGTTTTTAATTAACTAACCCAAAACAGCCCGCGGTGTTACTACGACGGCGTAAATCCGGTTTTACGGTGTTTTTCGTATTTCCAGGTTTTAAATCATTAAGTTAGCATATCATATAGATATAGAACATGTGTTTAGTTGATTTTAAAAGTCAAGTTAGAAGGATTAACTTTTGTTTGCGAACAAGTTTAGAATTAACTAAACTATGTTCTAGTGATTACAAGTTTAAACCTTCGAATAAGATAGCTTTATATGTATGAATAGAATGATGTTATGAACATCATTACTACCTTAAGTTCCTTGGATAAACCTACTGGAAAAGAGAAAAATGGATCTAGCTTCAATGGATCCTTGGATGGCTCGAAGTTCTTGAAGCAGAATCATGACACGAAAACAAGTTCAAGTAAGATCATCACTTGAAATAAGATTGTTATAGTTATAGAAATTGAACCAAAGTTTGAATATGATTATTACCTTGTATTAGAATGATAACCTACTGTAAGAAACAAAGATTTCTTGAGGTTGGATGATCACCTTACAAGATTGGAAGTGAGCTAGCAAACTTGAAAGTATTCTTGATTTTATGAAACTAGAACTTTTGGAATTTATGAAGAACACTTAGAACTTGAAGATAGAACTTGAGAGAGATCAATTAGATGAAGAAAATTGAAGAATGAAAGTGTTTGTAGGTGTTTTTGGTCGTTGGTGTATGGATTAGATATAAAGGATATGTAATTTTGTTTTCATGTAAATAAGTCATGAATGATTACTCATATTTTTGTAATTTTATGAGATATTTCATGCTAGTTGCCAAATGATGGTTCCCACATGTGTTAGGTGACTCACATGGGCTACTAAGAGCTGATCATTGGAGTGTATATACCAATAGTACATATATCTAAAAGCTGTGTATTGTACGAGTACGAATACGGGTGCATACGAGTAGAATTGTTGATGAAACTGAACGAGGATGTAATTGTAAGCATTTTTGTTAAGTAGAATTATTTTGATAAGTGTATTGAAGTCTTTCAAAAGTGTATAAATACATATTAAAACACTACATGTATATACATTTTAACTGAGTCGTTAAGTCATCGTTAGTCGTTACATGTAAGTGTTGTTTTGAAACCTTTAGGTTAACGATCTTGTTAAATGTTGTTAACCCAATGTTTATAATATCAAATGAGATTTTAAATTATTATATTATCATGATATTATCATGTATGAATATCTCTTAATATGATATATATACATTAAATGTCTTTACAACGATAATCGTTACATATATGTCTCGTTTAAAAATCATTAAGTTAGTAGTCTTGTTTTTACATATGTAGTTCATTGTTAATATACTTAATGATATGTTTACTTATCATAGTATCATGTTAACTATATATATATCCATATATATGTCATCATATAGTTTTTACAAGTTTTAACGTTCGTGAATCACCGGTCAACTTGGGTGGTCAATTGTCTATATGAAACATATTTCAATTAATCAAGTCTTAACAAGTTTGATTGCTTAATATGTTAGAAACATTTAATCATGTAAATATCAATCTCAATTAATATATATAAACATGGAAAAGTTCGGGTCACTACAGGTTACCATTCCAATAAAAATACTTCAAAACACCGTGGGCCATCCAAGATAGATGACCTGCCCAAAATCTTGCTGGACTACTTAAAATACATTGAATAGTAAACACCCACTACTTGATTTAATTAAATTGATTGATAGTTGTGGGGTTGTAAATTTGACAAAACCAGAAACATCCATTGCATCACCTCTCATCATTATTCTATTATAATCACAACCTCACTATCTTCTTTAACTTTTTTATTTGCGTTTAAAAATCTTCAATAGAAACCGTAAGTAGCAGCAGTTCACAGGTTATTCGTAAGGGTGTTGGTGGTTTTCGAATTAAAACAGAAACACGTTGGGTTGGAGAATGGTTGCAGCGAGTAGTATAATGGTTTGTATAGAGGTGGTTTGGTCTAAAGTTCATGTGTTTCAAAGACTTACTAACAAGTATCAATTTAAATATGGCTTGTGGAGTTATTGGTGGTCGGCCACAACAAAAAAAATACAGCACATGTAAAAAGACATCCACTAATACCTCTAAATGTTTAGCCTAAATAAAATAATATGTAGTCCAAATCATCAAATCCATACGCTAGTAGAGGTGTGTATGTGGGCACCGAAAACTTTCTTCTTTATCTATCTTATTGGCTCTTATTATTATCTCAATGATTCTCCTTCTCTTTATATTAACTTGCTTGTCCCACATTCTTATAAACACACCTTCCTTTTTCGTAGAAAAGAATATAATTGCATAGGTTGTAGTAGTGTACGGTTATGGTGGAGGAGACAAGAAAGAGAGGATGGTGGTTTTGCATTTCGAATAAGATAGAAAGGTTTCGAGTAGCAGGATTTGAAGAGGATCGAATAGCAGAGGCACTCATATGGTTTTTAGTTTTGTAGTTATAGAAAATTCAAGGTGGTTGTCGATGGTGATCATATGGTTTGAGGTCTTTGTGGTCGATGGTATACATAAAGAAGATATGATACTTAAAGGTGGTGGATTGTGTGGGTGATCAACAAAAACAAGGATAATAGGTGGCGGCTTAGTAGCGTTGGTGAATGATGTCGGTTCAAGAAAAACAGAAAGTTAACTATAATGGTGTGTGGTTTGAAAACAAACATTAGAGCAAGCTAGTAGTATGAGTAGGAGGTTCTTGATGTGGATTACATAATGGTGTTCGTGAGTGCAGTTGAGGAAGACCGAAGGAGATGATTTTTGTGGTGGCATGAAGATGATCAAGAGAGATATTAGTGTTCAAATGGGTGATTTTGGTCGTGAGTTTTATTTCATAGTTTTTCTTCTTTTCTGATTTCTTTTTCTTATGAAGACAGTTGATTGTGATTTCAATTGATAGTGATATTGACGAGTTGAATGATTTCCTAATACATTGAGAAATCATTTATATATATATATATATATATATATATATATATATATATATATATATATATATATATATATATATATATATATATATATATATATATATATATATATTTTTTGGCGAAGGTGTATCGACAGGAATTATCACAAGGACAGAAAAAATATAATAAAAATATAAAAAGTTTGATATTACTGTAACAGATTTGTACAATTTATTCTGATATCTAATAATACTAGACAGAAACAAAATTTACAGAATGTTGATGTGGATATGTAACAGTTTCAGCATCTATTCGTACATCTTTTCAATTAATTAATGAATATAAATATTATTTTAATAATACTTTTAATATTAATAATCATAATTAATAATACTAATAATATATATGAAATAAATAATTTCTGTTAATAAAAATAAATAGAAAAATGATAATACTAATCTTATAAATGATACTAATATTAATATTAGTTATAATAATATTATTAATGATTTGAAGAAAGAAGATAAATAAAATAATAATAATATAACAACTTATACACACCAAATTTTATATATATATTTACATATTTACACACCATTGTTCGTGAATCGTCGGGGATGGTCAAAGATTAAATGTATCCATGTAAATAGTTCAAAAATTTTAAGACTCAGATTAATAGACTTTGCTTATCTTGTCGAATTTATATAAAGATCAAGTTTAAATTTGGTCGAAAATTTCCGGGTCGTCACAATAGATACCAAGGAGTACCAACAACAATAACCGATGAAGTATTGATCCATAACCTCATTGATATTCTGCGAAGAATATGTGGTTCCTAATAGTTTTAGAGATTACTTATTCTAGCTCAAACCGAAAATCATATGAGTTTAATATCATATTAACTCATTAAATATATGATTACATCTGAAGAAAATATATATGTAGATATGTTTTCATAAAGATTGTAATTAAAAATTCTCTCGTACAAACTGTTAATGGTGAAAATATTTTAACGGGTAGTTAATACCCGAGGAATATTTAGATTTCACATTAATAAGTTACATTGTACATTCTTTGAATCTGATTCAACAGTCATTTACTATCCTACCTGTGACAACCCGGAAATTTCCAACCAAATTTAAACTTTAATCTTTATTTGTTTCCGACACGATAAGCAATATTTGTTAAGTTAAATTTTAAGAATTTTAAACTCTGTTCATACATTCATTCAACCTCGACCAAGTTCCAACGATTCACGAACCATTAAACGAATATGATTATATATGTATATGTGTATATATATTATAACTTGAAATGTAAACAAAATATTAGATTAAATACTTTATATGATTGTATCTATTTCAAAATGTTTATCAATGGAATTAGAAGATAAGATCAAATGATTGAATTATCAGATATATTGAATTATGATTACAAGTCTCTGTTGAAAGGCCCACGTTGATTTGAGAAATCTTTCCATTTTAACAATATTCAGAAAATGGTAAAGTGATTTATAAATAAGAACGAATTGTCAATCATTGAGAACTAGACAAAGGATAGTGGAAGATTGAATCTCATAAAGACTCGATTGATCTATTTAGTTTCAAACGTACAAAAACGTTTTCAGTTTAAAAAGAACTTTATTATTAAAACGTATATAACTTTTATAAATATATAGAACCACTTTTGACAACTCATTACTTAACTAGTATGATAAAAATAACAATATTTATATTTTATTTTATTAAATATATATAACGATTTAAATTAATATTATATATATTTATACGCGTATTATACGTACATAGTTTTATACTACTTAAACTTTACCTTTACTTTATTTTTACTTTACGTTAACTTTAATAATTCACTTTAATAATTCATATTTTAATAATTCACTTTAATAATTCATACTTTAATAATTCACTTTAATAATTCATACTTTAATAATTCACTTTAATAATTCATACTTTAATAATTCACTTTAATAATTCAAAAATCTATTATAAATAGAATTCAATAGGTTTCATTATTTCATAGAAACTTGAAAATATTTTTCTCTAAACCCTATCAATCGATTTACATATATATATTTACTCCGTATTATTTCAAGATATTATTAGTATACATAAAATATTACGACGGAGTGCTGTTCGAGTGATTTCGAAATTGTTTTTCGAGTAGGATAGGATTAAGGAAATTATGGGTTATAGCTATGGAGGTGATTGAGTATGGTTCATGGGTATGCTCGTGAGGTCAATATAGTGTTTATCATTTCCGTTGCGTCTACGTACCTTTCCTGCAATATTGAATCTCAATATTGATACGTGAGTACTCATAATTTAACTTTTACATACTAATAGTGTATCCCTGACTAGTGCTCGAGTATTTAGGATTATGCATGTGAAAGGACCCGTCCTAATCCACCTGGACGAAGTCATCAACATTTGGTCCCATTACGATGATCGGCTCCAAGTAATGTCCTTATATTGAGCAAATGCACAGCGAAAGACTTAATTCGTACATGAGAATAAACATGCTTTAAAGTGTCAACCAAAAGGTTGGTGAGTTCATAGGTTTATCATAACAATCATTTCAATATGTTAATAGACCACAAGATTTCATAATCATAAACATAATACACTCGCAAGTGTATGTAAAGCATTCTAAGTAGTTGAGCACCTGGTAACCATACTTAACATTTAATCAATGTCACATATTCCCTTTCTTATGAAATCTCACTACACCGTACCAAGTGTAGTCACCAAAACGAAGTACTGTGCAACCGTTGAATATTGGTAGTCCAGTCCGGTTGGGGTTGTCAGGCCCGATAGATCTATCAACAGGATTCGCGTTTACAATACCCATGTAAATAGTAGTTACCAAGCTACAGGAAAATATGCGAGTGGTACAACTCAACGTAGAATATATTTTTAAGTACTTGTGTCTATTTTGTAAACATTTATAAAAGCAGCGCATGTATTCTCAGCCCAAAAATATATATTGCAAAAGCAATTAAAAAGGGAGTAAATGAAACTCACTTTTGCCTTGAAGGTATTTAATTCGACTTGGTCTCCGATAGATATCACGAACCTAACCATATATATAATATATCAACATATTTTCTTTTTAAGTAATCGTTACATATATATACACTTTTAGTACTTTTAATATTTTCTTAGTCCGTAGTTAGCAGTCCGATGTTAGTGGTCCACAATTAGTTGCTTAAATAAAATAAATAAAGACCCCATCATATTCGTATTGATCAGAATTAATCTCGACCCATGGTACCATGTTGTCAAATGACGTGTTGCGTACATAAAGTACCGTGTTGTCAAATGACGTGTTGCGTACAATCATGAGGTCTTATGATTAATCTTCTCGTGTTGTTTACGGGTGGTCCTGAAATATATAAAATCAAATCATAAGTAATTATATATAAAATATCATATTAATTAGAAAAGATATGATTAATTTACTTTTTCTCCAAATATTTTCTTAGCTAAACTAGCTTCGGATACCCAATCTTGTTTTAGTCGTAGTTTCTTCATTACAACTCCGTTTTTATTGGTTCAACTTGCCACTTCCTTGGATCGAGTAAAATATGAACTGAAAATATCTTAGTTTGTATTCGAAATCATAGGTTATAGGTCAAACTTTGGTGAAACTTATGAAAGTGATCATTTTCCATCATAAAAACAACATTTAATGATCATTTTTCTAAAAATACTTACACTTTGAGTTAAACCATGAAATTTTTATGTGTTAACATATACATAAGAAATATCATTTTTACAGAACATGAACTTCCAATTCAAAGTTCAAGATGGTTTTTAATTATCCAACCCAAAACAGCCCCCGGTTGCACTCCGACGACGTAGATTCAGTTTTTAAGATGTTCTTTGTAAAACCAAGTTATATCTTGTTAGGTTAGCATATCATTATGATATATTACAGGTCTTGAAATGTTTTAAAAGTCAAGTTAGAAGGATCTATTTAGTTTGCGAACAAGTTTGAAATCATTCAAACTATGTTCTTGTTGTTAAAATTTTATACCACAAAATAAGATAGCTATATGAATATGAATTGAATAAGATTATGAATAAGTTTACTACCTCAAGTTACTTGGACAAAGTTACTGCAAAAGATAAGAATTAATTGTGGAATCAAAGAGTGGTGGAGTTAGATCAAAAGGTTGGAAGTAAACTTCTTCAAATGGGTGGTTATTTTGATATGTTCTTGAAAGAGTTTTCTTATGGTGTTTAAGGCTTGTAATTGAAGTTAAATGATGGGGAAAATTCTTGGAGATGATTAAGTATGAAGTTAGGAGTATTTTGAGCGAGAAATGAGGGTGTAGGTATGAGAAAATGGAGTGAAGAAATGGTGTTCATTTATAAAAACGTTTTTAGTTTATAAAGAAAGAAAAGGATTCCTAATTTTGTTTTCTTACTAATAATTCATACTACTTGACAAATTCTAGTTACCTCATATCTAGGGCAGTAATAATGTTGATTAGGATGTTGATTTGATGTGTATATACTAATAGTAAATACGTATAGAAGCTGGGTATGATACGGGTACATATACCCTAGATATACGTATAGAAATCTTGAGGAAACGGAACGAGAATTCAAATATAGCTATCTTTTGTGAATATACTTATATTGTTTTATGTATTTAAGTCCTTAAAAAGTGATTAAATACATTATATATACGATACATGTAGTGACCCGAATTTTTCCATGTTTATATATATTAATTGAGATTGATATTTACATGATTAAATGTTTCCAACAAGTTAAGCAATCAAACTTGTTAAGACTTGATTAATTGAAATATGTTTCATATAGACAATTGACCACCCAAGTTGACCGGCAATTCACGAACGTTAAAACTTGTAAAAACGACATGACGATATATATATGGATATACATATGGTTAACATGAGATTATGATAAGTAAGTATCTCCATAAGTATATTAACAATGAGTTATATACATATAAACAAGACTACTAACTTAAGGATTTCGAAACGAGACATATATGTAACGATTATCGTTGTAACGACATTTAAATGTATATATATCATATTAAGATATATTAATATATCATAATATCATGATAATATAATAATTTAACATCTCATTAGATATAATAAACAATGGGTTAACAACATTAATTGAGATCGTTAACTTAAAGGTTTCAAAACAACACTTACATGTAACGACTAACGATGAATTAACGACTCAGTTAAAATGTATATACATGTAGTGTATTTAGATGTATTAAAATACTTTTAGAAGACTTCAATACATATATCAAAACACTCATACTTAACGAAAATGGTTACAGTTACTTTTCCATTCTTTTCTTTCATCAAAAATTCTAGTCGTATTCTTACCCGTATTATACACAGCTTCAAAACGTACTTACTATGAGTATATACCAATAGGAACTAGCATGGGATTCCAATCTTGATTATGTCATGTATGACTAATCAATTTTAACTTCTACCATGAGCTAGTCAACTACCTAGAACTCCTTTTAACCCCACTCACCACTCACCAATTACCACTCATCATTCACTTCATTTCACTTCCAATTCTCTTTCTAATTCTCTCTTAACACACACACACTATTATGAACGTATTTTTCCAGTAGTTAATCATCATCTTCATCAAAAATCACTTCAAGAATCAAGCTATAATCATCATAGGAAGAACACTTCAAGAACACTTCAAAAATCTCTTCAAGTTTACTAATTTACTTCCAAGCTTTCTAATCCATTCCAAGTAATCATCTAAGATTAAGAAACCTTTGTTATATATAGTAGGTTATCTTTCTTATTCAAGGTAATATTCATATTCAAACTTTGATTCAATTTCTATAAATATAAACTATCTTAATTCGAGTAAAAATCTTACTTGAACTTGTTTTGTGTCATGATCCTACTTCAAGAACTTTCAAGCCATCCAAGATCCTTTGAGGCTAGATCATTTCTTGTCACTTCCAGTAGGTTTACCTACTAAACTTGAGGTAGTAATGATGTTCATAACATCATTCGATTCATATATATAAAACTATCTTATTCGAAGGTTTAAACTCGTAATCACTAAAACATAGTTTAGTTAATTCTAAACTTGTTCGCAAACAAAATGTAAGACCCAAGTATTTATTGCACATAATGTATTTATGGTGTACGATGTGTGTATGAAGTGTACGAAGCATGTACGTGTTGCTTGCTCGAACGTCGAA
Source organism: Rutidosis leptorrhynchoides (assembly GCF_046630445.1). NCBI lineage: Eukaryota > Viridiplantae > Streptophyta > Magnoliopsida > Asterales > Asteraceae > Rutidosis > Rutidosis leptorrhynchoides. The sequence goes on along the minus strand of NC_092338.1, from coordinate 209,574,624 downwards.
GAAAACTAGACGTTGTTTGGAGTTACAAGGTGTGTACGTACCTTTTCGACACCAAATAAAGTTTGAGTTGATGTTTCAAAACCTCACCATTAAAAAGTAAATCTTATTACGTTTCCAACTATATTTGATTCATCGAAAACGGAGCTACGGTCAAAAAGTTATGGCCAAAACAAGTTTCTGAAATCTGACCTGTAGGGTGGAGCGGCGCCCCACCATATGGCGCGGCGCGCCGAAAGTGCCTGATGCGTTTTTTCAGCATTTTAAAGGGTCAAATGAGGGGTACTTTGGTCCTTTCACTTATGGACGGATTTGTGGCTTTAATAACAGTTTTAGATCCACTTTTGGATCATTTTGACATCCATTCAAACACTCCCAATCTTAGAGATAGAGAGATGAGTTTCTAGAGAGAGGAAGCTTGAGTTAATGATGAAGATGGTGATTTTTGCCCAAATTGGAAGCGGGTTTTGGTTCTCCTTGGTGTTTCTAGCTACTAGAGCTCGTTTTGGTGCTTGAGGTAAACCCTAATCCGAATTGTAGTGTTTGATTTCTTGTTTGAGTTAGGGTTTGTGTTAGTTAGAGTTATAAACCCATTTTATTGTGAAATTTGGGGGTTTTGGGTAAGATTCATGTAAGTAAGCCTAAATGGGTGACTTAGGGTTTCGATTGATTAAATTGTAAGTTTGGATCTTGCGTGTGTGGTTAAACCTTAGAACACTTGTGTTGACTTGGTTTTTGGGTGTAAACCCTAATTTAGGTCAAAACGGGTCGAATGGGTATTTTGGGACAAGTAAGCTTGATTCGGTGTTAAATTAAGTTTCAAGTCAAGTTTTGGTAAGTCAAGTAGGTAAATACTTGATTTAAGTGTTAGTGGTTGTCTTGGAAATATAATCACTAGTCGTTAGTGATTTTGGGGCGTTTTATGACTTTGGTCAAAATGGGTAATTTGAATTGGGTCAAAATTAAGGATGACACTAATTTGGATTAAATGGATGTTAAACGATTTTGTTAAGTGTTAAATGATGTTTTTGGAATGAATTACTCGCAAGAAGTAATTGTGAGTTAAAATGATATTTTAAGATTTAGTCAAACGTGGTCAACCTTGTTATGGGTCAATATTGCACGTGTTGGGGTTTTTGTGTAATTGGCGTTTGAAATGACTACTACCTAAGTAGTAATTTAGTTTTAAGACCAAGGTTTGGTCTAATGGGTGTAAAGTATGATTTAGGGTTAAATCGTACTTTGTTGTGTTGGTTTGAATTACCACCCGAAGTGGTGATGTGTTAGTGTCCATTAGGTTTTAAATGGGCGGGTTTTGGCGAGCAAGGTGTAATCCCTCGGTTAAGGGATGTTTGTGTCGGGTTCTCTTTTAGAGAATGTGTAATTTATGTGTATATTGTGCCTATGTGTATTATAGGTGATTACTTGCTCGGATTTGAGGACGAAGATCATGTTGTACATGACTTATGCGGGCATTCCAAGGTGAGTGGAATAATTATATGCGTATGTATATAATGTATCTATTTGTTGTAGCGTGAAAGGTGTAGTGTTGAGGTGTTAAGACACCACGTTTCACGTGAAGAGTGTAGCATCAAGGTGTTAAGATGCCACTCGGGTGTAGCATCGAGGTGTTAAGATGCCACCTAGGAGTGTAGTGTCGAGGTGTTAAGACACCACTCCGTAAAATAATGAGTGTTGCATCGTGGTGTTAAGATGCCACTCGGGGTGATGTGTCGAGGTGTTAAGGTGCCACCCTAGGGGTTAGTGGTGCGAGGTGTTAAGTGCCCTAACGGATGTTATGAACACCGATGGCGTTTTCGCGAGCGCCGTTCCCTTGTACTATTGGTCAACCATGGTTATTTGTGTTGTAAGCATATTATATTATTCGAGTCATATTTATATGCGGTTGTTATGCTAGCTTGTGGTATTGGAGATTTATAGCTTGTTATTGTGACGATAAGCAAATTATGTTTGCTAGCGTGTTTGCGGTTTGTGTAAGTGTTTGCAAGTAGGTATAATTATATATGTATTCGTATAATTATTGCATTCACTAAGCTTTTAGCTTACCCCTCTCGTTGTTTACCTTTTTACAGGTATTGTGTTATGAAACTAGCTAGTTGTTAGACTAGTTGCGTATGAGCGCTTGGGCTCGATGGGGTAGCTTTTGGATATGCAGATGCGGATTGGGGATTTGGTAGTCCCCGGGATTATTCTCTTGGTATCGGGTTGGGTTATAGAGTCCTAACTCGTCTAAATGTAAATTGTGATGGAAACTTGTATTTTGTACGAAAGTCGTAAAACGGACAATGTGGGCCCCATTATGTAAAACTTGATTTTACGATTGAAATGTGTTAGTTTCATATATTTTAATGGGTTGTGAAAAGCGTTTGGTCTAATTATGTCGGGAAGTGGTCCATCTTTTTCGCGTTTCAAAACTTTTGGACAGGCTACTTTTGCGCGCCGCGCGAGGTCCATGGCGCGCCGCACCACTTGCTGAATAAATAAATTTTTTTTTTGTGTGACATTTTAAGCGGGTTCGAACGTGGTTTGGTTTGGGTTGTTACAAGTGGTATCAGAGCATAGTCTAAGGGAATTAGGTGACCTTCGAGTAGGTGCCTAGTCTTAGACTTATTGTCCGTTGTGCGTTATTTGAGGGACTTGTAGGGATACTTGTCGGATTAAGGTTTGTTAGTGCCTTAGAGTAGGTGACTAACTAGGACTTGTGTTGGTCCAAAGTGTGATTATGTGGGGCCTTATTGCGTGTGTAAATTAGTGCCTTAGATAGCTAGTGACTAATGTAAGTAGGCGGACTTGAACGTTGTTTAGTGATAGTCACCTAGGTTGTAGGTTGACTTGTTATTGCGATATACTTGTGTACATTTATTATTATATTGTATATAGGTGTATATATGTGACAACCCGGAAATTTCCAACCAAATTTAAACTTTAATCTTTATATGTTTCCGACACGATAAGCAATATTTGTTAAGTTAAATTTCAAGAATTTTAAACTATGTTCATACATTCATTCAACCTCGACCAAGTTCCAACGATTCACTAACCATTAAACGAATATGATTATATATGTATATGTGTATATATATTATAACTTGAAACGTAAACAAAATATTAGATTAAATACTTTATATGATTGTATCTATTTCAAAATGTTTATCAATGGAATTAGAAGATAAGATCAAATGATTAAATTATCAGATATATTGAATTATGATTACAAGTCTCTGTTGAAAGGCCCACGTTGATTTAAGAAATCTTTCCATTTTAACAATATTCGGAAAATGGTAAAATGATTTATAAATAAGAACAAATTATCAATCATTGAGAACTAGACAAAGGATAGTGGAAGATTGAATCTCATAAAGACTCGATTGATCTATTTAGTTTCAAACGTACAAAAACGTTTTCAGTTTAAAAAGAACTTTATTATTAAAACTTATATAACTTTTATAAATATCTAGAACCACTATTGACAACTCATTACTTAACTAGTATGATAAAGATAACGATATTTATATTTTATTTTATATATATAACGATTTAAATTAATATTATATATATTTATACGCGTATTATACGTACATAGTTTTATACTTTTACTATACTTAAACTTTACCTTTACTTTATTTTTACTTTACTTTAACTTTAATAATTCACTTTAATAATTCATACTTTAATAATTCATTTTAATAATTCATACTTTAATAATTCACTTTAATAATTCATACTTTAATAATTCACTTTAATAATTCATACTTTAATAATTCACTTTAATAATTCATACTTTAATAATTCACTTTAATAATTCAAAAATCTATTATAAATAGAATTCAATAGGTTTCATTATTTCATAGAAACTTGAAAATATTTTTCTCTAAACTCTCTCAATCGATTTACATATATATATTTACTCCGTATTATTTCAAGATATTGTTAGTATACATAAAATATTACGACGGAGTGCTGTCCGAGTGATTTCGAAATTGTTTTTCGAGTGAGATAGGATTAAGGAAATTATGGGTTATAGCTATGGAGGTGATTGAGTATGGTTCATGGGTATGCTCGTGAGGTCAATATAGTGTTTATCATTTCCGTTGCGTCTACGTACCTTTCCTGCAATATAGAATCTCAATATTGATACGTGAGTACTCATAATTTAACTTTTACATACTAATAGTGTATCCCTGACTAGTGCTCGAGTATTTAGGATTATGCATGCTTATACTTTTGATATTGCCCTTAGACAGGTTAGGTTGAATGTTGAATTAGTTACACTTGCAGTTGAGATAAGGTATAAGATATGCATGTCCTTGGAAAGCTAGCGAAAAAATTAAGAACTTTTCCTTTAGATATCGAATGGTTTCGATGAACGGATTAGAAGTTATAATCAATTGAATTTTCGATATTTTTATTAAAAATGATTATTATTATCGTCGTTTTTATCGTCGTTCTAGTTTCATCTTATTATTATCATTATTATTATCTTTATCAATAAAAGGGATTTATCATTAAAAATTGTTATTTTTTTTATTATTACTATCGTTATTATAGTTAAAGTTATAATTAGTATTATTATTATTATCCAATTATTATTATTATTATTGGTATTATTATTATTATTATTATTATTATTATTATTATCATCATTATTAATATATATATCATTATTTAAAAATGGTTATTGTTATTGTTATTATTATTATTACTGTATTATCATTAAGATAATTATTAGTATTATCGTTAATAATGTTATAGTAACTATCATTATTAATATTAATGTAATTAAAACAAATATTTGTAACACCTAATTATCTTGATTACTATTATTATCATTATTATGAACACGATATAAAAGACGATTAAAAGCTATTAAACGAAACGATTAGGAAATAATGGGTAAGAGTATCATGATGAAATTAAAATGTTATAAGATATTGATTTAGATAAAATTATCGTTCTTATTATTTTTATCATTACTATTATTATTAAAAGTATCGTTAGTATTAAAACTATCATTTTAACAAAAATTATCATTTTAATAGAAATGTCATTGTTACTATAAAATATCATTATTATTATTATTTTAAATAGAATTATTATTTTAAAGATAATATTAAAAATTATCGTAAATATTAAATTTATCATAATTAGAATTATCGTTTTATCTAATGTCATCTTAGTAATTATAAATATTGATATTTTTATAATAATAATTATTATTACAAAATAATACAACTTTTACTTACTATCATTATAGATATTATTTTATCAAATAAATATGTGATACAAACATATTTTACTACGTGTAATAACTTACTTTAATAATACCTATCATATTATTTTTATGATATTAAATGAACCCTATAAATTTTATTACTTAATATATATATATATATATATATATATATATATATATATATATATATATATATATATATATATATATATATATATATATATATATATAAGTATATTTTATTATATAAATTTAATATAAAATTTTATTTATTAATAAATAAATTATATTATTTACTCTAATAAATCTTTTAAAAATATTTAAAAATATAAAACAACGATATTTAAACTATATATTAATCATGTATAGATTTTTGGAAATTATTTTGAGTCAAATTTACTTTTGTTGACTTTTGCATATTAGTCTCGAGCATTAGGATTGTGGTACACTATGACTTGACCTAATTTGTTATACAAATATTGACCAACACCTAAATATATATAATTAATTTAGGTTCGTGAATCCGAGGCCAACCTTGCACTTGTTCAATGACGTTATATGTATTTTTACTACGAAATACAGTATGGTGAGTTTCATTTGCCTTTTTACCCTTTATATTTTTGGGACTGAGAATACATGCGCTTTTATAAATGTTTGACGAAATAGACACAAGTAATTGAAACTACATTCAATGGTTGAATTATCGAAATCGAATATGCTCCTTTTTATTAAAGTCTGGTAATCTAAGAATTAGGGAACAAACACCCTAATTGACGCGAATCCTAAAGATAGATCTATTGGGCCTAACAAACCCCATCCAAAGTACCGGATGCTTTAGTACTTCAAAATTTATATCATGTCCGAAGGAGGATCCCGGAATGATAGGGGATATTCTTATATGTATCTAGTTAATGTCGGTTACCAGGTGTTCACCATATGAATGATTATTTTTGTCTCTATGCATGGGACGTATATTTATAAGAACTGGAAATGAAATTCTTGTGGTCTATTAAAATGATGGAAATAAATGATTATGATAAACTAATGAACTCACCAACCTTTTGGTTGACACTTTAAAGCATGTTTATTCTCAGGTGTTAAAGAAATCTTCCGCTGTGCATTTGCTCATTTTAAAGATATTACTTGGAGTCTTTCCTAGCATATTTTGAAGAACGTTGCATTCGAGTCATTGAGTTCATCAAAGATTATTATTAAATCAATTTATAGTTGGATAGTGGATATTATGAAATGGTATACATGCCTGTCAATTTTCGATGTAAAAAAAGATTGTCTTTTAAAAACGAATGCAATGTTTGTAAAATATATCATATAGAGGTCAAATACCTCGCAATGTAATCAACTATTGTGAATCGTTTATAATGTATATGAACAGGTCCTTTCAGTTGGTATCAGAGCGGTGGTCTTAGTGAACCAGGTCTGCATTAGTGTGTCTAACTGATAAGTCGATAGGATGCATTAGTGAGTCTGGACTTCGACCGTGTCTGCATGTCAAAAGTTTTGCTTATCATTTTGTGTCAAAAATTAACTACTTATCATCCTCAGGAAATTACCTGCTTATCATTTTTAGTCTAAGACACGTCTTGCTGCATTGATTGCATGAATAGTGTATAGACAAAAATTCATATCTTAGCATATCTGCTAAATCATATCTTATCGTATCTGTTACTTTAAACTTTGCCTGACATATCCCGCAAAGTCCTCCGTAATCTACGAAATCTTTTGATCTATATATATATATATATATATATATATATATATATATATATATATATATATATATATATATATTCTATGTAATTAGAATAGCATCCGTTAGCCAAAATCATTTCATATCAAAAAAAAAAAAAATCCTTTATCCAATCGTACGAAATGGAATTCGTCATCAGTTCAAGTCACTCAGATTCCGAAATGGAATTCCATTCAAGCTCCGAAAGCAGTGTGACCAGAATAGATCAACCAATCAGTCATCACCTATTCTGGATGAATTGGGGATGGGTTCGTAGCCTCCTCAATCATTGGAGACAAGAAGAAGGTGATCCCTTCCATCCACCACATTGCCCTCTTGACGAAGAACCTGAAGTACTTACCAGCGAACCTGTCCGAAACACCATGTTCTCGCTCATTCCAGAGTATCTCGTCACGATTATATATTACATCAAATTTTAGATTTTATTTATCCGCTCGTCTGAACCGACAATCACCCCGGTGTAATAGAAGAAGTCAACGAGCTTCGCGCTCGGGTAGTGGCTTTGGAGAATATGGTGCAGAGATTACAAACACCGGCAGCAGCATCAGCAGCATAACCAGTACCACCATCATCAACGCCAATAGTACCATTACCACCTCCAACCACAACCGCGTCGTAAACCTCAACTTCACAATCTGTCCCACGAGCATCAACGTCATACGCACCATAGATACCAAGGAGTACAAACAACAATAACTGACGAAGTATTAATTCATAACTTCATTGGAGAAACATTCTGCGGCGATTATGTAATCTCTAAAGTCTTAGAGATTATCTAATCTAGCCCTAACCATAAATTAGTTAAGCGAACCAAAAATGATAGAAGGAAGAGTAGAAACCCTGACAAAAATGGTGTGTGATTAACAAGCTAAACTTGCTTTACTAACAGCATCAGCAGTACCGTCAGAGTTACCAGCATCGTCAGTACATTCAACATCCGAATCAACAACACCGATAACATCACAAACTCCGTCAGTTCAAGAATCACTGTGGACATCATTACGAATCAATAACGTGTATATTGTATCAACGAGTTATGAAGAATTAACTCATTCCCTCTCAAGAAATTATATGTATATTATATATATATATATATATATATATATATATATATATATATATATATATATATATATATATATATTTTTTGAAATAAATCTTTCCGTGCTAAACTATTGTGTGTGAATCTTAACTACTCGGTTAATTCATATTACAAATATGCAATAATGTAAGTCCTTCGGCCGCAACTTAACCAGCGTTAACTACAATCTCTGTCGCAATTCAACAAATTCCAATTCATAATAAATCAAGTATATATTTGATTTTACACTTTCATCATCGATGTACCCGAAACTTTTCAGATAACATCATTCGTACTTTGCGAAATTCACAAGAATTCCACGAACCGAACATCATACATCAACAAATAACGAAGTATTGATTCATAATTTCAATGTCATTAAAGAAATACTGCGTAAAAGTTATGTACTTTTTAAAGCCTTTAGGGATTATTAAATTCTAGTTTCAACCGTAAATCAAATGAGTTTAATTTAACATTAACTCATTAAATCTATGTTACATCTGAATAAAATATACATATATATATATATATATATATATATATATATATATATATATATATATATATATATATATATTTTCATAAAGACTGTAATAAAATTCTTTTGTACAAAATATTAATTGTGAAATTTTTTTTTAACGGGTAGGTAATACCCGAGAGATATATAAATTCACAAATAATATATTACATTCTTCGAATCTGATTCAGCAAATTATCCATTATACTCCCTACTTTCACAACAATATACATTCTTTTATAGAAATCAAAACAACCATACTCATTCAAAATTTAATTACATATTCTGATTTTGAAATCTCAAAATTCAACTGGAGATATGACCAAAATCATCACTCTTAGATCCTTACATCTTTCACAAGCTATATTTTGACTTCAAAACTGTGTTAGAACATCAAATGTATGTTAACGATTACAATCTGTGTTCAAACCCTTCGAAAATTTCTGAAGACACTTCGAATGATGAGCAATCGAGATGATGATCCAACCACATGTTACCCACAGTTATGTACCCGAAAAAACTCTTGAAACCAAAGTAAAAGTTTAAACAACGTATCCGCGTCAGATTCTTTGGCATTTATTAGCAAATATAACTTTACGAATCCTATTCAAAGTAGCCAGTTTTGTCACAGCTCCAGCAAGTCAACTTCGACTTTTCAGTCAGACTAACCTTATTATAACCTTGAGATATACACCATCGTTACCAGGGAACCTTTTACATTCCACCACATTATTAGCAGATGTACCAACAACTTCATTACCCTTTGACTTTAGCCTCTCCAAAAAGTCATTATAATTATTTATTGAAACCCCATCATTTACTCATTCGCATCTTGTAATGAGAATTGCCATACGAATCATTGGGAATTAGTAATCAGTATTTTGAAATCTCGCAGCATGTCTACGCCAACAGTTATATGTGTATATATAACGTCTATCTTCTTGACTTAATTTGAATGTGAAGTTTCTGAAAAATACTCCGAACTAAGAATTGGTTCTCCGAAAATGAAAAAATGCTGATGAAGCAGCAAAAACTAAAAACGACTTTAAACGGTAAAATCTGAATGATAATGATGAAGTGTGCTGGCAAATCTCAGAAAAAGAGAAGTTTTGGAACTGGAAAACGGATTGAGCAAAGTAGGAAGGAGGCTTTGGACAAATTACAAAGACTGAACCTGACTTCAAAGGATCCAAATGATTCAGTACCTGCTGAAGTCATTAACGAATACCTTGCTCCTGACTCTAAACCCCTGCGGACAATATTCTTCATCATCCTCTGATATTAGAAATTCTAAAATATCATCATATCTTTCATTATAAATATCCTCCATATTTCTGAAGATATTTTCTTAATTTTTCTTATTTGAAATCATTTACCTCTTCGCACTATCTGTATTACATCATAAAAGAAACTATTTTAGTTTCTAAATTCTGAAACATTCAAGTTTAAAATAGGAATATTTTGAAGTAGTGTTGGGAACTGAAGCATGAATTAGTATAATATAATGACACTTGATCAACGTGATTATATTACAGTAAGTCATGATGAGTTTCTAAATGGAACGTGATGATTCACAGATCATAATATCATCATGTGCCATGTTATACGACTCTTGTATTCTATTTAACCTCTAAAATATCAAGAAAATATTTCTTGATTCGGCCTTTTCCAAGGTATTCTAGTAATTTGACAAGTCAAGATCGTGCCATCACAATTTCCTTCCTAGAACATTAACAATGTTCATTCTAAAATTCATATCTGTGAATTCTGGACTATTACAAGCGGTGCTTAATCGCAAGAAGAAGAAACAAAAGGACAAAACTCCGAAATAAAAATTGTGGTATAAATTGCAGCAAATAAAAGAGAGCATTAACTGTTAATGATAGTGATTATAGAAGACAGAAGCAGAGACTTTGAAATATAAGGGAACATATAAAGCCCAACGATAAACCAGAAATTATAAACCATATATATCGATGCATATAGCAATATAAAGACACGGGAGAACTAGAAACACTATAAACCCAAGAGTATAGTAGAAGTAAATAGATTCTTTCGGCGGTAGATGAAAAAGAAGAATGACCGATATGAAAGTTAGAAGTATATCGAGAATCAGAACTGGATGGAGCATATTGATGAATACTTTAAAATATGAGTTGAGGGGAAAAGAATAGAAGGTGATGAAACATGACTAGGAACTTAGAAATCAACAGATTCAACTCACACAATGGCGGAATAAGTGAATCAAACCCTCTAGTGAATAGGTTAATTTTTTTTTTGATTAATTTAGTCAAACCACAACTAAATCAAGTGTGATTAGCTCAACACCTAGAGCTATTATTCACCACCTGGGTGATTTGGACTGAGAGAAAATTGGAGGAGCTCACTAGATCTGAGTGTGTGTAACAAATGAGAGGCTTAACCTAAAATGAAGAACATAAGACTTTATATACCCCTGATGTTGACTCACCCATACGATTCATTCATCACACGTACGAGTTGGCTTCATCAGCCGTACGGGTGATCACTCACTCGTGTCCTCTCATTTAGGTTGTAATTGTGACTTAGCTCAGCATCAACCGTGCGTATGAGCCTGTCAGCCGTACTAGTGAGGCTTCACTCGTACGTCTAACTAAGTCTAACATAGTCAAACATCTAAATCTCATTCCTGCAGTTCCTGTAACCACATACAAATACGTATAGGATAATAACGAGCAATCATGGTGGCCTGTAAACTGTTGTACCTGCAATGGACGTAGGTAGATGTCTAGGGACTTGCATAAAATGCATCAACAGAAGGTGTGAGTTGTAAGGAAACGAAGGAGGTGAATTTATAAGAAAATCTCCGACAGAACAATTAAAATGGACGATCGCATTTAAAGCGGATCCTAATTCCCTTGATTACCGGAGAGTCAAATCTTATTAAGAAGATTTTCTTCAAATCCCTTGAAATCTGGGAATCAATCATATCTACGTCAAATGATAAGATGAATCTACACTTACTCATTTCACTCTTCTTTGTTAGCTTCATTCGTACTCTTCATATAAATGGATTGTTTATCCAAATTATTCGTTGATGATAAAACTCTAATTTTTAGCCCGTATGCATCATGAAAACATACTTATTATCATTCACGACCTTTCCACTCAAATTTCGGGACGAAATTTCTTTAACGGGTGGGTACTGTGACAACCCGTAAATTTCCAACCAAATTTAAACTTTAATCTTTATATGTTTCCGACACGATAAGCAATATTTGTTAAGTTAAATTTCAAGAATTTTAAAGTATGTTCATACATTCATTCAACCTCGACCAAGTTCCAACGATTCACTAACCATTAAACGAATATGATTATATATGTATATGTGTATATATATTATAACTTGAAACGTAAACAAAATATTAGATTAAATACTTTATATGATTGTATCTGTTTCAAAATGTTTATCAATGGAATTAGAAGATAAGATCAAATGATTAAATTATCAGATATATTGAATTATGATTACAAGTTTCTGTTGAAAGGCCCACGTTGATTTAAGAAATCTTTCCATTTTAACAATATTCGAAAAATGGTAAAATGATTTATAAATAAGAACAAATTATCAATCATTGAGAACTAGACAAAGGATAGTGGAAGATTGAATCTCATAAAGACTCGATTGATCTATTTAGTTTCAAACGTACAAAAACGTTTTCAGTTTAAAAAGAACTTTATTATTAAAACTTATATAACTTTTATAAATATCTAGAACCACTATTGACAACTCATTACTTAACTAGTATGATAAAGATAACGATATTTATATTTTATTTTATATATATAACGATTTAAATTAATATTATATATATTTATACGCGTATTATACGTACATAGTTTTATACTTTTACTATACTTAAACTTTACCTTTACTTTATTTTTACTTTACTTTAACTTTAATAATTCACTTTAATAATTCATACTTTAATAATTCATTTTAATAATTCATACTTTAATAATTCACTTTAATAATTCATACTTTAATAATTCACTTTAATAATTCATACTTTAATAATTCACTTTAATAATTCATACTTTAATAATTCACTTTAATAATTCAAAAATCTATTATAAATAGAATTCAATAGGTTTCATTATTTCATAGAAACTTGAAAATATTTTTTTCTAAACTCTCTCAATCGATTTACATATATATATTTACTCCGTATTATTTCAAGATATTGTTAGTATACATAAAATATTACGACGGAGTGTTGTCCGAGTGATTTCGAAATTGTTTTTCGAGTGAGATAGGATTAAGGAAATTATGGGTTATAGCTATGGAGGTGATTGAGTATGGTTCATGGGTATGCTCGTGAGGTCAATATAGTGTTTATCATTTCCGTTGCGTCTACGTACCTTTCCTGCAATATAGAATCTCAATATTGATACGTGAGTACTCATAATTTAACTTTTACATACTAATAGTGTATCCCTGACTAGTGCTCGAGTATTTAGGATTATGCATGCTTATACTTTTGATATTGCCCTTAGACAGGTTAGGTTGAATGTTGAATTAGTTACACTTGCAGTTGAGATAAGGTATAAGATATGCATGTCCTTGGAAAGCTAGCGAAAAAATTAAGAACTTTTCCTTTAGATATCGAATGGTTTCGATGAACGGATTAGAAGTTATAATCAATTGAATTTTCGATATTTTTATTAAAAATGATTATTATTATCGTCGTTTTTATCGTCGTTCTAGTTTCATCTTATTATTATCATTATTATTATCTTTATCAATAAAAGGGATTTATCATTAAAAATTGTTATTTTTTTTTATTATTACTATCGTTATTATAGTTAAAGTTATAATTAGTATTATTATTATTATCCAATTATTATTATTATTATTGGTATTATTATTATTATTATTATTATTATTATTATTATTATTATTATTATTATCATCATTATTAATATATATATCATTATTTAAAAATGGTTATTGTTATTGTTATTATTATTATTACTGTATTATCATTAAGATAATTATTAGTATTATCGTTAATAATGTTATAGTAACTATCATTATTAATATTAGTGTAATTAAAACAAATATTTGTAACACCTAATTATCTTGATTACTATTATTATCATTATTATGAACACGATATAAAAGATGATTAAAAGCTATTAAACGAAACGATTAGGAAATAATGGGTAAGAGTATCATGATGAAATTAAAATGTTATAAGATATTGATTTAGATAAAATTATCGTTCTTATTATTTTTATCATTACTATTATTATTAAAAGTATCGTTAGTATTAAAACTATCATTTTAACAAAAATTATCATTTTAATAGAAATGTCATTGTTACTATAAAATATCATTATTATTATTATTTTAAATAGAATTATTATTTTAAAGATAATATTAAAAATTATCGTAAATATTAAAGTTATCATAATTAGAATTATCGTTTTATCTAATGTCATCTTAGTAATTATAAATATTGATATTTTTATAATAATAATTATTATTACAAAATAATACAACTTTTACTTACTATCATTATAGATATTATTTTATCAAATAAATATGTGATACAAACATATTTTACTACGTGTAATAACTTACTTTAATAATACCTATCATATTATTTTTATGATATTAAATGAACCCTATAAATTTTATTACTTAATATATATATATATATATATATATATATATATAAGTATATTTTATTATATAAATTTAATATAAAATTTTATTTATTAATAAATAAATTATATTATTTACTCTAATAAATCTTTTAAAAATATTTAAAAATATAAAACAACGATATTTAAACTATATATTAATCATGTATAGATTTTTGGAAATTATTTTGAGTCAAATTTACTTTTGTTGACTTTTGCATATTAGTCTCGAGCATTAGGATTGTGATACACTATGACTTGACCTAATTTGTTAGACAAATATTGACCAACACCTAAATATATATAATTAATTTAGGTTCGTGAATCCGAGGCCAACCTTGCACTTGTTCAATGACGTTATATGTATTTTTACTACGAAATACAGTATGGTGAGTTTCATTTGCCTTTTTACCCTTTATATTTTTGGGACTAAGAATACATGCGCTTTTATAAATGTTTGACGAAATAGACACAAGTAATTGAAACTACATTCAATGGTTGAATTATCGAAATCGAATATGCCCCTTTTTATTAAAGTCTGGTAATCTAAGAATTAGGGAACAAACACCCTAATTGACGCGAATCCTAAAGATAGATCTATTGGGCCTAACAAACCCCATCCAAAGTACCGGATGCTTTAGTACTTCGAAATTTATATCATGTCCGAAGGAGGATCCCGGAATGATAGGGGATATTCTTATATGTATCTAGTTAATGTCGGTTACCAGGTGTTCACCATATGAATGATTATTTTTGTCTCTATGCATGGGACGTATATTTATAAGAACTGGAAATGAAATTCTTGTGGTCTATTAAAATGATGGAAATAAATGATTATGATAAACTAATGAACTCACCAACCTTTTGGTTGACACTTTAAAGCATGTTTATTCTCAGGTGTTAAAGAAATCTTCCGCTGTGCATTTGCTCATTTTAAAGATATTACTTGGAGTCTTTCCTAGCATATTTTGAAGAACGTTGCATTCGAGTCATTGAGTTCATCAAAGATTATTATTAAATCAATTTATAGTTGGATAGTGGATATTATGAAATGGTATACATGCCTGTCAATTTTCGATGTAAAAAAGATTGTCTTTTAAAAACGAATGCAATGTTTGTAAAATATATCATATAGAGGTCAAATACCTCGCAATGTAATCAACTATTGTGAATCGTTTATAATGTATATGAACAGGTCCTTTCAATATATATACAGGTACCTATTTGGTGTGGTGTCCTAGGGATGAATCTATTGGAGAGATTCAAAGGTTTGGCGGTTTTTGAATGATCGAGTTCACGGTAAGGACTTTGATCATTTGGGTACTAGGAGTTATCGCGTGTTGTTTTTGTGTGAATGTTGTGTCAGTTCGGGTAAAGTACTTTGCGTGGACATGTGAAAATGGTAAGGTACGCATTTGTAATAATGTCCGATCACCATTATTACGAAAGTGTATCTTGACATCAAGCATGACATGATGAGTACCGAACGGAGGAAACGAGGCATGGTTGGGGTAGATTCGGGATAAATGAGGGATCTTTATTGGTTCCTAGTTGATAGTGTCTCGGGTGATGTGCTTGTAGTCACATCGGGTTCGTTGCGAGTCGAGAAGTGTTACGGTGGATTCGGTTAGTTAAGTGAGTGAGCCAACTCACGAGTTTGGCGCGTACGTAGTCACCCTAAGTAGTGGGTGCATTATTTGAGATCTGTTATTCGTTGTAGTTAGTCATCGTAACTTGGATGACCGAGTTATGTGTGTGCGTGTGTGCGTCGAGGGCTTGAATTTCGTAAAGGAATGCGACGAGTCTAATGATTGTAGATTGGGTTACACTCGGGAGAGTGTGTGTGTGGTTAGAGAATCGTGTTAGGATTCAAATTGTAAGTCGCCTTGGAAATTGGCGAATCGAGGAGTCTTCGGGTCAATAAACTCATGGGAGTGGGACCCATATGATGATGCTTACGATAGTGTGTTAGTGTGACGGAAATTATAGGGTAACATTCCTAACGGAATACCCCTGTTGTGGTGTTTGTGCCGATGTGAGGTAGGGTGTAAGACTTGGTGTTCTCAAGCATCTCCTTAGTGTTAGATAAAGGGTTTCGTTAGGCTATATCATTTTGGCCTTGTGGAAATTTCGGGTAGCATGTGAACGCTTGGGACTTTTGATAAGACAATAGGCCGTAGGGTTTTTCTGGTAGGTATGACCTCGGGTCATTATTGTGGAGAGGTGGGTGACATCGGGTGTATGGAACCTAGAGATCGAGTTCTAAAATTCAGTAGGTTGTGGCGGGAGTCTGCATGACACTGCGTCAGGTGCCTTCTTATACCTGCTAGTGTGATGTTCAACTCCGGTGATGGTTTGATCGTTAGTGCTTGGAGTGCCGGTGAGATACCCTTGGAAGGAGCGGAGATTGTAATAGTGATCGACGGGTGATGGTAATTCGACAGTGGTGAAAGTTGAAGTTTAAGAACATTGTGGTGAATACTTCTTGCGAAGTGACGGATGAGCGCATCTTATTACTCTTAAGTGATAGACGGGTGAAGATTACCGGTGGATCAGTGATGGACTTAATGGTCGGATAGGCCAAATGTTATGACGAAGGGTCGATATTGCGGTCGATGCGATTATTGTGTCGGATTGGTCCCTCTTCTCCATGAGAGTGGGCAATTATTGATAAAGGTTCGTTAAGTGGAAGGTCGGGTGATCTCGACGGAGATGCACGACTGATTAAGCGGAGCGGCATATGCCTAGACTTAGAGGCGTACATAGGATTTTGATGGAGCTCGCTCTGCGAATGACGAAGGGTTGTTAGTTGTTATTCGTGGTACAAAGGTGCGATGTCGTCGCCTGTACGACATCTCTTGTGATTGTGCATGACGGCTCTGAGAGCCTAAGGTGAATTTATGGTGGTTCAGTGCGGATGACCAACGATGAGGGTGGTCGTGTGTTTTGTGAAATGCTAACTCCGCAGGATGTTATCATCTTAGCGGTGAGAAATGGAGCTAAATCCTAAGTGGGGGAGTTTTTACTGAAGTATGGGGAAGCTTCGGTGGTGTTAGATCAAGTGAAGTGTAAGACTTCTTAGGAAAGGTGGTCGTGTAGTACCATTGTGCGGTGTGAGACCAAATGTGAAGTTTGAGATCTCGGAGTGAGGAAAATGAAGTTGTCATTGCGAGTGCTTTCGTGATGCAAATTTGGGTTAGTGTGAAGCTCAGATAGTACTTTTAAGGGAGTATGAGTTGATATCGTGGTGAATACTGTATTTTTCTTTCTCGGGAAACGTGGACGTGGAAATCGTCAGTGGATTATTCCACTTTATGGACGATTGTGAGGCGAAGAGTGTCGGTTCTGATTGTGTCGCGTAGAGACATGCGGTTGTTGTTGGTTTGCGAGAGTGTGTACCGTAGTAATGTGACCCGTAGGTTGCGTCGAAATGTCAAGACCATCCTAAATGGACGGTCTAGGAAGGAGGATTCACCCGGCGTTGGTGAATATTTTGTGGGTCGTGTGGCGAATTGCGAATTTAGTGTAATGATGATTCGCCGTTGACGGGATTTTTGTATACGAATAGCTTCTGTGTTTGTACTAGGAAGTCGTAATGTATGGTTCAGAGGAGAAACCCTATGACGATGTGTTTGTGTTTCGTCTAGCTCATGGTGTATTATCGTCGTCCTGGATTAATCCAGTGGCGGATGGTCGTGTGTGGATTAAATTATGGGAAAGTTTGTGCCCCTAGTGTGATTAGTTGGCGATACCGAGATTTCTTCGTTGAAGGAATGTAGCTTGTTGCGAGTTGTAGCCGAGAGGACTTGAAGGAATGTATGGTGTTTTCTATATTTCCTAAGTGGGTAGTTTGAACGTTGGACGCGTGGGATATCGCTGGTTGCGGTAATGCACGCTAGTGATTATTAGCGTGTGGTGAAAACTTCGGATTAATGGAAATTGTTATTGGAATTATTGCGGATATCGAGTTGGATACATGTCAAAGGACCGTAGAGTGTAGGTCCGGAATGGTTAATTGACGAAGATCACGAGGACGTGATCGAGTTTAAGTGGGGGAGAGTTGTAAGACCCAAATATTTATTTCACATAATGTATTTATGGTGTACGATGTGTGTATGAAGTGTACGAAGCATGTACGTGTTGCTTGCTCGAACGTCGAAGAAAACTGGACGTTGTTTGGAGTTACAAGGTGTGTACGTACCTTTTCGACCCCAAATAAAGTTTGAGTTGATGTTTCAAAACCTCACCATTAGAAAGGAAATCTTATTACGTTTCCAACGATATTTGATTCATCGAAAACGGAGCTACGGTCAAAAAGTTATGGCCAAAACAAGTTTTTGAAATCTGACCTGTAGGGTGGAGCGGCGCCCCACCATATGGCGCGGCGCGCCGAAAGTGCCTGATGCGTTTTTTCAGCATTTTAAAGGGTCAAATGAGGGGTACTTTGGTCCTTTCACTTATGGACGGATTTGTGGCTTTAATAACAGTTTTAGATCCACTTTTGGATCATTTTGACATCCATTCAAACACTCCCAATCTTAGAGAGAGAGAGATGAGTTTCTAGAGAGAGGAAGCTTGAGTTAATGATGAAGATGGTGATTTTTGCCTAAATTGGAAGCGGGTTTTGGTTCTCCTTGGTGTTTCTAGCTACTAGAGCTCGTTTTGGTGCTTGAGGTAAACCCTAATCCGAATTGTAGTGTTTGATTTCTTGTTTGAGTTAGGGTTTGTGTTAGTTAGAGTTATAAACCCATTTTATTGTGAAATTTGGGGGTTTTGGGTAAGATTCATGTAAGTAAGCCTAAATGGGTGACTTAGGGTTTCGATTGATTAAATTGTAAGTTTGGATCTTGCGTGTGTGGTTAAACCTTAGAACACTTGTGTTGACTTGGTTTTTAGGTGTAAACCCTAATTTAGGTCAAAACGGGTCGAATGGGTATTTTGGGACAAGTAAGCTTGATTCGGTGTTAAATTAAGTTTCAAGTCAAGTTTTGGTAAGTCAAGTAGGTAAATACTTGATTTAAGTGTTAGTGGTTGTCTTGGAAATATAATCACTAGTCGTTAGTGATTTTGGGGCGTTTTATGACTTTGGTCAAAATGGGTAATTTGAATTGGGTCAAAATTAAGGATGACACTAATTTGGATTAAATGGATGTTAAACGATTTTGTTAAGTGTTAAATGATGTTTTTGGAATGAATTACTCGCAAGAAGTAATTGTGAGTTAAAATGATATTTTAAGATTTAGTCAAACGTGGTCAACCTTGTTATGGGTCAATATTGCACGTGTTGGGGTTTTTGTGTAATTGGCGTTTGAAATGACTACTACCTAAGTAGTAATTTAGTTTTAAGACCAAGGTTTGGTCTAATGGGTGTAAAGTATGATTTACGGTTAAATCGTACTTTGTTGTGTTGGTTTGAATTACCACCCGAAGTGGTGATGTGTTAGTGTCCATTAGGTTTTAAATGGGCGGGTTTTGGCGAGCAAGGTGTAATCCCTCGGTTAAGGGATGTTTGTGTCGGGTTCTCTTTTAGAGAATGTGTAATTTATGTGTATATTGTGCCTATGTGTATTATAGGTGATTACTTGCTCGGATTTGAGGACGAAGATCATGTTGTAGATGACTTATGCGGGCATTCCAAGGTGAGTGGAATAATTATATGCGTATGTATATAATGTATCTATTTGTTGTAGCGTGAAAGGTGTAGTGTCGAGGTGTTAAGACACCACGTTTCACGTGAAGAGTGTAGCATCTAGGTGTTAAGATGCCACTCGGGTGTAGCATCGAGGTGTTAAGATGCCACCTAGGAGTGTAGTGTCGAGGTGTTAAGACACCACTCCGTAAAATAATGAGTGTTGCATCGAGGTGTTAAGATGCCACTCGGGGTGATGTGTCAAGGTGTTAAGGTGCCACCCTAGGGGTTAGTGGTGCGAGGTGTTAAGTGCCCTAACGGATGTTATGAACACCGATGGCGTTTTCGCGAGCGCCGTTCCCTTGTACTATTGGTCGACCATGGTTATTTGTGTTGTAAGCATATTATATTATTCGAGTCATATTTATATGCGGTTGTTATGCTAGCTTGTGGTATTGGAGATTTATAGCTTGTTATTGTGACGATAAGCTAATTATGTTTGCTAGCGTGTTTGCGGTTTGTGTAAGTGTTTGTAAGTAGGTATAATTATATATGTATTCGTATAATTATTGCATTCACTAAGCTTTTAGCTTACCCCTCTCGTTGTTTACCTTTTTACAGGTATTGTGTTATGAAACTAGCTAGTTGTTAGACTAGTTGCGTATGAGCGCTTGGGCTCGATGGGGTAGCTTTTGGATATGCGGACGCGGATTGGGGATTTGGTAGTCCCCGGGATTATGCTCTTGGTATCGGGTTGGGTTATAGAGTCCTAACTCGTCTAAATGTAAATTGTGATGGAAACTTGTATTTTGTACGAAAGTCGTAAAACGGCCAATGTGGGCCCCATTATGTAAAACTTGATTTTACGATTGAAATGTGTTAGTTTCATATATTTTAATGGGTTGTGAAAAGCGTTTGGTCTAATTATGTCGGGAAGTGGTCCATCTTTTTCGCGTTTCAAAACTTTTGGACAGGCTACTTTTGCGCGCCGCGCGAGGTCCATGGCGCGCCGCGCCACTTGCTGAATAAATAAATTTTTTTTTTGTGTGACATTTTAAGCGGGTTCGAACGTGGTTTGGTTTGGGTTGTTACACAAAAGTTAATCCTTCTAACTTGACTTTTAAAATTAACTACACACATGTTCTATATCTATATGATATGCTAACTTAATGATTTAAAACCTGGAAACACGAAAAACACCGTAAAACCGGATTTACGCCGTCGTAGTAACACCGCGGGCTGTTTTGGGTTAGTTAATTAAAAACTATGATAAACTTTGATTTAAAAGTTGTTATTCTGAGAAAATGATTTGTATTATGAACATGAAACTATATCCAAAAATTATGGTTAAACTCAAAGTGGAAGTATGTTTTCTAAAATGGTCATCTAGACGTCGTTCTTTCGACTGAAATGACTACCTTTACAAAAATGACTTGTAACTTATTTTTCCGACTATAAACCTATACTTTTCTGTTTAGATTCATAAAATAGAGTTCAATATGAAGCCATAGCAATTTGATTCACTCAAAACGGATTTAAAATGAAGAAGTTATGGGTAAACAAGATTGGATAATTTTTCTCATTTTAGCTACGTGAAAATTGGTAACAAATCTATTCCAACCATAACTTAATCAACTTGTATTGTATATTATGTAATCTTGAGATACCATAGACACGTATACAATGTTTCGACCTATCATGTCGACACATCTATATATATTTCGGAACAACCATAGACACTCTATATGTGAATGTTAGAGTTAGCTATACAGGGTTGAGGTTGATTCCAAAATATATATAGTTTGAGTTGTGATCAATACTGAGATACGTATACACTGGGTCGTGGATTGATTTAAGATAATATTTATCGATTTATTTCTGTACATCTAACTGTGGACAACTAGTTGTAGGTTACTAACGATGACAGCTGACTTAATAAACTTAAAACATCAAAATATATTAAAAGTGTTGTAAATATATTTTATACATACTTTGATATATATGTATATATTGTTATAGGTTCGTGAATCAACCAGTGGCCAAGTCTTACTTCCCGTGTAACATATGTTTGAAAATGAAAGAATTTATCATTCCTTCGGAAGCATGGGTATGGTTTGACAATAATCGAAGATGTGTCCCTGGTATGGTTGTTATCAACATTCTCGGAGTTTTTGGATATTCAAACAAGAAAAATGAAGTCATGTACATGGCACATGGTGGTGATTAGGTTGATCGAGTCCAATCACCATCACGAATCATTAGAACTTTGGTATGGCTTACCGTAATATAACCACATTGATCGAGTGTCGTTATATTACGCTAACTCATACCTCCATTCCCACATCACTCCATAACATCAAGTTCGTGTAACTGTGAAGATCTAGAATGAACAAAGTGTAACGACATCTCAAACGTGACTCGTATTAAATCGAAAGAATTTCTGCAACTCTAAAGAAGCGTTCCCCGAGGGAAGTGTATAAATGTTTGTTCACGTCAAAGCGGTTCGAGTCAGACAATAATGTATTCAGGTATGAAAAGAGTAACGAGTCATGATAACGAGTAGCATGCAACCGTAGTGATAAATGTTGATGACGATACTCACCTAGAGTAGTGATGGTAGTAACACCAAAAAGTAGATAGTAAGAAACACCAGTGGGAAACCAATAGTAAGTTGAAACGGTGGCAAATAACAATCCGGGAGACAGAGTTCCCGAACAAGTGTGACTAATGAAGTCGTCGTCATCCATACGTGTATGAATCTTGAATTTACGTGTGTTACCAGAAAGTGGCAGAATACGGATTCGTATGATGAAAGTTTGGTACCATCAAGAAGTTTGCCTAAGAATGATTCAAGTATAATGCACAAGTAGTCAAGTAAGTGCTATCTATAGCAAATGTATGTCAGAATGCAATGGCTAACTATCCGGTTGTAGTCTAGATTCACTAATGCGTCCCAACGACTCTGTCAGACACACTAATGCACATCCTAGTTCCCTACAACCAATGCTCTGATACCATCTGTAGCGACCCGACCAAATCGTCATTGACGGCGCCGACTACTTAGGTCCCGTTACGTGGTCGTAGTCCCTATATGAGACTCGTTTGACCAAAATTATGTCGCATTCTTTTGAAACGTATCATGTTTGCAAAGTTTAGTTTACAAAACCGTTCGACGACAAGTTTAAGTTTACAAGAGTATAAAGTATAAATGAAATAACTTGCGACATAATTAGTTTAAAATTGCGGTTGCTATAAATAGCGTAAGTATGTAAACAATATGTTTGAATCCAAAGGTGCTATCACTAGCGTATGTATGTATGTATGCTTGACCCCAAGCAAGAAATCAGAGTGTATGCATGCATGCTTGACTCCAAGCAAGTATGAGTGTACGCGGAAGCATGTATCAAATAGCCATGTATGAACCTGAGAATCATATAGAAAACTGTCAACGAAAAACGTTGGTGAAATCATAGGTGTTTTAGTAAACGTTGTATTTGAACCACAAGATTTAATATAAGATGATTATCAAAATCATTTGCATTCCAAAGTTGTTGTTTGTATCCCGGGCACCCAATTATCAAACTTAACTGTTTTGCACCCTTTGCGTAGTGTTAGAACATACACTAGACCCGAAAATATATTTCATCCGCTAACGGTAGCGAACCGTCCGAATGAGGCTCGTCAAGCCCATGTGATCACATAATATAAGTTCTCGTTTACACCCTGCAAGTGTAACTAATGATAATTGAATTGAGGCTTTTTGTTCAAACCCGCACTTGGAATGTTCGTTTTCGTACTTGTGTTCAAGTCTAAAAGTATGATACGTATATGTTTCTCATCCCATAGTTTAAAGCATAAAAGTTGTTGAAAGATGGGACTATGATCTCACCTCGAGTGCACGAGTATAAAAGTACTTCACAAAGTAAATGTGTGCATGATAGTTGCTTAGCCTTGACCTAAACAAATTAGTTGTATCAATTAACCGGTTACAACACAAGGTCGGGTGAAATGTGTTCAATTAGTCCTATGGCTCGTTACGACTCGATTATGTAGCATGTGAATCAAATTGTCAAGTTTCATGCAAGATACAAGTACAGAAACAAGTTAGGAAGGTTGCATAATCATTTGGTTAAGTTTGACAAAAAGTCAAACTTTGGTCGGTCAAAGTCAACGAAAGTCAACACGTTCGGGTCGGGTCCCGAACTATTTTTCTGAGGTTTTTATTCATATATAAGCATGTTAGAACAAGTCTCATGTGAATTGAAGGTGCGTAGCATAGCAAACATTTTTCGAAATTTGACAAAGTAGGTCAGAACCCAAACACGGCTATTGCCGCGCCGCGGCCAGAGGTGTCGCGCCGCGACATTAGGCGTGGCCTGGTACCTGGTCAGTTTCAAAAGTTCAAGTCTTGATCCAAAATTCAATTTAGCACAAAACGCAAACCGTAAACACTTAGAATACGCATCTTATATCATTGGAAAGCTCTTTTGACAAGGAATACAATTAACTACCTTTCACCAAGCAAAAACATCAATTACAATAACCGAAAACTCGTCAATTGATCAAGAAAGGTTTATTTTCAAAGTTTCAAGTTCGTAAAACGTATTTTATGATTCGGGAATCCAATTTACACATACGATATGCCGCTTCGAAGGTAATTAAGCATACATTGCATCTAAACACTTACTAACAACATTAACAAGCATTCAACGCATCAAAAGTTCATTTCAAAGTCTATCAAACCCTAACCAAAATTCACAAAAATCAATAATCATGTGTTTGAAGTTTTCTTAATCAACCTACGCATCAAAACGAAGCTAGTGATACTAGTAACACAATTAAAACATGAACTTTAACAATCAAACAACATTTAATCTTTCAAAATGCAAGATTAAGCAAACCCATTTCAAATGTTCAAACTAGTTACTCAAAACAACAAATCGAGCAAACAAAATATATATTCATGTTACACACGAGCCATAGACACTAACTAACACCATTTCAAGTATAAAAACACGAATTTAGAGAAAATCTAGAGTTTTAGAAATGTTACCCAAACTTGATGAAATTGGTAACAAAATGTAGAGGATGAAGAGAGGATCACGAAAATGTAATTTGTTTTGATGTTTCCTTCTTGATCCGGATTTAGATGATGATTTTATAAAGATGGGTGTTTGAGTTCTAAAATGGAAGAGAGAAAAAGAGGGAGAAGATGAAGTGAGAAATGAATGGATGAGATGGTGGGAGGTGGTGGTGACTAGTTACCAAAATTTGGCCAAGTGCCAAGATTAGTCCCTCAAGTTTCAAAGCGGGTGCGGGAATTAACCAAACGAATATTTTAAAAACGCTCGAGTAAACGAGTGATGTTATAATTAAATGACGGAATTATTATGAATGTTGGTCAATGGAAACTACGAATTTAAATAACGAAAGGTATTATTTTAAAAAAAAAGATAGTGTTAAAAATAAATTTAACGGAAAAACGCGGGATGTTACACCACATATTCTTCGCAGAATATCAATGAAGTTATGGATCAATACTTCATCGTTCATTATTGTTGGTACTCCTTGGTATCTATGGTGCGTATGATGTTGATGTTTGTGGGACAGATTATGATGTCGAGACGTGTGATGCGGAAGTTTTTTGTTAGTGGTAATGATGGTATTGTTCATGTTATTGATGGTGGTGCTGATTATGCTGCTGGTGCTGCTACTGGTGTTTGCAACCTTCGCACCATGTTCTCCAAAGCCGTCACGCGAGCGCGAAGTTCCTTAACTTCGCACCATGAACAAGATTTATAATATGGGATAGTATATAATCGTGACGAGATACTCTATAAATGAGAGAGAAAATGGTGTTTCGAATAGGTTCGCCGGTAAGTGCTTCAGGTTTATCGCCAAGAGGGCAATTTGGTGGATGGAATGGATCACCTTCTTCTTGTCTCCAGTGATTTAGTATATTACGAACCCATCCCCAATTCATCCAGAATAGATGATGGGAAATTGGTTGATCCATTCCGGTGACGCTGCTTTCGGAGCCCGAATGGAAATCCATATCGGCATAACTGTCGAAATCTGAAGAATTCGAACTAGATGCGGAATCCATCTTGTATAATGGGGAAAATGAATTTTTGGTATGGAATAGATTATAGGAGTTAGATTTGGTACTCTTCAATACATAATTTACATATGTGTATATAATACCAAAATCCCGTAAATTACAGAAAATCTTTGAAAAGATATCAGTCAAAGTTCGCAATAACAGATATGCTAAGATAAGAATTCGTCTATACACTATCAATGCAGTAAATGCAGTAAAACGAGTCTAGACTTATGAATGATAAGAAGGTAATTTCCTAAGGATGATAAGCAGATGATTTACGACTAGAAATGATAAGCAAAACTTTTGACATGTAGACACGGTCGAAGTCCAGACTCATTAATGCATCCTAACAACTACTAGTTAGACACACTAATGCAAGACCTGGTTCGCTACGACCACTGCTCTGATACCAACTGAAAGTTGGGGACGCATCCCACTCAGTGCCTTCTCAGCTAACCGCCTGTGACCACTGAGCGTACCTCAGACACTGATTTTACGGCCCGCCTCTCGGCAATGTACAGCCAACCCTAATATGGACCGCGAGGAGTAAGAGCCAATGCTTCGTCACAGGTAACACTGTGAGAACCCCCTATACAATTAACCCGCTAATAAACGGCATTAAACTAGCTCTGATACCAACTGAAAGGACCCGTCCTAATCCACCTGGATGAAGTCATTAACATTTGGTCCCATTACGATGATCGGCTCCAAGTAATGTCCTTATATTGAGCAAATGCACAGCGGAAGACTTAATTCGTACCTGAGAATAAACATGCTTTAAAGTGTCAACCAAAAGGTTGGTGAGTTCATAGGTTTATCATAACAATCATTTCAATATGTTAATAGACCACAAGATTTCATAATCATAAACATAATACACTCGCAAGTGTATGTAAAGCATTCTAAGTGGTTGAGCACTTGGTAACCATACTTAACATTTAATCAATGTCGCATATTCCCTTTATTATGAAATCTCACTACACCGTACCAAGTGTAGTCACCAAAACAAAGTACTGTGCAACCGTTGAATACTGGTCGTCCAGTCCGGTTGGGGTTGTCAGGCCGGATAGATCTATCAACAGGATTCGCGTTTACAATACCCATGTAAATAGTAGTTACCAAGCTACAGGGAAATATGCCACTGGTACAACTCAACGTAGAATATATTTTTAAGTACTTGTGTCTATTTTGTAAACATTTATAAAAGCAGCGCATGTATTCTCAGCCCAAAAATATATATTGCAAAAGCAATTAAAAAGGGAGCAAATGAAACTCACTTTTGCCTTGAAGGTATTTAATTCGACTTGGTCTCCGATAGATATCACGAACCTAACCATATATATAATATATCAACATATTTTCTTTTTAAGTAATCGTTACATATATATACACTTTTAGTACTTTTAATATTTTCTTAGTCCGTAGTTAGCAGTCCGATGTTAGTGGTCCATAATTAGTTGCTTAAATAAAATAAATAAAGACCCCATCGTATTCGTATTGATCAGAATTAATCTCGACCCATGGTACCATGTTGTCAAATGATGTGTTGCGTACATAAAGTACCGTGTTGTCAAATGACGTGTTGCGTACAATCATGAGGTCTTATGATTAATCTTCTCGTGTTGTTTATGGGTGGTCCTGAAATATATAAAATCAAATCATAAGTAATTATATATAAAATATCATATTAATTAGAAAAGATATGATTAATTTACTTTTTCTCCAAATATTTTCGTAGCTAAACTAGCTTCGGATACCCAATCTTGTTTTAGTCGTAGTTTCTTCATTACAACTCCGTTTTTATTGGTTCAACTTGCCACTTCCTTGGATCGAGTAAAATATGAACTGAAAATACCTTAGTTTGTATTCGAAATCATAGGTTATAGGTCAAACTTTGGTGAAACTTATGAAAATGATCATTTTCCATCATAAAAACAACATTTAATGATCATTTTTCTAAAAATATTTACACTTTGAGTTAAACCATGAAATTTTTATGTGTTAACATATTCATAAGAAATATCATTTTTTTCAGAACATGAAGTTCCAATTCAAAGTTCAAGATGGTTTTTAATTATCCAACCCAAAACAGCCCCCGGTTGCACTCCGACGACGTAGATTCAGTTTTTAAGATGTTCTTTGTAAAACCAAGTTATATCTTGTTAGGTTAGCATATCATTATTATATATTACAGGTCTTGAAGTGTTTTAAAAGTCAAGTTAGAAGGATCTATTTAGTTTGCGAACAAGTTTGAAATCATTCAAACTATGTTCTTGTTGTTAAAATTTTATACCACAAAATAAGATAGCTATATGAATATGAATTGAATAAGATTATGAATAAGGTTACTACCTCAAGTTACTTGGACAAAGTTACTGCAAAAGATAAGAATTAATCTTGGAATCAAAGAGTGGTGGAGTTAGATAAAAAGGTTGGAAGTAAACTTCTTTAAATGGGTGGTTATTTTGATATG
Source organism: Rutidosis leptorrhynchoides (assembly GCF_046630445.1). Lineage (NCBI taxonomy): Eukaryota > Viridiplantae > Streptophyta > Magnoliopsida > Asterales > Asteraceae > Rutidosis > Rutidosis leptorrhynchoides. The sequence goes on along the minus strand of NC_092338.1, from coordinate 209,546,114 downwards.
TTCTTGAAAGAGTTTTCTTATGGTGTTTAAGGCTTGTAATTGAAGCTAAATGATGGGGAAAATGCTTGAAGATGATCAAGTATGAAGTTAGGAGTATTTTGAGAGAGAAATGAGGGTGTAGGTATGAGAAAATGGAGTGAAGAAATGGTGTTCATTTATAAAAACGTTTTTAGTTTATAAAGAAAGAAAAGGATTCCTAATTTTGTTTTCTTACTAATAATTCATACTACTTGACAAATTCTAGTTACCTCATATCTAGAGCAGTAATAATGTTGATTAGGATGTTGATTTGATGTGTATATACCAATAGTAAATACGTATAGAAGCTGGGTATGATACGGGTACATATACCCTAGATATACGTATAGAAATCTTGAGGAAACGGAACGAGAATTCAAATATAGCTATCTTTTGTGAATATATTTATATTGTTTTATGTATTTAAGTCCTTAAAAAGTGATTAAATACATTATATATACGATACATGTATAAGCATTATAGATTATAAGTATATATATCAAAGAATGTTACGTATAGTTATCGTTTTGAAAACTTAAGTTAGTAGTTTCAAAATATACTTATAACTCATTGTCATTAGTACACAATGAAATGTTAAACCATCCATAGATCATGTTAAATATATATAAATACATATATATACACAAACGTATAATTATCGTATATTATATAGTTCGTGATATCATCGGTCATATTGGACGGTCAAACGTTGTGTAAAACTCTTTTTTTTAAAAACACAAGTCTCAAAAATTTGGATTGCTTATCATATTGGTATGGTTTAATTTATGTAAATATTAATCTCATAAGTATAATTTGGTCGGAAAATTCCGGGTCATTACAACATGCTTGTACTTTTGATATTGCATTTAGACAGGGTAGGTTGAATCTTGAATTAGTTACACTTGCGGTTGAGATAAGGTATAAGATATGCATGTCCTTGGAAAGCTAGCGAAAAATTAAGAACTTTTCCTTTAGATATCGAATGGTTTCGATGAACGGATTAGAAGTTATAATCAATTGAATTTTCGATATTTTTATTAAAAATGATTATTATTATCGTTGTTTTTATCGTCGTTCTAGTTTTATCTTATTATTATCATTATTATTATCTTTATCAATAAAAGGGATTTATCATTAAAAATTGTTATTTTTTTTATTATTACTATCGTTATTATCGTTAAAGTTATAATTAGTATTATTATTATTATCTAATTATAATTATTATTATTATTAGTATTATTATTATTATTATCATTATTAATATGTATATCATTATTTAAAAATGGTTATTGTTATTGTTATTATTATTATTACTATATTATCATTAAGATAATTATTAGTATTATCGTTAATAATGTTATAGTAACTATCATTATTAATATTAGTGTAATTAAAACAAATATTTGTAACACCTAATTATTTTGATTACTATTATTATCATTATTATGAACACGATATAAAAGACGATTAAAAGCTATTAAACGAAACGATTAGGAAATAATGAGTAAGAGTATCATGATGAAATTAAAATATTATAAGATATTGATTTAGATAAAATTATCATTATTATTATTTTTATCATTACTATTATTATTAAAAGTATCGTTAGTATTAAAACTATCATTTTAACAAAAATTATCATTTTAATAGAAATGTCATTGTTACTATAAAATATCATTATTATTATTATTTTAAATAGAATTATTATTTTAAAGATAATATTAAAAATTATCGTAAATATTAAAGTTATCATAATTAGAATTATCGTTTTATCATAATGTCATCTTAGTAATTATAAATATTGATATTTTTATAATAATAATATTATTACAAAATAATACAACTTTACTTACTATCATTATCATTATAGATATTATTTTATAAAATAAATATGTGATACAAACATATTTTACTACGTGTAATAACTTACTTTAATAATACCTATCATATTATCTTTATGATATTAAATGAACCCTATAAATTTTATTACTTAATATATATAAAAGTATATTTTATTATATAAATTTAATATAAAACTTTATTTTAAAGCATGTTTATTCTCAGGTGTTAAAGAAATCTTCCGCTGTACATTTGCTCATTTTAAAGATATTACTTGGAGTCTTTCATAGCATATTTCGAAGAACGTTGCATTCGAGTCATTGATTTCATCAAAGATTATTATTAAATCAATTTATAGTTAGATAGTAGATATTATGAAATTGTATGCATGCCTGTCAATTTTCGATGTAAAGAAAGTTTACCTTTTAAAAACGAATGCAATGTTTGTAAAATATATCATATAGAGGTCAAATACCTCGTAATGTAATCAACTATTGTGAATCGTTTATAATGTATATGAATGGGTCCTTTCAGTTGGCATCAAAGCTGGTATAACGCCGTCCATGTGTGGCGGGTTAGTCGTAAAGGAGGTTCTCACAGTGTTACATGTGACGAAGCATTGGCTCTTACTCCTTGCGATCCCTTACGAGGGTTAGCAATTGCCGAGAGGCAGGCCCTAAAATTAGTATCTGAGGTACACTCAGTGGTCACCAGGCGGTTAGCTGGGAAGGCACTGGGTGGGATGTGTGGTGTCCCCAACTTACTTTCAGTTGGTATCAGAGCGGTGGTCTTAGCGAACCAGGTCTGCATTAGTGTGTCAAACTAATAAGTCGATAGGATGCATTAGTGACTCTGGACTTCGACCGTGTCTGCATGTCAAAAGTTTTGCTTATCATTTTGTGTCGAAAATTAACTACTTATCATCCTCGGGAAATTACCTGCTTATCATTTTTAGTCTAAGACACGTCTTGCTGCATTGATTGCATGAATAGTGTATAGACAAAAATTCATATCTTAGCATATCTGCTAAATCATATCTTATCGTATCTGTTACTTTAAACTTTGCCTGACATATCCCGCAAAGTCCTCCGTAATCTACGAAATCTTTTGATCTATATATATATATATATATATATATATATATATATATATATATATATATATATATATATATATATATATATATATATATATATATATATATATATATATATATATATATATATATATATATATATATATATATATATATATATATATATATATATATATATATTCTATGTAATTAGAATACCATCCGTTAGCCAAAACCATTTCATATCGAAAAAAAAATCCTTTATCCAATCGTACGAAATAGAATTCGTCATCAGTTCAAGTCACTCAGATTCCGAAATGGAATCCCATTCAAGCTCCGAAAGCAGTGTGACCAGAATAGATCAACCAATCAGTCATCACCTATTCTGGATGAATTGGGGATGGGTTCTTAGCCTCCTCAATCATTGGAGACAAGAAGAAGGTGATCCCTTCCATCCACCACATTGCCCTCTTGACGAAGAACCTGAAGCACTTACCGACGAACCTGTCCGAAACACCATTTTCTCGCTCATTTCCAGAGTATCTCGTCACGATTATATATTACATCAAATTTTAGATTTTATTTATCCGCTCGTCCGTACCGACAATCACCCCGGTGTAATAGAAGAAGTCAACGAGTTTCATGCTCGGGTAGTGGCTTTGGAGAATATGGTGCAGAGATTACAAACACCAGCAGCAGCATCAGCAGCATAACCAGTACCACTATCATCAACGCCAACAGTACCATTACCACCTCCAACCACAACCGCATCGTAAACTTCAACTTCACAATATGTCCTATGAGCATCAACGTCATACGCACCATAGATACCAAGGAGTACCAACAACAATAACTGACGAAGTATTAATTCATAACTTCATTGGAAAAACATTCCGTGGCGATTATGTAATCTCTAAAGTCTTAGAGATTATCTAATCTAACCCTAACCATAAATCAGTTAAACGAACCAAAATGATAGAAGGAAGAGTAGAAACCCTGACAAAAATGGTGTGTGATTAACAAGCTAAACTTGCTTTACCAACAGCATCAACAGTACCGTCAGCGTTACCAGCATCGTCAGTACAGTCAACATCCGAATCAACAACACCGATAACATCACAAACTCCGTCAGTTCAAGAATCACTGTGGACATCATTACGAATCAATAACGTGTATATTGTATCAACGAGTTATGAAGAATTAACTCATTCCCTCTGAAGAAATTATATGTAAATTATATATATATATATATATATATATATATAATATATATATATATATTTTGAAATAAATCTTTCCGTGCTAAGCTATTGTGTGTGAATCTTAACTACTCGGTTAATTCATATTACAAATATGCAATAATGTACGTCCTTCGGCCGCAACTTAACCAGCGTTAACTACGATCTCTGTCGCAATTCAACAAATTCCAATTCATAATAAATCAAGTATATATTTGATTTTACACTTTCATCATCGATGTACCCGAAACTTTTCAGATAACATCATTCGTACTTTGCGAAATTCACAAGAATTCCACGAACCGAACATCATACATCAACAAATAATGAAGTATTGATTCATAATTTCAATGTCATTAAAGAAATACTGCGTAAAAGTTATGTACTTTTTAAAGCCTTTAGGGAATATTCAATTCTAGTTTCAACCGTAAATCAAATGAGTTTAATTTAACATTAACTCATTAAATCTATGTTACATCTGAATAAAATATACATATATATATTTTCATAAAGACTGTAATAAAATTCTTTTGTACAAAATATTAATTGTGTAATTTTTTTTAACGGGTAGGTAATACCCGAGAGATATATAAATTCACAATTAATATGTTACATTCTTTGAATCTGATTCAGCAAATCTTCCATTATACTCCCTACTTTCACAACAATATACATTCTTTTATATAAATCAAAACAACCATACTCATTCAAAATTTAATTATATATTCTGATTTTGAAATCTCAAAATTCAACTTGAGATATGACCAAAATCATCACTCTTAGATCCTTACATCTTTCACAAGCTACATTTTGATTTCAAAACTGTGTTAGAATATCAAATGTATGTTAACGATTACAATCTGTGTTCAAACCCTTCGAAAATTTCTGAAGACGCTTCGAATGATGAGAAATCGAGATGATGATCCAACCACATGTTACCCACAGTTATGTACCCGAAAAACTCTTGAAACCAAAGTAAAAGTTTAAACAACGTATCCGCGTCAGATTCTTTGGCATTTATTAGCAAAAATAACTTTACGACTCCTATTCAAAGTAGCCAGTTTTGTCACAGCTCCAGCAAGTCAACTTCGACTTTTCAGTCAGACTAACCTTATTATAACCTTGAGATATACACCATCGTTATCAGGGAACCTTTTACATTCCACCACATTATTAGCAGATGTACCAACAACTTCATTACCCTTTGACTTTAGCCTCTCCAAAAAGTCATTATAATTACTCATTGAAACCCCATCATTTACTCATTCGCATCTTGTAATGAGAATTGCCATAAGAATCATTGGGAATTAGCAATCAGTATTTTGAAATCTCGCAGCATGTCTACACCAACAGTTATATATGTGTATATATAACGTCTATCTTCTGGACTTAATTTGAATGTGAAGTTTCTGAAAAACACTCCGAACTACGAATTGGTTCTTCGAAAATGGAAAAAATGCTGATGAAGCAGCAAAAACTATAAACGACTTTAAACGGTAAAAGCTGGATGATAATGATGAAGTGTGCTGGTAAAGCGCAGAAAAAGAGAAGTTTTGGAACTGGAAAACGGATTGAGCAAAGTAGGAAGGGGGCTGTGGACAAATTACAAAGACTGAACCTGACTTCAAAGGATCCAAATGATTCAGTACCTGCTGAAGTCATTAACGAATACCTTGCTCCTGACTCTAAACCCCTGCGGATAATATTCTTCATCATCCTATGATATTAGAAATTCTAAAATATCATCATATCTTTCATTATAAATATCCTCCATATTTCTGAAGATATTTTCTTAATTTTTCTTATTTGAAATCATTTACCTCTTCGCGCTATCTGTATTACATCATAAAAGAAACTATTTTAGTTTCTAAATTCTGAAACATTCAAGTTTAAAATAGGAATATTTTGAAGTAGTGTTGGGAACTGAAGCATGAATTAGAATAATATAATGACACTTGATCAATGTGATTATATTATAGTAAATCATGCTGAGTTTCTAAATGGAACGTGATGATTCACAGATCATAACATCATCATGTGCCATGTTATACGACTCTTGTATTCTATTTAACCTCTAAAATATCAAGAAAATATTTCTTGATGATTCGGCCTTTTCCAAGGTATTCTAGTAATTTGACAAGTCAAGATCGTGCCATCACAATTTTCTTCCTAGAACATTAACAATGTTCATTCCGAAATTCATATATGTGAATTCTGGACCATTACAAGCGGTGCTTAATCGCAAGAAGAAGAAACGAAAGGACAAAACTCCGAAATAGAAATTGGGGTATAAATTATAGCAAATAAAAGAGAGCATTAACTGTGAATGATAATGATTATAGAAGACAGAAGCAGAGACTTTGAAATATAAGGGAACATATAAAGCCCAACGATAAACCAGAAATTATAAACCATATATATCGATGCATATAGCAATATAAAGACACGGGAGAACTAGAAACACTATAAACCCAAGAGTATAGTAGAAGTAAATAGATTCTTCCAACGGTAGATGAAAAAGAAGAATGACCGATATGAAAGTTAGAAGTATATCGAGAATCAGAACTGGATGGAGCATATTGATGAATACTTTAAAATATGAGTTGAGGGGGAAAGAATAGAAGGTGATGAAACATGACTAAGAACTTAGAAATCAATAGATTTAACTCACACAATGGCGGAATAAGTGAATTAAACCCTCTAGTGAATAGGTTAAGTTTTTTTTTTGATTAATTTAGTCAAACCACAACTAAATCAAGTGTGATTAGATCAACACCTAGAGCTATTATTCACCACCTGGGTGATTTGGACTGAGAGAGAATCGAAGGAGCTCACTAGATCTGAGTGTGTGTAACAAATGAGAGGCTTAACCTAAAATAAAGAACATAAGACTTTATATACCCCTGCTGTTGACTCACCCATACAATTCATTCATCACACGTACGAGTTGGCTTCATCAGTCGTACGGGTGATCACTCACTCGTGTATTCTCATTTAGGTTGTAATTGTTACTTAGCTCAGCATCAACCGTGCGTATGAGCCTATCAGCCGTACTAGTGAGGCTTCACTCGTACGTCTGACTAAGTCTAACATAGGCAAACATCTAAATCTCGTTCCTGCAGTTCCTGTAACCACATACAAACACGGATATGATAATAACGAGCAATCATGGTGGCCTGTAAACTGTTGTACCTGCAATGGATGTGGGTAGATGTCTAGGGACTTGCATAAAATGCATCAACAAAAGGTGTGAGTTGTAAGGAAACGAAGGAGGTGAATTTATAAGAAAATCTCCGACAGAACAATAAAAATGGACGATCGCATTTAAAGCGGATCCTAATTCCCTTGATTACCTGAGAGTCAAATCTTATTAAGAAGATTTTCTTCAAATCCTTTGAAATCTGGGAATCAATCATATCTACGTCAAATAATAAGATGAATCTACACTTACTCATTTCACTCTTCTATGTTAGCTTCATTCGTACTCTTCATATAAATGGATTGTTTATCCAAATTATTCGCTGATGATAAAACTCTAATTTTCAGCCCGTATGCATCATGAAAACATACTTATTATCATTCACGACCTTTCCACTCAAATTTTAGGACGAAATTTCTTTAACGGGTAGGTACTGTGACAACCCGGAAATTTCCAACCAAATTTAAACTTTAATCTTTATATGTTTCCGAAACGATAAGCAATATTTGTTAAGTTAAATTTCAAGAATTTTAAACTATGTTCATACATTCATTCAACCTCGACCAAGTTCCAACGATTTACGAACCATTAAATGAATATGATTATATATGTATATGTGTATATAAATTATAACTTGAAACGTAAACAAAATATTAGATTAAATACTTTATATGATTGTATCTATTTCAAAATGTTTATCAATGGAATTAGAAGATAAGATCAAATGATTGAATTATCAGATATATTGAATTATGATTACAAGTCTCTGTTGAAAGGCCCACGTTGATTTGAGAAATCTTTCCATTTTAACAATATTCAAAAAATGGTAAAGTGATTTATAAATAAGAACAAATTGTCAATCATTGAGAACTAGACAAAGGATAATGGAAGATTGAATCTCATAAAGACTCGATTGATCTATTTAGTTTCAAACGTACAAAAACGTTTTCAGTTTAAAAAGAACTTTATTATTAAAACGTATATAACTTTTATAAATATCTAGAACCACTTTTGACAACTCATTACTTAACTAGTATGATAAAGATAACGATATTTATATTTTATTTTATTAAATATATATAACGATTTAAATTAATATTATATATATTTATACGCGTATTATATGTACATAGTTTTATACTACTTAAACTTTACCTTTACTTTATTTTTACTTTACTTTAACTTTAATAATTCACTTTAATAATTCATACTTTAATAATTCATACTTTAATAATTCATACTTTAATAATTCACTTTAATAATTCAAAAATCTATTATAAATAGAATTCAATAGGTTTCATTATTTCATAGAAACTTGAAAATATTTTTCTCTAAACTCTCTCAATCGATTTACATATATACATTTACTCCGTATTATTTCAAGTTATTATTAGTATACATAAAATATTACGACGGAGTGCTGTCCGAGTGATTTCGATATTGTTTTTCGAGTAGGATAGGATTAAGGAAATTATGGGTTATAGCTATGGAGGTGATTGAGTATGGTTCAAGTGTATGCTCGTGAGGTCAATATAGTTTTTATCATTTCCATTGCATCTACTTACCTTTAAGGAAATATTGAATCTCAATATTGATACGTGAGTACTCATAATTTAACTTTTACATACTAATAGTGTATCCCTGACTAGTGCTCGAGTATTTAGGATTATGCATGCTTGTACTTTTGATATTACCCTTAGACAGGGTAGGTTTAATCTTGAATTAGTTACACTTGCGGTTGAGAACTTTTCCTTTAGATATCGAATGGTTTCGATGAACGGATTAGAAGTTATAATCAATTGAATTTTTGATATTTTTATTAAAAATGATTATTATTATCGTCGTTTTTATCATCGTTCTAGTTTTATCTTATTATTATCATTATTATTATCTTTATCAATAAAAGGGATTTATCATTAAAAATTGTTATTTTTTTTTTATTATTACTATCGTTATTATTGTTAAAGTTATAATTAGTATTATTATTATTATCCAATTATTATTATTATTAGTATTATTATTATTATTATTATTATTATCATTATTAATATGTATATCATTATTTAAAAATGGTTATTGTTATGGTTATTATTATTATTACTAAATTATCATTAAGATAATTATTAGTAATATCGTTAATAATGTTATAGTAACTATCATTATTAATATTAGTGTAATTAAAACAAATATTTGTAACACCTAATTATTTTGATTAATATTATTATCATTATTATGAACACGATATAAAAGATGATTAAAAGCTATTAAATGAAATGATTAGGAAATAATGAGTAAGAGTATGATGATGAAATTAAAATATTATAAGATATTGATTTAGATAAAATTATCGTTCTTATTATTTTTATCATTACTATTATTATTAAAAGTATCGTTAGTATTAAAACTATCATTTTAACAAAAATTATCATTTTAATAGAAATGTCATTGTTACTATAAAATATCATTATTATTATTATTTTAAATAGAATTATTTTTTTAAAGATAATATTACAAATTATCGTAAATATTAAAGTTATCATAATTAGAATTATCGTTTTATCATAATGTCATCTTAGTAATTATAAATATTGATATTTTTATAATAATAATAATTATTAAAAAATAATACAACTTTTACTTACTATCATTATAGATATTATTTTATCAAATAAATATGTGATACAAACATATTTTACTACGTGTAATAACTTACTTTAATAATACCTATCATATTATCTTTATGATATTAAATGAACCTTATAAATTTTATTACTTAATATATATAAAAGTATATTTTATTATATAAATTTAATATAAAACTTTATTTATTAATAAATAAATTATATTATTTACTCTAATAAATCTTTTAAAAATATTTAAAAATATAAAACGACGATATTTAAACTATATATTAATCATGTATAGATTTTTAGAAATTATTTTGAGTCAAATTTACTTTTGTTGACTTTTGCATATTAGTCTCGAGCATTAGGATTGTGTACACTATTACTTGACCTAATTTGTTAGATAAATATTGACCAACACATAAATATATATAATTAATTTAGGTTCGTGAATCCGAAGCCAACTTTGCACTTGTTCAATGATGTTATATGTATTTTTACTACGAAATACAGTATGGTGAGTTTCATTTGCTCCCTTTTTCTCTTTACGTTTTTGGGCTGAGAATACATGCAAATGCTTTATTAACTGTTTTACAATATTTATATGCGTGAGTTTCATTTGCCTTTTTTACCCTTTATATTTTTGGGACTGAGAATACATGCGCTTTTATAAATGTTTGACGAAATAGACACAAGTAATTGAAACTACATTCTATGGTTGAATTATCGAAATCGAATATGCCCCTTTTAATTAAAGTCTGGTAATCTAAGAATTAGGGAACAGACACCCTAACTGACGCGAATCCTAAAGATAGATCTATTGGGCCTAACAAACCCCATCCAAAGTACCGGATGCTTTAGTACTTCGAAATTTATATCATGTCCGAAGGAGGATCCCGGAATGATAGGGGATATTCTTATATGTATCTAGTTAATGCCGGTTACCAGGTGTTCACCATATGAATGATTATTTTTGTCTCTATGCATGGGACGTATATTTATGAGAACTGGAAATGAAATTCTTGTGGTCTATTAAAATGATGGAAATAAATGATTATGATAAACTAATGAACTCACCAACCTTTTGGTTGACACTTTAAAGCATGTTTATTCTCAGGTGTTAAAGAAATCTTCCGCTGTGCATTTGCTCATTTTAAAGATATTACTTGGAGTCTTTCATAGCATATTTCGAAGAACGTTGCATTCGAGTCATTGAGTTCATCAAAGATTATTATTAAATCAATTTATAGTTGGATAGTGGATATTATGAAATGGTATGCATGCCTGTCAATTTTCGATGTAAATAAAGTTTGCCTTTTAAAAACGAATGCAATGTTTGTAAAATGTATCATATAGAGGTCAAATACCTCATAATGTAATCAACCATTGTGAATTGTTTATAATGTATATGAATGGGTCCTTTCACTACCTGCAAACACCGATATACGTATCTGTTCACCGCAGAGTAACCATTTTCATTCAATTTCATATTTGGATTTTGACCTATCAGAATCCAACAAGTGGCATAATGAAGAAAACATTGGATAAAATAGAACTTGTTAGAAACAGACAAATTATAAAGAATTTTGTTAAGAATCCACGCTAACTTTACCTAGCTAACTGGTTACATTTTATTTATCGCAATTTAATTATCATAATTTATATTCTCGCAATTTTATTTATCGTCATTTAATTTCTGTTATTTATTTTACGCACTTTAAAATCGGGACACATGTACACAATACGTCGGATTAATTCTGAGACAATAAGTTGTACATGGGTCATGATACGTATATATTAATTCGAATATTTGGTACATCCTAACACAATAAGTATACAATACGTTTTGATAAATCCTAAGACAATACGTACACAATACGTCTAAGTTAACTCTAAGACAATACGTCTCTGGGTTGATGCAAAGACAATACGTATACAATACGTCGTGGGATAATTCTATGATTATATATATATATATATATATATATATATATATATATATATATATATATATATATATATATATATATATATATATATATATATATATATATATATATATATATATATAAATCGATTATTGGACTATCAACATTGGACAATTAAAAATGAATTTAAAATATTGATTATAACATATGAAACAAAACAATTCTTCAAAGTTTGCCACTTGATTTCATCTTAAACCTCATTTGTACCTTGATAATTACATTCTGCGTTCAAATCCTTCAAAATTCTTGAAACACCTCGGATTGATAACCAACGATTCAGTTATGATAACTTTAAATGCTGATGAAGCAGCAAAAACTGTAGATGGTCTTAATGGTCAAAAGTTTGATGATAAAGAATGGAGTGTTGGAAACGCTTAATAGAAAACTTAGTACCGAAAAGCGGATTATGCGAAACTATGAAGGAAGTCGTGGACAAATCACAAAGAATAAGTTTGACTTCAAAGAATCGAAATGATTCAATGCCTGCTGAAGTCTTTAGCGAATATCTTGCTCCTTACTCTAAACTCTTGTGAACAATAGTCTTCATCATCCTCTGATCTTAGATATTCAAAGATATTATCGTATCTTTCATTATAAATATCCTCGATATTTCTGAATATATATTTTCATAACTAATCTTATCTGAAATCATTTATCTCTTGAGCTATCAGTGTTACATCATATGAGAAACTACTAGTTTCTATATTCTGCGAACCTTCGAATTTAAAATATGAATGATTTTGAAGTAGTGTTGGAAACTGAAGCATGAGTTAGTATAATATAATACGCTTGGCCAACGTGATTATATTACAGTAAGTCATGCTGAGTTTCTAATGAAACGTGATGATGATTCACAGATCATAACGTCATCATGTGTCATGTTACACGACTCGTTCAATCTGTTCAACCTCCGAACATGTCAATAAATATATTATTGATAGTTCCATCCTCAGTGATTCTGGTAATTTAACCAATCAATTTGTGAGAATACGCTCTTTCGTGCTTAGAATGTTATAATCATTCGAAACTCTATATCTACAAGTTATAGATCATTATTCGCTTGACTAAAAGTCGGGAAGAAAGAAAAACAAGAGCATGAAGCTCCGAAATATAAGGAAAAATATAAAGCCCGACAACAACACAGAAATTACAAACCGTGTATATCAATACGTATTGCAACGTAAAGACACGGGAGAATTAAAAACATTATAACCCCAAGGTAATCATAAAAGTAAACAGTTTCCTCTAGTGATAAATGAAAGAGAAGAATGACAGAAGCGATAGTCAGGAAAATACAAAGTATTAGTACTGGATTCAGCATTTCCAGAATCTTTTTAAGTATGAATTGAGTAAAGAAATGGTGAACAGAATGGAAAGGAAGCGGTAAATTTATAATGGAAACATCCAACAGAGCAATCGAGGTAGATGACCGCATTTAATTAAAGAGATCTTAATTTCTTTAATCACTGACGAATCAAATCTTATTTAGATTTCGAAGATTTCCTTAATCCCTTGAATTACGGAAATTCAACCAAGACGACGTCAAAAGATTAGACGCACCTTATTTTCTATATTCAACCATGACTAGTCAAAAGTTACGATGAAACTTGCCTTTCTCATTTCACCATTTAGTGATAGCTTCATTAGTACTCTTCGAGTAATCAAAATGTCTTATACATATTACTCAAGGATGATAAAACTCTATGTATCAACTCATATTCGTCATGAAAACATTTTTAGTGTTAGCCATGACGACCTCGATCAAATTTGAAAGGACCCGTCCTAATCCATCCGGACGAAGTTCATATCGATAATAAACGATTCACAACAGTTGATTACATCGCGAGGTACTTGACCTCTATATGATACATTTTACAAACATTGCATTCGTTTTGAAAAGATAATCTTTCATTACATCTGAAGTTGACAGACATGCATACCATTTCATAATATATCCAACTATAATTGACTTAATAATGATCTTGATAAACTCAACGACTTGAATGCAACGTGTTTTGAAATATGTCATGAATGACTCCAAGTAATATCTTTAAAATGATCAAATATACTGCGGAAGATTTCTTTCGTACCTGAGAATAAACATGTTTTCAAGTGTCAACCAAAAGGTTGGTGAGTTCATTAGTTTAGCATAAATAATCATTTCATAATTTTAATAGACCACAAGATTTCATATTTCCAATTCTCCTAAACATACGTCCCATATATAGAGACAAAAATATCATTCATATGGATTGAACACCTGGTAACCGACATTAACAATGTGCATATAAGAATATCCCCATCATTCCGGGATCCTCCTTCGGACATGATATAAATTTCGAAGTACTAAAGCATCCGGTACTTTAGATGGGGCTTGTTAGGCCCGATAGATCTATCTTTAGAGTTCGCGTCAATTGGGGTGTCTGTTCCCTAATTCTTAGATTACCAGACTTAATAAAAAGGGACATATTCGATTTCGATCATTCAACCATATAATGTAGTTTCGATTACTTGTGTCTATTTCGTAAAAAATTTATAAAAGCGCATGCATTCTCAGTCCCAAAAATATATATATTGCAAAAGCATTAAAAAAAGGGAGTAATGAAACTCACTTAATGTATTTTGTAGTAAAAATACATATATCGACATTAAACAACTGAACAATGCAGGGTTGGCCTCGGATTCACGAACCTAAAACATTTATATATTTATTAATATTCATATTTGTAATTGAACACATATATATGTATATATATAAAAGTATTAGTTATATCATTTTTATGTTGATAATATATATATGTTTTATATGTTTATTTTATATATATATATATATATATATATATATATATATATATATATATATATATATATATATATATATATATATATATAATGATATTAAGTTTTGTTATGTTGTATGTGTTAAATATATATATATATATATATATATATATATATATATATATATATATATATATATATATATATATATATATATATATATATATATTTATGTATGAAATTTAATTTGTCTATCAAAACAGTAGTTCTAATATACTAAGTTAATATTAGTGGAAAATAAATAATGATAATAACAATGATTTTAATAATAGTACTTGTAACAATATAAATTTTATTGTTTTTGGTAGATATGATATTAATGATTTACTTATAATAATAATAATAATTACTTTATTAAAAATGATAATATTAATAAAGATATTGTTAATATTGATACCTTTGTTTAATAATAATAATAATAATAATAATACTAATTGTTACAAAAGTGATACTAGTACTAATATTAATGAGAAAAATGATAACTTGTAATATATTCCATAATAATAATAATAATCCTTAATGATAACAATAATAACACTTATACTAATAATAATAGGATTCTTATTAAAAATGATACAATTAACAATTATACTACTTAAGATTAATAGTTATAATAATAATAATTTTAGTATTAATCCTAGTGTAATTAATAACAATTATAATTATTAATAATAGTCATAACAAATAACAATAACAATAATAATAATAATAATAATAATAATAATAATAATAATAATAATAATAATAATAATAACAAATTTTAAAATAAAAGCTACCTTTAAGAGAATTTCTAAAAAGAAAAGCCCCAAATCGGGCACGAACTCGTAACCTCCTGTATACCCTCAAACACTCCTTACCACTCATACATTTATGCCTTTCTGATATTATACAAACCATTTATTTATTTATCCTCTATTTAACTGTTTTGACAGTTTTGAGAAAAAAATAAATGTTGCAGGTGGGAGTCGAACCCGAGTCCTCTTAAACACCCGAATAGCTCTTATCCACTCAGCCACTTCCATTTTTCCGAAATTATACTGATCCCCATTTCTTTTATTCATATTTCCATTTTCATCTTCCTTATTAAAACTTTCAATCATTCAAACGATCCAACAGTTATCAAATTAAAAAAACGAATTGTTTTTAAGACTTATAGTTTAACAGAAACGATTCAGAGGTTTGATAAATTGAGAGAAAAAAAATAATAAAAAAAATTATTACCGAAGGTTGCTGCTGTCGCAAGACAAAAAAAAATAACAAAATGATTTTTGCAATCGAGAACGTTTTGGACAAAGTTTCCAATACAAATTGCGTTCCAATTCGTCCCTAATAACGTAATCAATCATCAACTTAACTGGAACTATTACCTTGAGCTCGAATTTAATCGATGAACAAACTTTGACTTTTTAAGACCAAAACTTTGACTCCAAAATTACGATTCGATATTAAAAATAAAGATTTGAAACTTTCCAGGTAGTTTGAGTATGCGATTCCTAACACTTCTGCATTTTTACATTTTGAAATTTGATTCGAATTTGAGAATTGGCTGAAAAGGTGAAAACAGGGTGTCGTGCTTATTTTATTTTTCTGTGTTTGGTTTTTTTTTATTTACTTACAGAGTGTAGTAGGTATTATATAAGACGAAATTTAGATATGATACAGTACCAGATCCATTCTCAGTTGTTTTGTAGCAAAAATCAAATCGGCATGAATCTTAGTCGTACAGAAAAAAATTAAAATAAAATAAAGTGTGATATGAGTTGTTGATAAATTGTACAATTTAAGAGACATAAAGCAGAAATCACCTACAGTTTTCGATGGAGTTATGTAACTGAATTGGACTCTAGTTCATATGTATCATTTTTCTTTTAATTATTATTAATTAATAATTATAATAATCTAATTACAAATAATACTAGTAATAATAATATTAATAGTAATAATGATAATAAGTCACAATAATATTAATATAGTGACAATGATAGTAATAATATTATTAGTGATAATAATAATAATACTATTTATATTAATGTTACTAATAATAATAATAATATTAATAATAATATCAAATTTTTTATATCTATAGGTTATATCTTTATAATACGTATCCGTTTATAAATATATATTGTTGTTTACTTAATACCCATTTGTATATATATAACAGTATATATACGAATAATAATTCTTAGTAGAAATCCCATATATACATATAGGTTCATAATAACATCATGTATAATACTTAATTTCTTATTATTTTATATGTCTAATTCCAACTGCTTAAAGTTTTATTTTACTAATATTATATATACACTTTTATATTTATAAATATTTATTTATATATTTAACTACACACAATGGTTCGTGAATCGTTGAGCACAGTCAAAGGGTAATTGAATATATGACACAGTTCAAACTTTTGAGACTCAACCTTATAGACTTTACTTATTGTGTCGAGATCATATAAAGATTAAGTTTAAATTTGATCAGAAATTTCCGGGTCGTCACAGTACCTACCCGTTAAAGAAATTTCGTCCCGAAATTTGATTGGGGTGGTCATGGTTGACAATAAGTATGTTTTTATGACGCATAGGAGTTGATAAATAGAGTTTTATTACTGTTGAGTAATATGGATAAGATAATTCGATTACTCGAAGAGTACGAGTGAAGTTATCTCAAAAGAGTGAAATGAATAAATGAAGTTTCGTTTTAACTTTTGACGTTGTCTTGGTTGAATTTTTTTAAAAAAATAAGGTGCGTCTTTAACCTTGGACGTGGTCACGTTTGAATTCCGGAATTCAAGAGATTTAAAGAAAATCTTCGAAATCTAAAAGATTTGATTCTTCGGCGAGTAAGGAAATTAAGATCTCTATAATTAAATACGGTGATTTGCCTCGATTACTTTGTCTGATATTTCCATTATAAATTTACCTTTTCCGTTCCATTAGTTTCCTCCACTTCTATACCTTCTTTCTCAGTTCATATATCCAAAAGATTATAATAATGCTGATATTGCTAAAAACGAACATATATTTCGTAGCATTATTCCTCAAGAAAGACAAGCTTTTAGTTGCAATTGTCCTATTTACAAGTGATTCTCATTTAAATAATAAAAATATGAAGACGAAAGACAGATTCGACGAATTGAAGACGCAAACGACCAAAAAGCTCAAAAGTACAAAAGACAATCAAAGAGGTTCCATTTATCGATAAGAAACGTCTCAAATTTACAAGAGTACAAGATTCAAAATGCAAAGTACAAGATATTAAATTGTACGCAAGGACGTTCGAAAATCCGGAACCGAGACCAGAGTCAACTCTCAACGCTCGACGCAACGGACTAAAAATTACAAGTTAACTATGTATATAAATATAATATAATATATAATTAATTCTTAAAATTAATATATATATTATAATATATTTATAAATCATCGCCAAACAAAGAGCCAAAGCTGGGTGAGCTGTAATTTCAAACTCCGCGAGTTGCGGAGTTTGAAGGCAAAAAATTACGCGACTCGAGGAGTCCCCCTGGACGAAAATTCCTATAAAAGCCAGCGAATTCTGATCGTAAAAATATCCTAAAAAATCTCTCTTTCTCTATATGTATACATAAATATTTATATTTATATTTTAATTTTAATTTTAATTATAATTTTAATTTTAATTTTAATCCTAATAATAAGGGTATGTTAGCGAATGTTGTAAGGGTGTAAGTCGAAATTCTGTCCGTGTAACGCTACGCTATTTTTAATCATTGTAAGTTATGTTCAACCTTTTTACATTAATGTCTCGTAGCTAAGTTATTATTATGTTTATTTAAAACGAAGTAATCATGATGTTGGGCTAATTACTAAAATTGGGTAATTGGGCTTTGTACCATAATTGGGGTTTGGACAAAAGAACGACACTTGTGGAAATTAGACTATGGGCTATTAATGGGCTTTATATTTGTTTAACTAAATGATAGTTTGTTAATGTTAATATAAAGATTTACAATTGGACGTCCCTATAAATAACCATATACACTCGATCGGACACGATGGGCGGGGTATTTATATGTACGAATAATCGTTCATTTAACCGGACACGGGAATGGATTAATAGTCACTAGAATTATTAAAACAGGGGTGAAATTATGTACAAGGACACTTGGCATAATTGATAACAAAGTATTAAAACCTTGGGTTATACTCAGTCGACATCCTGGTGTAATTATTAAAAAAAGTATTAAAATCTTGTTACAGTTTAAGTCCCCAATTAGTTGGAATATTTAACTTTGGGTATAAGGATAATTTGACGAGGATACTCGAACTTTATATTTATGACTGATGGACTGTTATGGACAAAAACCAGACGGACATATTAAATAATCCAGGACAAAGGACAATTAACCCATGGGCATAAAACTAAAATCAACACGTCAAACATCATGATTACGGAATTTTAAATAAGCATAATTCTTTTATTTCATATTTAATTTCCTTTATTTTATATTTAATTGCACTTCTAATTATCGCACTTTTATTTATTGTTATTGTATTTAATTGCACTTTTAATTATCGTACTTTTTAATTATCGCAAGTTTATTTTATCGCACTTTTATTTATCGCAATTTCATTATCGTTATTTACTTTACGCTTTAAATTAAGTCTTATATTTATTTAATATTTTACATTTTGTTTTAACTGCAACTAAAGTTTTTAAAATCGACAAACCGGTCATTAAACGGTAAAAACCCCCCTTTATAATAATAATATTACTTATATATATATTTGTATTTTTATAAAATAAAACTAATATAGCGTTAAGCTTTGTGAAAAAGATTCCGTGTGGAACGAACCGGACTTACTAAAAACTATACTACTCTACGATTAGGTACACTGCCTATAGTGTTGTAGCAAGGTTTAGGTATATCCATTCAATAAATAAATAAATATCTTGTGTAAAATTGTATCGTATTTAATAGTATTTCCTAGTAAAATTTAAGCTATTTTATATACACCTCGCATAACAATCAAATGCTTAATCCGGTTCTAATCCTTTTTCTTGTTCTGACTATCGCAATTATCGTTCTTCTTTTCCAACTCCCACCGAAAGAATCTGTTTATTTCTACTATGCTCTAGGGATTATTGTATTTATAATCCTCCCGTGTCTTTATATTGCTATACGCACTGATATCCACAGTTCGTAACTTCGGTGTTGTCATTGGGCTTTATATCTTCCCTTATACCTCGAAGTCCTTGCTTCTGTTTTCTATAATCATTGTCATCCGCAGTTAATACTTCCCCCCTATTTGCTGCGATTTATACTCAAATTTCTATTTCGGAGCTTTGTCCCTTCGTTTCTTCTTCTTGCGATTGGGCATCTCTTGTAATGGTCCAGAATTTTACAGATATAAGTTTCAGAATGAACATTGTTAATGTTCTAAGAAGGAAATCGTAATGGCACGATTTGATTTGTCAAATTACCAGAATCACTGAGAACAGAACTATCAAGAATATATTTTCTTGATATGTTCGGAGGTGAAGTATAATGAATGAGTCGTGTAACATGGCACATGATGACGTTATGATATGTGAATCATCATGTTCCATTAGAAACTCAGCATGACCTACTGTAATATAATCATGTTGATCAAGTGTCATTATATTATACTAACTCATGCAGCAATTCCCAACACTACTTCAAAAACATTCATAATTTAAGCTCGAAAGTTTACTAACAGTTTCTATATGATGTAACACTGATAACACAAAGAGATTAATGATTTCAGATAAGAATAATTATAAAAATATCTTCAGAAATATGGAGGATATTTATAATGAAAGACACGATGATATCTCGGAATATCTAAGATCAGAGGATGATAGAAACTATTGTCTGCAAGGGTTTAGAGTAAGGAGCAAGATATTCACTAAAGACTTTAACAGACATTGAATCATTTGGATTCTTTGAAGTCAAACTTATTCTTTGTGATTTGTCCACGGCTTTCTTCACAATTTTGCATAATCTACTTTTCAGTACTAAATTTTCTATTGAATGTTTCTAATATAATGATACACAGGAAGCACGAAGAGGTATATAATTTTGGACGAGAATATTTATGAAAATATCCTCGGAAATATCGAAGATATTGATGATGATATTTTGGAATTTCTAAGTTCGATGGTTGATGGAGAAAGATTTTCCGCAAGATTTTAACATGACTTTGGAATAGGATATTCTCTAAAGATTTCATCGGATACAGAATCATCTGGATTCTTTGAATATAGGGTATGGTCCTTGTATTTGTCCTTGGTCTCCTTCATGGTTAGCTCAATCCGTTTTTCAGTTCAAATTTTTCTGAGCTTTTCCATCGTACTATTCTTTATCATTAAACTTCCGATGATTAAGGTCGTTTACGGTTGTCTACAGTTTCTGCTGCTTCAATCAGCTTTTTCAAAGTTCAATGTATTGATTCGTAGGCTGGGTGCTTTTCAAAATTGAAAATCATAATTCTAAGAGGTGAATGTTATATGTATACATATAACTGTTGTTGTAGATATGCTGTGAGTTTTCAAAGTACTGATTACTAATTATCAGTAATTGGTATGGCAATTCTTGTTACAAGATGCGGACGAGTACATGATGAGTCTTCAATAGATAAATATAGTGATTTGTCGGAGAGATTTAAGTCAAGGAGCAATGGGGTTGTTGGTACGTGTGCTGGTAATATAGTGGAATATAAAAGAATTTTCCGGTATCGAAAGGGTAATCGTATATATTAGGATTATAGTAAGGCTACTTCGAATGAAAAGTCGAAGTTGACTTTCTGAAGCTGTGACAAAATTTGCTACTTTGAAAGGGATTACTAAATTATTTTGGGTAATAATAACACTATAGAAATTAGCATAACTACATGTTAGACGTTTACTCAAGTTCCGAATGTTTTCAGGTGCATAACTATATGCATCAATCTCTTCTTCCATAGATGAAGTGCGGTTGGTTCATCTTCTCGATTGAGGTGTTTTCAAGAATCATAAAAGGTTTAAACGCTGATTGTAATCGTCAAGATACAAATGAAGTTTAAGATGAAATCAAGTGGCAAACTCGAAGAATTGTTTAGTTTCATATGTTATAGTCAATATTTTAATTCATTTTAATTGTCCAATGTTGGTAGTCCACAGTTGATAGTCCACAGTTAGCAATCCAATAATTCATATACATTTTAATATATAATATTTAAATTAATTAAAACGTATCGTGACCCGTATTCGTCTCAAACTCGATCACAACTCAAACTATATATATTATTGTAGAATCAACCTCAACCATGTATAGAGAACTCGATCATTACTGCATATAGAGTGTCTATGGTGATTCCAAATAATATATACAAATGCGTCAATATGATATGTCAAAACCTTGTATACGTGTCCCGATATTTAAAGTGCGTAAAATGAATACCAAAAAAATAAATGACGATAAATAAAGTGCGTAAAGTAAATAACAGAAATTAAATGACGATAAATAAAATTGCGAGAATATAAATTGCGATAATTAAATTGCGGTAAATAAAATGTAACCAGTTTGCTAGGAACAATTAGCTAGGATTTTGTTAGCGTGGATTCTTAACAAAATTTCTCATAGTTAATTTGTTTGTTTCTAACAAATTTTATTTTGTCTAATGTTTTCTTCATTATGCCACTTGTCGGATTCTGATAGGTCAAAATCCAAATATGAAATTGAATGAAAATGGTTATTCTGTGATGAACGGATTCGTATAGCTGTGGTTGCAAGTAGGATAGTAAATGACTGTTGAATCAGATTCGAAGAATGTACAGTGTAACTTATTAATGCGAAATCTAAATATTCCTCGGGTATTACCTACCCGTTAAAATATTTTCACCATTAACAGTTTGTACAATAAAAATTTTAATTACAATATTTATGAAAACATATATACATATATATTTTCTTCAGACGTAATTATGGATTTAATGAGTCAATGCGATATTAAACTCATCAGATTTACGGCTAAAACTAGATTACATAATCTCTAAAATATTAAAGATTACATAATTACCATGAAGGACGAAGATAAATGATGTAGAACGATTTGTAGAATGATGATTATACTCGAGGTACAGAATGAGATGTTAAGGCATGTGTTGTTGTGGTTTGTGTTGTTGCTGGTGGTAAAGTTGATGCCGTTGATGTTGTTGAAGCTGGTACATTTTTCCCCATACTTTCCAAGGCTACAACTCGGGCTCGAAACTCATTGACTTTATTATTCCGGGATGATTGTCGGTATGAACGAGCGAATGAATAAGGTTTTGAATTGTGGATAGAATATAATCGTGTTGATATATTCGGGAAATGAGGGTGAAGATGGTGTTTTAGACTGGTTTGTCGGTAAGTGCTTCAGGTTCTTCACCAAGAGATGAATTCGGTTGGTGAAAAGGATCACCTTCTTCGCGTCTCCATTGATTAAGTCATTTACGAACCCATTAGATAAATTGGGGATGGTTGATTTGTTGATTCATTCTGATGACACCGCTTTCGGGGCTTAGGTGAATATCCATGTCGGAATAGCAGCCGGAATAACTATCGGAATAGCTATCGAAATCTGAGGGACTCGAATTGGTTGAGGGATTCATCTCGTATGATCAGACGAAGGATTTTCGATAAGAAATAGATTATAGGATGTAAATTAGTACCCTGCAATACATAATTTACATATGCATATATAATACTAAAATCCCATAAGTTACGGAGGAATCTACGGAAGCTATTAGGCAAAGGTAACAATAATAGATACACTAAGATATGAATTTATCTATACACTATCTATGCAATAGAGGCAGTAAGACGTGTCTAGACTTTAAGGATGATAAGCAAATAATTTTCGACACTAATGATAAGCAAAACTTTTGTCATGCAGACACGGTCGAAGTCCAGACTCATTAATGCATCCTAACGACTTATCAGTTATACACACTAATGCAGACCTGGTTCACTAAGACCACCGCTCTGATACCAACTGAAAGGACCCGTCCTAATCCATCCGGACGAAGTTCATATCGATTATAAACGATTCACAACAGTTGATTACATCGCGAGGTACTTGACCTCTATATGATACATTTTACAAACATTGCATTTGTTTTGAAAAGACAATCTTTCATTACATCTGAAGTTGACAGACATGCATACCATTTCATAATATATCCAACTATAATTGACTTAATAATGATCTTGATAAACTCAATGACTCGAATGCAACGTCTTTTGAAATATGTCATGAATGACTCCAAGTAATATCTTTAAAATGATCAAATGCACTGCGGAAGATTTCTTTCGTACCTGAGAATAAACATGCTTTCAAGTGTCAACCAAAAGGTTGGTGAGTTCATTAGTTTAGCATAAATAATCATTTCATAATTTTAATAGACCACAAGATTTCATATTTCCAATTCTCCTAAACATACGTCCCATACATAGAGACAAAAATATCATTCATATGAATTTTACACCTGGTAACCGACATTAACAATGTGCATATAAGAATATCCCCATCATTCCGGGATCCTCCTTCGGACATGATATAAATTTCAAAGTACTAAAGCATCCGGTACTTTGGATGGGGCTTGTTGGGCCCGATAGATCTATCTTTAGAGTTCGAGTCAATTAGGGTGTCTGTTCCCTAATTCTTAGATTACCAGACTTAATAAAAAGGGGCATATTCGATTTCGATCATTCAACCATATAATGTAGTTTCGATTACCTGTGTCTATTTTGTAAAACATTTATAAAAGCGCATGCATTCTCAGTCCCAAAAATATATATATTGCAAAAGCATTAAAAAAGGGAGTAATGAAACTCACCTAATGTATTTTGTAGTAAAAATACATATATCGACATTAAACAACTGAACAATGCAGGGTTGGCCTCGGATTCACGAACCTAAAACATTTGTATATTTATTAATATTCATATTTGTAATTGAACACATATATATGTATATATATAAAAGTATTAGTTATATCATTTTTATGTTGATAATATATATATGTTTTATATGTTTATTTTGTGTGTATATATATATATATATATATATATATATATATATATATATATATATATATATAATGATATTAAGTTTTGTTATGTTGTATGTGTTAAATATATATATATTTATGTATGTAATTTAATTTGTCTATCAAAACAGTAGTTCTAATATACTAAGTTAATATTAGTGGAAAATAAATAATGATAATAACAATGATTTTAATAATAGTACTTGTAACAATATAAATTTTATTGTTTTTGGTAGATATGATATTAATGATTTACTTATAATAATAATAATAATAATTACTTTATTAAAAATGATAATATTAATAAAGATATTATTAATAATGATACCTTTGTTTAATAATAATAATAATAATAATAATAATAATAATAATAATAATAATAATAATAATAATAATAATAATAATAATAATAATAATAATAATACTAATTGTTACAAAAGTGATACTAGTACTAATATTAATGAGAAAAATGATAACTTGTAATATATTCCATAATAATAATAATAATCCTTAATGATAACAATAATAACACTTATACTAATAATAATAGGATTCTTATTAAAAATGATACAATTAACAATTATACTACTTAAGATTAATAGTTATAATAATAATAATTTTAGTATTAATCCTAGTGTATTTAATAACAATTATAATTATTAATAATAGTCATAACAAATAACAATAACAATAAAAATAATAATAATAATAATAATAATAATAATAACAAATTTTAAAATAAAAGCTACCTTTAAGAGAATTTCTAAAAAGAAAAGCCCCAAACCGGGCTCGAACTCGTGACCTCCTGTATACCCGCAAACACTCCTTACCACTCATTCATTTATGCCTTTCTGATATTATACAAACCATTTATTTATTTATCCTCTATTTAACTGTTTTGACAGTTTTGAGAAAAAAATAAATGTTGCAGGTGGGAGTCGAACCCGAGTCCTCTTAAACACCCGAATAGCTCTTATCCACTCAGCCACTTCCATTTTTCCGAAATTATACTGATCCCCATTTCTTTTATTCATATTTCCATTTTCATCTTCCTTATTAAAACTTTCAATCATTCAAACGATCCAACAGTTATCAAATTAAAAAAAACGAATTGTTTTTAAGACTTATAGTTTAACAGAAACGATTAAGAGGTTTGATAAATTGATTTAAAAAAATAATAAAAAAAAATTATTACCGAAGGCTGCTGCTGTCGCAAGACAAAAAAAAATGATTTTTGCAATCGAGAACGTTTTGGACAAAGTTTCCAATACAAATTGTGTTCCAATTCGTCCCTAATAACGTAATCAATCATCAACTTAACTGGAACTATTACCTTGAGCTCGAATTTAATCGATGAACAAACTTTGACTTTTTAAGACCAAAACTTTGACTCCAAAATTACGATTCGATATTAAAAATAAAGATTTGAAACTTTCTAGGTAGTTTGAGTATGCGATTCCTAACACTTCTGCATTATTACATTTTGAAATTTGATTCGAATTTGAGACTTGGCTGAAAAGGTGAAAACAGGGTGTCGTGCTTATTTTATTTTTCTGTGTTTGGTTTTTTTTTTATTTACTTACAGAGTATAGTAGGTATTATATAGGACGGAATTTAGATATGATACACTACCAGATCCATTCTCAGTTGTTTTGTAGCAAAAATCAAATCGGCATGAATCTTAGTCGTACAGAAAAAAATTAAAATAAAAAAAATTAAAATAAAATAAAGTGTGATATGAGTTGTTGATAAATTGTACAATTTAAGAGACATAAAGCAGAAATCACCTACAGTTTTCGATGGAGTTATGTAACTGAATTGGACTCTAGTTCATATGTATCATTTTTCTTTTAATTATTATTAATTAATAATTATAATAATCTAATTACAAATAATACTAGTAATAATAATATTAATAGTAATAATGATAATAAGTCACAATAATATTAATATAGTGACAATGATAGTAATAATATTATTAGTGATAATAATAATAATACTAATTATATTAGTGTTACTAATAATAATAATAATATTAATAATAATATCAAATTTTTTATATCTATAGGTTATATCTTTATAATATGTATCCGTTTATAAATATATATTGTTGTTTACTTAATACCCATTTGTATATATATAACAGTATATATACGAATAATAATTATTAGTAGAAATCCCATATATACATATAGGTTCATAATAACATCATGTATAATACTTAATTTCTTATTATTTTATATGTCTAATTCCAACTGCTTAAAGTTTTATTTTACTAATATTATATATACACTTTTATATTTATAAATATTTATTTATATATTTAACTACACACAATGGTTCGTGAATCGTTGAGCACAGTCAAAGGGTAATTGAATATATGACACAGTTCAAACTTTTGAGACTTAACCTTACAGACTTTACTTATTGTGTTGAGATCATATAAAGATTAAGTTTAAATTTGATCGGAAATTTCCGGGTCGTCACAAAATTTCGGGACGAAATTTCTTTAACGGGTAGGTACTGTCACGACCCGAAAAATTTTGACAAATTTTAAACCAAACTCTCGATACGATATTGTATTTTCAACACGATAAACAAAGTCTGTTAGGTTGGATCTCAAAAATTTTGATCTGTTTCATACATTCAATTGACTTCGACCATTCCCGACGATTCACGAACAACTATTTGTAAATAGATAACATATATATTTAAATAGGTATTTACAATTTGAAATATTATATAATTTAATTATTAGAATTGATATTGTGAAATAAATAAAATAAAATGCGATGTAATGGAAACTATATTTAAGAATATATAGATATATATAAATATGTATATAAATATTACTTGTAAATATATAAAGTAGATTAAATCTATTTGTCCAAATATATATAATACATTTGTTTTAGTAATTAAACTTGCTAATGTAAAACTGTTTATATATAGAAAGGGAATAAATGATTTCGAGCTTAATTAGTAAAAGTCAGTAATACTCGGTTAACATTTCGTTAGCATTCATATAGATTTAACATGAGTTTATGAAGGATTAAAATAAAAGTTGAACTATAAATCGATTACGAAGATTTTAGATTTGTCAAAAGTATTTTTACCTTTTTAAGTTTAAATATTAGTACTCCGTACATAAAAATTGGAACATAAAATAAATAATTATAGAACCTTTTTATCCGGTTTCAAACAGTTAATGAGTGAAATAATTAAATATATTTAATCTAAAAGTTTGGTGATTTTTCGGAGAACTTTTATCCGTAACTGGTTAGCAATGGACACGATTTAGCACTCAGTATAAACTGTCGGTACTATCAAACAAGTGAATGGCTACCAATGTATATTTTATTAATGGTGATGGCACGTTTTTTTAAATATTATTAATAATTCATATCCCCACTTTTCTGTCAATCACATAATTTGTTACAGTAAAATGGATGTTAACAAAGGAAAATTCCATATTCTTTTATTTGTACAGCTAATTGTGACATAATTCCCACTTCTTATTATTATATTATAAAATTATAAAATAGGTATATAAATATAGATATATGGATGCTCATAACACCCATCAAAAGGGCTTGTATTCTTCTCCTTACGACAACTTTTGGCCACCACAATCCAACCACCCTACAACCGCAACCATCTCCATCCATCACCCCATCGAATCACCACTTCAATCCACCTTCCAACACCACAAACCAATCGTCCAAACATCCTTAAACTGCTCGAAATACTTTTGCTATTTATTTTCTGTTTTGCAGACCCCAAAACTATCATTTTCTTTACTTATTCAACAACCGCTATCTATTAGCATCGTAAACAACCACTTTCAACAAGAGCACCATCATCCACCATCAAATTCACTTTTCTTGTGTTGTGTTGGACAACTCAAACTCAAAAGAAAATCCTCTCTCTCTCTTTTAATTCCATCGTGAACCACCATAATCATTATTTTTTTTTACAACATCGAACACTTATTGTTACTTGAACCAGTCTTGCTATATATGATTAGAAAACTTTATCGTGTTATAATCTTTACCTATTACGTAATCGAAATAAAATAAAATAAATTTTTTTTTTTTTGAGGCAGTCGCTAATGGCAGCAGCCATATATTTTTTATTTTTTATTTTTTTTATAACCAAGAACATCTTTAGTTATATTTATTTATAAGTTTTAAATTCGTTGTGATTAGTATTTAAGGTTCCTTGGTTCGATTTTGGTTTTGAATTGAAGATGAAGAAACTAACATTTGATATAAAACAAATTAAAATGGTTGAAATAACAGAAAAGCGTAGTAGACTAGATGGTTAGGGGTGTTTCTAATTATCAAGAGGTCCTGAGTTCAATTCTTGCTTGTAGCAGCTTATTTTATTTTTATTTAACTAACAACACATCAAATTACTATTGGGCCGCTATGTTCCTCCTTGTTGGGCTACGTTATGGGGATGTATGTTGGGCCGAAATTTGATCACGTTTGTTGGGCTGTGACCCAATATGTAAGCAGGCTACTGATTAAGGTTAAATAGAAATAAGCTAGGAGTTAGATCAGAAAAACAAAAGGCATATGGAGGGTTTGGGATGTTGTTCTCTTAGCAAGAGGTCTTAGGTTCAATCCTTGGTGGAGACATATCTTTTTAAAAGCTCATTGCTTTGAGGTGGAGACATATCTTTTTAAAAGCTCATTGCTTTGAGGTAGTTTACATATTATTATTATTATTATTATTATTATTATTATTATTATTATTATTATTATTATTATTATTATTATTATTATTATTATTATTATTATTATTATTATTATTATTATTATTATTATTATTATTATTATTATTATTATCATTATCATTAAGAGTATCAGAAAAATAACCATATTATGAAAAGTATCGTATTACCAAGAATTATTATTATCATTGTTATTAGTATCATTATTTTTAGTATTATAAGTATTATTATTATTACTAATATCATTATTATCATAACGAATAAACATTTCTATTAATATATATACATATTATAAGATATCAATATAAATATGTATGAAAATATTAATACATTGTAGTATATAATATATAAAAATAAATATATTCAAAATAGTAATTAACATAACTTAAAATTTAGTTGTTTGATTATAAGTATGTGTTAATATATATATATATATATATATATATATATATATATATATATATATATATATATATATATATATATATATATATATATATATATATATATATATATATATATATAAATGATATAGGCTCATGGATCCGAGGCCAACCCTGCATTGTTCAGTTGTTCAATATAGTCATATGTATTTTTACTACAAAATACATTGGGTGAGTTTCATTTGCTCCCTTTTTAATTGCTTTTGCAATATATATTTTTGGGCTGAGAATACATGCAATGCTTTTATAAATGTTTACGAAATAGACACAAGTACTTAAAAATACATTCTACATTGAGTTGTACCACTGTCATACTTCCATGTAGCTTGGTAACTACTATTTACATGGGTATTGTAAACGCGAATCCTGTTGATAGATCTATCGGGCCTGACAACCCCAACCGGACTGGACGACCAGTATTCAACGGTTGCACAGTACTTCGTTTTGTAGGCTACACTTGGTACAGTGTAGTGAGATTTCATAATAAAGGGAATATGCGACGTTGATTAATAGTTAAGTATGGTTACCAAGTGCTCAACCACTTAGAATGCTTTACATACACTTGCGAGTGTATTATGTTTATGATTATGAAATCTTGTGGTCTATTAATATATTGAAATGATTGTTATGATAAACTTATGAACTCACCAACCTTTTGGTTGACATTTTTAAGCATGTTTATTCTCAGGTACGAATTAAGTCTTCCACTGTGCATTAGCTCATTTTAAGGACATTACTTGGAGTCGATCATCGCAATGGGACCAAATGTTGATGACTTCATCTAGGTGGATAAGGACGGGTTATCACAGCAAAGACTTCCTAACAAATTTTATAAATCTGCCATCCAAAGTGGCTCAAGAGTTTTTAATAAATATCTTAATAGTAAGCTTTATCTCTAACGGAGGGCGAGAAGAAGTGTGATCCACACATGGTGTAGTCCAATACGAAAACCTTTAATAAAGTCAACCAAGGAAGTTTTGAAAATCCTTTAAACGTTTGCTGTGACAACATAAACGGAACGAAGTTCCTAGTAAATTTAGAAGTATGTACAACGTGTACCATTTTGCAAAAAACTATTTGACTTAAGTTAAACGGCTCAATAAAGGAGAAATTTTTAAATAACTTGAAGGTATAACTTAGTATGTACTAACCAAAATAAGTAAAGGTAAATTTGTTAACTTAATTATATACATACACATATGATTTTATAAATCGCATAAGTGACAGAAAGGTTTCATTTGTCCATAAATCTCGTGAGGACCGCACAAATAAACGTGTAAAAATTTTGATAAACATAGTTTTTCGTATTTCAGAGGTTACGAGTTGAAAAAGATTGAGTGAAAAATCTTTGAATCATCGGTTGACATGTTACTCGGTATTGAAAACTAATGAATTGAATGTAGTTTTGATAATTATCAGGATACAAGTCTTTGGACCAAAAATGTTCACGTGTAAAGCCGTTGCTAAACAGTGGAGTATGAGGGATAGAGCATGAGGACGAGAAATTAATTTCTTCTTGACTTTGAAAAATGTCAGACAGGTTATGACTAATATTGAAGTCGGAATACTGATGGTGTTAATATCACTAAATGGGAATTCCCCAGGAATAAGTCAAGACTTATAGTTATGTAAGATAGAGCATCATTCCAACAGGTGTGGGAAATAAGATCCTTGAGGTAATGCAATAATTTTGAATGGTTTAAGTGTTAGTGGATGCTCGAAGGCTCTGCATGACGTGGTAGTAAGTACTTTCTTCACATACACTCACACATGAATCCCTCGATTTCGACGGTTGTAAAGTCTTCACGATGACTTGGATACGAATAAGCAACGAAAAAATTTATATAACAAGTAACGAAATTTTTTAGGGAAATCGTTTAAGGTGACAATGTAAGGAAAGAAACAAAATTCTTTGTAAACTAGAGTTGTGTACAACATGTACTATTCTAAGTAAAATATCCTTTAAATAAAAGGATCGATTTGTAAAAGTGAAAGTAAAATATTATATGTACTAGTAAAAAATAAGTAATTATTTATATAACATATACGGTTTCTAAAATTTGTGCGAATGGCAATAAAATAAATTTATAAAACTTTGAGAGATTTGCACAATAAAATAGTGTGTGTAAAATTTTGGCAAACAAACTTTTCATATTTCGGAGGTTACAACTTGGAAAAAGATTGATGAGGATTGAGTAAAAGATTTTGAAAATTTCGGGTGATATTTGAGGTAATAAAAACTATTGAATTTAAATGCGGTTGATGACTATTAGTAGAGCATAAGTCCTTCGACCAAAAATGCTTAATTATGAAGTTGTTGCTTATAAGTGAGATACGAATGGGAGAGTATGAGGATGAGAATTAAACACCCATTGATTTTGGAAGATTCCGAATTGGTATGACTAATATCGAAGAGGGAAGGATGATTGTGTAATTTTCATCGAATAAGAAATCTCTCGGGATAAGTTAGGATTCAGATTCGTGTAAGAATGAGTATCAAATAAGATTTTTGGGTAGCCTTTAATATAGAATCTGAATTGCTGAAGTGACGGGATATAATTTCCTTTATGTATCGTTGTGAAAGTTTATCCATTGCATCAGTTTCTTTCATGGCTAGAAAGTGAGCAGTTTTGGTGAGACGGTCAACAGTAAACCAGATAGTGTCATAACCACCTACCATTTTCGGTAGCTTCGTGATGAAATCCATTTTTATTCCTTCCCACTTCCATTATGGGATTTCATGCTGTTGAAGTAACCCAGATGGCTTTTGGTGTTCGGATTTGACTTTGGAAAAAGTCAGACACTTCCCAACATAAGTAGCAATGTCCTTTTCTCATGACCTTTTGTGCCTTCATGCAACGAATAAGGTTTGGCTTCGGGTTACTCCTCTCTCGTAAACTATTAATGGCTCACCATTCTCGCGAGGTATACGAATAATCTTCTTACTATAAATAACTTTCGCGTTCATCCTCGAAAACCAGTCCGTTCCAACTATTTCATCAAAGCTTCCTAACTTGATGAGTATTAGGTTAATCCTAAAGTCCATTCCAAGTATTGCATCAAGCTTCCCAAATTGATGGGTGTTAGGTTAGTCTTAAGTTTCATTCCAACCAAATCTTATTGTACTACCGTGAAAAATTCAATCAATCTTCTCAAATAACATCTGCTTGTGCATAGGTAACTAATCCTTTCCAACTACTTCTTTAAAACTTCCAAGATTTGTTGAAATGAGGTCATCTCCGAATGACCCACCTGTTAATTTTAAGGTACTACCTTAAATTATTCCCCTATCTCTGCCAGCTTACCATTAGCATGTCCTATAGAATACTTAACTCTCATGGTTGTTAATGGCTTATTAGTCATAACACTAAGGTTCTTATATATAAGGTTTCTATCACTCTAGTATTAAACAATTTCGAGACAATAAAACGTTGTGACAAAAAATACCCTAACTAAAATCAGGATCCATACGAGTCTCCATAGCTGAGATAACGATTGCTCTACCCAAGTAAGTCCAAAGTTTTTCCAATTTGAGAACTTTTCCCTTAAGTGTCCAGGGTGTCTATATCTATAGCGAATTTTCGGGTTATCAATTCTGCAATCAAGGCCCTCCTTGTACAAGATCTTGGCTAAGTGGTTATTCTTTCTCTACCCCTAACAGACCATAATGCGTATACTCAAGTGGTTCCTACCAAAATTTCCTTTGAATCGCTTCATATTCCTTATATAGTGACATTGGGACTTCTGCATGATTTACTTCAATATAATCACGCTGGCCTGGCATCATTATATTGTACTAAATCGTACGTTCATTCCAATATCACTCTATATGGTCAATGCAACATGATCACTTCCAGTTCTACTCAATTTCATCTAATGGTGCTTTATTTATGCTATCTCAAGACAAAATCTACATAATCAATCTCACGGTTTCTCAGTGTAGATGCGTAGGTTCTGTAGGTCATGCATCAATGCCTAAATGTCTCGAAATTTCTTCAAGATGTTCGGGTTCAGGTAACGTCGTTAGGTTCCTTTCTGGAAATTCAATCTGGGTCTCGTGTCGAGTTGTACGTGTCGCAAGTAGTAATACGATATGTCTTGAGGTGACTCCCAAGTCTTTGGGTATGGCTGAGCATCAGTAGAAGGCACTCTGACCTTTTGAAAAGAGATGTCCTCCCGACTTCTCCAATGCCTAAGAGTGTTGGGGACCTAAGTCCAAAAGTGTCGTTAGATTGTCGAGTAGTGGTGAAGAATGAAAGAGATAAGTGACGTTCATGAAAGCGTACAGGATACGGGTCAACTCACAGAAACTGAGCAACCTTCAAATGTTCATACGTTGTACGTGGAAAATTAGAGTGAGCTCGGGGTGCGATTACTCCGACATGTCCTCACATATCTCCTCCTCCGAGGATCAACTTTAGTAGGCATATAATCTGAGGGGTACTCCTCCTAGATTGCGTGGAGTGATGTTTCGATCTGTAGAACGGTGGAACGGTAGTAACAGGTGGATTACAATAATAGGCCTTAGGGTTAGATGAGTGGGAAAAGGATTCAGAAAAACATCTGAACTAGGAAAGATAAATTTTCCAAGTCGGTACAACGAATAGCAGACATGTAGCGAGTACGTAATCAGGCATAATAACTAGAGCAGCCTAGATCGTCTACAGCAGTACGTAGCATGGAAATTTTAACAGTATACAATTTTAACAGTATCAAACAGAAGTAACATGTAAAAGCAGATAGTAGCATGCAGTAGTGAGAATAAGCAATAGCATACAGCAAGTTCACATAGAAGTGAAAGTAAGCAGTAGCATGCAGCAAGTTCATATAGCAGTAAAAGTAAACAGTAGCATGTGGCAGGTTCCGTAGAAACAAGCAAACGAGCAAGTTTTAGATTAGTCCTATTAGCAAAGCCTACACGACTCGGTCAAGACTCACTAATGCAACCTAATTCCTTACAACCAATGCTCTGATACCAAATGTGACACCCCGTACAAAATCAACGTGTACGGATCATCAACAACAGGATCTTTACATGGTTACAAAACTATATGCTCTTTTAAAACAAGTTTTGTATTCATGAAAAGGTAATTTTTTTACCAACGTCAAATGTTTTACAAGGATAATGAAATGTCCCGTTCTTATTGATTAAAAACGTTCCATATTAATTGATTTCGTTGCTAGGTTTTGACCTCTATATGAGACGTTTTTCAAAGACTGCATTCATTTTAAAAACAAACCATAACCTTTATTTCATAAATAAAGGTTTAAAAAGCTTTACGTAGATTATCAAATAATGATAATCTAAAATATCCTGTTTATACACGACCATTACATAATGGTTCACAATACAAATATGTTACATCGAAATCAGTTTCTTGAATGCAGTTTTTTTTACACAATATCATACAAACATGGACTCCAAATCTTGTCCTTATTTTAGTATGCAACAGCGGAAGCTCTTAGTATTCACCTGAGAATAAACATGCTTTAAACGTCAACAAAAATGTTGGTGAGTTATAGGTTTAACCTATATATATCAAATCGTAACAATAGACCACAAGATTTCATATTTCAATACACATCCCATACATAAAGATAAAAATCATTCATATGGTGAACACCTGGTAACCGACAATAACAAGATGCATATATAAGAATATCCCCATCATTCCGGGACACCCTTCGGATATGATATAAATTTCGAAGTACTAAAGCATCCGGTACTTTGGATGGGGTTTGTTAGGCCCAATAGATCTATCTTTAGGATTCGCGTCAATTAGGGTGTCTGTTCCCTAATTCTTAGATTACCAGACTTAATAAAAAGGGGCGTATTCGATTTCGATAATTCAACCATAGAATGTAGTTTCACGTACTTGTGTCTACTTTGTAAATCATTTATAAAACCTGCATGTATTCTCATCCCAAAAATATTAGATTTTAAAAGTGGGACTATAACTCACTTTCACAGATTTTTACTTCGTCGGGAAGTAAGACTTGGCCACTGTTGATTCACGAACCTATAACAATATATACATATATATTAAAGTATGTTCAAAATATATTTACAACACTTTTAATATATTTTGATGTTTTAAGTTTATTAAGTCAGCTGTCCTCGTTAGTAACCTATAACTAGTTGTCCACAGTTAGATGTACAGAAATAAATCGATAAATATTATCTTGAATCAATCCACGACCCAGTGTATACGTATCTCAGTATTGATCACAACTCAAACTATATATATTTTGGAATCAACCTCAACCATGTATAGCTAACTCCAACATTCACATATAGAGTGTCTATGGTTGTTCCGAAATATATATAGATGTGTCGACATGATAGGTCGAAACATTGTATACGTGTCTATGGTATCTCAAGATTACATAATATACAATACAAGTTGATTAAGTTATGGTTGGAATAGATTTGTTACCAATTTTCACGTAGCTAAAATGAGAAAAATTATCCAATCTTGTTTTACCCATAACTTCTTCATTTTAAATCCGTTTTGAGTGAATCAAATTGCTATGATTTCATATTGAACTCTATTTTATGAATCTAAACAGAAAAAGTATAGGTTTATAGTCGGAAAAATAAGTTACAAGTCGTTTTTGTAAAGGTAGTCATTTCAGTCGAAAGAACGACGTCTAGATGACCATTTTAGAAAACATACTTCCACTTTGAGTTTAACCATAATTTTTGGATATAGTTTCATGTTCATAATAAAAATCATTTTCTCAGAATAACAACTTTTAAATCAAAGTTTATCATAGTTTTTAATTAACTAACCCAAAACAGCCCGCGGTGTTACTACGACGGCGTAAATCTGGTTTTACGGTGTTTTTCGTGTTTCCAGGTTTTAAATCATTAAGTTAGCATATCATATAGATATAGAACATGTGTTTAGTTGATTTTAAAAGTCAAGTTAGAAGGATTAACTTTTGTTTGCGAACAAGTTTAGAATTAACTAAACTATGTTCTAGTGATTACAAGTTTAAACCTTCGAATAAGATAGCTTTATATGTATGAATCGAATGATGTTATGAACATCATTACTACCTTAATTTCCTTGGATAAACCTACTGGAAAAGAGAAAAATGGATCTAGCTTCAATGGATCCTTGGATGGCTCGAAGTTCTTGAAGCAGAATCATGACACGAAAACAAGTTCAAGTAAGATCATCACTTGAAATAAGATTGTTATAGTTATAGAAATTGAACCAAAGTTTGAATATGATTATTACCTTGTATTAGAATGATAACCTACTGTAAGAAACAAAGATTTCTTGAGGTTGGATGATCACCTTACAAGATTGGAAGTGAGCTAGCAAACTTGAAAGTATTCTTGATTTTATGAAACTAGAACTTTTGGAATTTATGAAGAACACTTAGAACTTGAAGATAGAACTTGAGAGAGATCAATTAGATGAAGAAAATTGAAGAATGAAAGTGTTTGTAGGTGTTTTTGGTCGTTGGTGTATGGATTAGATATAAAGGATATGTAATTTTGTTTTCATGTAAATAAGTCATGAATGATTACTCATATTTTTGTAATTTTATGAGATATTTCATGCTAGTTGCCAAATGATGGTTCCCACATGTGTTAGGTGACTCACATGGGCTGCTAAGAGCTGATCATTTAAGTGTATATACCAATAGTACATACATCTAAAAGCTGTGTATTGTACGAGTACGAATACGGGTGCATACGAGTAGAATTGTTGATGAAACTGAACGAGGATGTAATTGTAAGCATTTTTGTTAAGTAGAAGTATTTTGATAAGTGTATTGAAGTCTTTCAAAAGTGTATAAATACATATTAAAACACTACATGTATATACATTTTAACTGAGTCGTTAAGTCATCGTTAGTCGTTACATGTAAATGTTGTTTTGAAACCTTTAGGTTAACGATCTTGTTAAATGTTGTTAACCCAATGTTTATAATATCAAAAGAGATTTTAAATTATTATATTATCATGATATTATGATGTACGAATATCTCTTAATATGATATATATACATTAAATGTCGTTACAACGATAATCGTTACATATATGTCTCGTTTCAAAATCATTAAGTTAGTAGTCTTGTTTTTACATATGTAGTTCATTGTTAATATACTTAATGATATGTTTAATTATCATAATATAATGTTAACTATATATATAACCATATATATGTCATCATATAGTTTTTACAAGTTTTAACGTTCGTGAATCACCGGTCAACTTGGGTGGTCAATTGTCTATATGAAACCTATTTCAATTAATCAAGTCTTAACAAGTTTGATTGCTTAACATGTTGGAAACATTTAATCATGTAAATATCAATCTCAATTAATATATATAAACATGGAAAAGTTCGGGTCACTACAGTACCTACCCGTTAAATAAATTTCGTCCCGAAATTTTAAGCTGTTGAAGGTGTTGACGAATCTTCTGGAAATAGATGCGGGTATTTCTTCTTCATCTGATCTTCACACTCCCAGGTGAACTCGGGTCCTCTACGAGCATTCCATCGAACCTTAACAATTGGTATCTTGTTTTGCTTAAGTCTTTTAACCTCACGATCCATTATTTCGACGGGTTCTTCGATGAATTGAAGTTTTTCGTTGATTTGGATTTCATCTAACGGAATAGTGAGATCTTCTTTAGCAAAACATTTCTTTAAATTCGAGACGTGGAAAGTGTTATGTACAGCCGCGAGTTGTTGAGGTAACTCTAGTCGGTAAGCTACTGGTCCGACACGATCAATAATCTTGAATGGTCCAATATACCTTGGATTTAATTTCCCTCGTTTACCAAATCGAACAACGCCTTTCCAAGGTGCAACTTTAAGCATGACCATCTCTCCAATTTCAAATTCTATATCTTTTCTTTTAATGTCAGCGTAGCTCTTTTGTCGACTTTGGGCGGTTTTCAACCGTTG
The DNA here is from genome assembly GCF_046630445.1 of Rutidosis leptorrhynchoides. Taxonomy (NCBI): domain Eukaryota; kingdom Viridiplantae; phylum Streptophyta; class Magnoliopsida; order Asterales; family Asteraceae; genus Rutidosis; species Rutidosis leptorrhynchoides. Next base: position 209,507,098 of record NC_092338.1, on the reverse strand, counting down.
TTGAATTTGGATGATCTTCTCGGTAGTTTCTTGTATAATCTCCGGACCCGTAATCTGTCTATCCCCCACTTCACTCCAACAAATCGGAGACCTGCACTTTCTACCATAAAGTGCTTCAAACGGTGCCATCTCAATGCTTGAATGGTAGCTGTTGTTGTAGGAAAATTCTGCTAACGGTAGATGTCGATCCCAACTGTTTCCGAAATCAATAACACATGCTCGTAGCATGTCTTCAAGCGTTTGTATCGTCCTTTCGCTCTGCCCATCAGTTTGTGGATGATAGGCAGTACTCATGTCTAGACGAGTTCCTAATGCTTGCTGTAATGTCTGCCAGAATCTTGAAATAAATCTGCCATCCCTATCAGAGATAATAGAGATTGGTATTCCATGTCTGGAGATGACTTCCTTCAAATACAGTCGTGCTAACTTCTCCATCTTGTCATCTTCTCTTATTGGCAAGAAGTGTGCTGATTTGGTGAGACGGTCAACTATTACCCAAATAGTATCAAAACCACTTGCAGTCCTTGGCAATTTAGTGATGAAATCCATGGTAATGTTTTCCCATTTCCATTCCGGGATTTCGGGTTGTTGAAGTAGACCTGATGGTTTCTGATGCTCAGCTTTGACCTTAGAACACGTCAAACATTCTCCTACGTATTTAGCAACATCAGCTTTCATACCCGGCCACCAAAATTTTTTCTTGAGATCCTTGTACATCTTCCCCGTTCCAGGATGTATTGAGTATCTGGTTTTATGAGCTTCTCTAAGTACCATTTCTCTCATATCTCCAAATTTTGGTACCCAAATCCTTTCAGCCCTATACCGAGTTCCGTCTTCCCGAATATTAAGATGCTTCTCCGATCCTTTGGGTATTTCATCCTTTAAATTTCCCTCTTTTAAAACTCCTTGTTGCGCCTCCTTTATTTGAGTAGTAATGTTATTATGAATCATTATATTCATAGATTTTACTCGAATGGGTTCTCTGTCCTTCCTGCTCAAGGCATCGGCTACCACATTTGCCTTCCCCGGGTGGTAACGAATCTCAAAGTCGTAATCATTCAATAATTCAATCCACCTACGCTGCCTCATATTCAGTTGTTTCTGATTAAATATGTGTTGAAGACTTTTGTGGTCGGTATATATAATACTTTTGACCCCATATAAGTAGTGCCTCCAAGTCTTTAATGCAAAAACAACCGCGCCTAATTCCAAATCATGCGTCGTATAATTTTGTTCGTGAATCTTCAATTGTCTAGACGCATAAGCAATCACCTTCGTTCGTTGCATTAATACACAACCGAGACCTTGCTTTGATGCATCACAATAAATCACAAAATCATCATTCCCTTCAGGCAATGACAATATAGGTGCCGTAGTTAGCTTTTTCTTCAATAACTGAAACGCTTTCTCTTGTTCATCATTCCATTCAAATTTCTTCCCTTTATGCGTTAATGCAGTCAAGGGTTTTGCTATTCTGGAAAAGTCTTGGATGAACCTTCTGTAGTAACCAGCTAGTCCTAAAAACTGGCGTATGTGTTTCGGAGTTTTCGGGGTTTCCCACTTTTCAACAGTTTCTATCTTTGCCGGATCCACCTTAATACCTTCTTTGTTCACTATGTGACCGAGGAATTGAACTTCTTCCAACCAAAATGCACACTTTGAAAACTTAGCGTACAATTCTTCCTTCCTCAATACTTCTAACACCTTTCTCAAATGTTCACCGTGTTCTTGGTCATTCTTCGAGTAAATAAGTATGTCATCAATGAAAACAATGACAAACTTGTCAAGGTATGGTCCACACACTCGGTTCATAAGGTCCATGAACACAGCTGGTGCATTAGTTAAACCAAACGGCATGACCATAAACTCGTAATGACCGTAACGTGTTCTGAAAGCAGTCTTTGGAATATCATCTTCTTTCACCCGCATTTGATGATACCCAGAACGTAAGTCAATCTTTGAATAAATAGACGAGCCTTGTAGTTGATCAAATAAGTCGTCGATTCTCGGTAGTGGGTAGCGGTTCTTGATGGTAAGTTTGTTCAACTCTCGGTAGTCGATACACAACCTGAATGTACCATCTTTCTTCTTGACAAACAAAACAGGAGCTCCCCACGGTGATGTGCTTGGTCGAATGAAACCACGCTCTAAAAGTTCTTGTAATTGGCTTTGCAGTTCTTTCATCTCGCTGGGTGCGAGTCTGTAAGGAGCACGAGCTATTGGTGCAGCTCCTGGTACAAGATCTATTTGAAATTCAACGGATCGATGTGGGGGTAATCCCGGTAATTCTTTCGGAAATACATCGGGAAATTCTTTTGCAATGAGAACATCATTGATGCTCTTTTCTTCAGTTTGTACTTTCTCGACTTGTGCTAGAACAGCATAGCAACCTTTTCTTATTAGTTTTTGTGCCTTCAAATTACTAATAAGATGTAGCTTCGTGTTGCCCTTTTCTCCGTACACCATTAAGGGTTTTCCTTTTTCTCGTATAATGCGAATTGCATTTTTGTAACAAACGATCTCCGCTTTCACTTCTTTCAACCAGTCCATACCGATTATCACATCAAAACTCCCTAACTCTACTGGTATCAAATCAATCTTAAATGTTTCGCTAACCAGTTTAATTTCTCGATTCCGACATATATTATCTGCTGAAATTAATTTACCATTTGCTAATTCGAGTAAAAATTTACTATCCAAAGGCGTCAATGGACAACTTAATTTAGCACAAAAATCTCTACTCATATAGCTTCTATCCGCACCCGAATCAAATAAAACGTAAGCAGATTTATTGTCAATAAGAAACGTACCCGTAACAAGCTCCGGGTCTTCCTGTGCCTCTACCGCATTAATATTGAAAACTCTTCCACGGCCTTGTCCATTCGTGTTCTCCTGGTTCGGGCAATTTCTAATAATGTGGCCTGGTTTTCCACATTTATAACAAACTACATTGGCATAACTTGCTCCGACACTACTTGCTCCGCCATTACTCGTTCCGACACCATTTGTTCCTTTCGTTCTATTAACCCCTGGTCCGTAGACCTCACACTTCGCCGCGCTATGACCATTTCTTTTACACTTGTTGCAAAATTTGGTGCAGAACCCCGAGTGATTCTTTTCACACCTTTGGCATAGCTGCTTCTGATTGTTGTTGTTGTTGCGGTTATTATTGTTGTTGGGATGATTGTTGTAGTTGTTGTTGTTGTTGTTGTTGGGCCGTTTGTTGTAGTTGCGATTGATGTTGCGATTGTTGGGATAATTGTTGCGATTATTGTTGTAATTGCTGTTGTTGTTGTATTGGTGATTCTTATCACCGTTTTCCTCCCACTTTCTTTTGACTTGCTTCACATTGGCTTCTTCAGCAGTCTGTTCTTTAATTCTTTCTTCAATCTGGTTCACTAGTTTGTGAGCCATTCTACATCCCTGTTGTATAGAGGCGGGCTCGTGTGAACTTATATCTTCTTGGATTCTTTCCGGTAATCCTTTCACAAATGCGTCGATCTTCTCTTCCTCATCTTCGAATGCTCCCGGACACAATAGGCACAATTCTGTGAATCGTCTTTCGTACGTGGTAATATCAAATCCTTGGGTTCGTAACCCTCTAAGTTCTGTCTTGAGCTTATTGACCTCGGTTCTGGGACGGTACTTCTCGTTCATCAAGTGCTTGAATGCTGACCACGGTAGTGCGTACGCATCATCTTGTCCCACTTGCTCTAGATAGGTATTCCACCATGTTAACGCAGAACCTGTGAAGGTATGCGTAGCGTACTTCACTTTGTCCTCTTCAGTACACTTACTTATGGCAAACACCGATTCAACCTTCTCGGTCCACCGTTTCAATCCGATCGGTCCTTCGGTTCCATCAAATTCCAAAGGTTTGCAGGCAGTGAATTCTTTGTAGGTGCATCCTACATGATTTCCTGTACTGCTAGATCCAAGGTTATTGTTGGTATGTAGCGCAGCCTGTACTGCGGCTATGTTTGAAGCTAGAAAAGTACGGAATTCCTCTTCATTCATATTCACGGTGTGTCGAGTAGTCGGTGCCATTTCCTTCAAAATAGTTAAATGGAACAAGTTAATCATACAGAATATTAAGAGTAGTTAATAGTATTTCGTAGCATAATATGAACTCATTTATAAAAGCTTTTTCTTCATATTAGCGTTTTATAAGTTTAAATTCGGGTAGTACCTACCCGTTAAGTTCATACTTAGTAGCTAATATACAATTCAACTACTACAATTCTATATGAAAAACTGATTGTAATAATATTTCGCGTTCAAACTTTTATACAATATTTTACAAACTTAAAATACCGCTTATTTTACATAAAGCATGAAATATAGCACACAATAACTTTGATACAAGATAGTTGTGAAGACAATTCTAGCTAGTACACAAGTCGTTCGGCAAAGGCAATAAAGACACGTAATTCATACGTCCAGAAACAAGTCATGCATTCTGGTTTTACTAGGACCACTTCCCATCCTTGGTCTTGTGCAACATAACCGTTATGGCCGTTGATAAGACAGCGTGTTGTAACGTCATCAAAGGGACGAGGGTTACGTAATGTCCAACAGTCCCGTAATAATCTAAAAACCTCATTTCTTACCCCAATTACCGACTCCGTCACTTGTGGAAACTTTTTGTTTAATAGTTGTAGCCCGATGTTCTTGTTCTCACTTTGGTGAGAAGCGAACATTACTAATCCGTAAGCATAACATGCTTCTTTATGTTGCATGTTAGCCGCTTTTTCTAAATCACGAAGTCCAATATTCGGATATATTGAGTCAAAATAATTTCTTAACCCGTTGCGTAAAATAGCATTTGGGTTCCCCGCAATATATGCGTCAAAGTAAACACATCGTAACTTATGGGTTTCCCAATGTGATATCCCCCATCTTTCAAACGAAAGTCTCTTATAAACCAAGACATTCTTGGAACGTTCTTCGAATGTCTTACAAACTGATCTCGCTTTAAATAGTTGTGCCGAAGAATTCTGGCCGACTCTAGACAAGATTTCATCAATCATGTCTCCGGGTAGGTCTCTTAAAATATTGGGTTGTCTATCCATTTTGTGTTTTTAAACTGTAAAATAGACAAGAGTTAGTTTCATAAAAAAAATACTTATTAATACAAGCAATTTTTACATATATCATAAAGCATAAGAACACTATATTACATATATTACACCACACGAATACAACTATCTTATTCCGACTCGCTCGTTTCTTCTTCTTCGGTTTTGGTTCGTTTTGCCAAGTTTCTAGGGATATATGTTGTTCCCCTAATACGAGCCGTCGTTGTCCACATTGGTTTAGAAAAACCTGGTGGTTTAGAGGTTCCCGGGTCATTGTTACAACCTAAGGACTTCGGGGGTTGACGATACATATAAAGTTCATCGGGGTTGGAATTAGATTTCTCTATTTTTATGCCCTTTCCCTTATTATTTTCTTTTGCCTTTTTAAATTCAGTTGGGGTAATTTCTATAACATCATCGGAATTCTCGTCGGAATCCGATTCATCGGAGAATTGGTAATCCTCCCAATATTTTGCTTCCTTGGCGGAAACACCATTGACCATAATTAACTTTGGTCGGTTGGTTGAGGATTTTCTTTTACTTAACCGTTTTATTATTTCCCCCACCGGTTCTATTTCTTCATCCGGTTCCGATTCTTCTTCCGGTTCCGATTCTTCTTCCGGTTCCGACTCTTCTTCCGGTTCCGACTCTTCTTCCGGTTCCTCTTCGGGAACTTGTGAATCAGTCCACAAATCATTCCAATTTACATTTGACTCTTCATTATTATTAGGTGAGTCAATGGGACTTGTTCTAGAGGTAGACATCTATCACATAATATTAAACACGTTAAGAGATTAATATATCACATAATATTCATATGTTAAAAATATATAGTTTCCAACAAAAATGTTAAGCAATCATTTTTAAAGAAAACACGGTCGAAGTCCAGACTCACTAATGCATCCTAACAAACTCGATAAGACACACTAATGCAAATTTTCTGGTTCTCTAAGACCAACGCTCGGATACCACCTGAAATGTCCCGTTCTTATTGATTAAAAACGTTCCATATTAATTGATTTCGTTGCGAGGTTTTGACCTCTATATGAGACGTTTTTCAAAGACTGCATTCATTTTAAAAACAAACCATAACCTTTATTTCATAAATAAAGGTTTAAAAAGCTTTACGTAGATTATCAAAAAATGATAATCTAAAATATCCTGTTTACACACGACCATTACATAATGGTTTACAATACAAATATGTTACATCGAAATCAGTTTCTTGAATGCAGTTTTTTTTACACAATATCATACAAACATGGACTCCAAATCTTGTCCTTATTTTAGTATGCAACAGCGGAAGCTCTTAGTATTCACCTGAGAATAAACATGCTTTAAACGTCAACAAAAATGTTGGTGAGTTATAGGTTTAACCTATATATATCAAATCGTAACAATAGACCACAAGATTTCATATTTCAATACACATCCCATACATAGAGATAAAAATCATTCATATGGTGAACACCTGGTAACCGACAATAACAAGATGCATATATAAGAATATCCCCATCATTCCGGGACACCCTTCGGATATGATATAAATTTCGAAGTACTAAAGCATCCGGTACTTTGGATGGGGTTTGTTAGGCCCAATAGATCTATCTTTAGGATTCGCGTCAATTAGGGTGTCTGTTCCCTAATTCTTAGATTACCAGACTTAATAAAAAGGGGCGTATTCGATTTCGATAATTCAACCATAGAATGTAGTTTCACGTACTTGTGTCTACTTTGTAAATCATTTATAAAACCTGCATGTATTCTCATCCCAAAAATATTAGATTTTAAAAGTGGGACTATAACTCACTTTCACAGATTTTTACTTCGTCGGGAAGTAAGACTTGGCCACTGTTGATTCACGAACCTATAACAATATATACATATATATTAAAGTATGTTCAAAATATATTTACAACACTTTTAATATATTTTGATGTTTTAAGTTTATTAAGTCAGCTGTCCTCGTTAGTAACCTATAACTAGTTGTCCACAGTTAGATGTACAGAAATAAATCGATAAATATTATCTTGAATCAATCCACGACCCAGTGTATACGTATCTCAGTATTGATCACAACTCAAACTATATATATTTTTGAATCAACCTCAACCCTGTATAGCTAACTCCAACATTCACATATAGAGTGTCTATGGTTGTTCCGAAATATATATAGATGTGTCGACATGATAGGTCGAAACATTGTATACGTGTCTATGGTATCTCAAGATTACATAATATACAATACAAGTTGATTAAGTTATGGTTGGAATAGATTTGTTACCAATTTTCACGTAGCTAAAATGAGAAAAATTATCCAATCTTGTTTTACCCATAACTTCTTCATTTTAAATCCGTTTTGAGTGAATCAAATTGCTATGATTTCATATTGAACTCTATTTTATGAATCTAAACAGAAAAAGTATAGGTTTATAGTCGGAAAAATAAGTTACAAGTCGTTTTTGTAAAGGTAGTCATTTCAGTCGAAAGAACGACGTCTAGATGACCATTTTAGAAAACATACTTCCACTTTGAGTTTAACCATAATTTTTGGATATAGTTTCATGTTCATAATAAAAATCATTTTCTCAGAATAACAACTTTTAAATCAAAGTTTATCATAGTTTTTAATTAACTAACCCAAAACAGCCCGCGGTGTTACTACGACGGCGTAAATCTGGTTTTACGGTGTTTTTCGTGTTTCCAGGTTTTAAATCATTAAGTTAGCATATCATATAGATATAGAACATGTGTTTAGTTGATTTTAAAAGTCAAGTTAGAAGGATTAACTTTTGTTTGCGAACAAGTTTAGAATTAACTAAACTATGTTCTAGTGATTACAAGTTTAAACCTTCGAATAAGATAGCTTTATATGTATGAATCGAATGATGTTATGAACATCATTACTACCTTAATTTCCTTGGATAAACCTACTGGAAAAGAGAAAAATGGATCTAGCTTCAATGGATCCTTGGATGGCTCGAAGTTCTTGAAGCAGAATCATGACACGAAAACAAGTTCAAGTAAGATCATCACTTGAAATAAGATTGTTATAGTTATAGAAATTGAACCAAAGTTTGAATATGATTATTACCTTGTATTAGAATGATAACCTACTGTAAGAAACAAAGATTTCTTGAGGTTGGATGATCACCTTACAAGATTGGAAGTGAGCTAGCAAACTTGAAAGTATTCTTGATTTTATGAAACTAGAACTTTTGGAATTTATGAAGAACACTTAGAACTTGAAGATAGAACTTGAGAGAGATCAATTAGATGAAGAAAATTGAAGAATGAAAGTGTTTGTAGGTGTTTTTGGTCGTTGGTGTATGGATTAGATATAAAGGATATGTAATTTTGTTTTCATGTAAATAAGTCATGAATGATTACTCATATTTTTGTAATTTTATGAGATATTTCATGCTAGTTGCCAAATGATGGTTCCCACATGTGTTAGGTGACTCACATGGGCTGCTAAGAGCTGATCATTGAAGTGTATATACCAATAGTACATACATCTAAAAGCTGTGTATTGTACGAGTACGAATACGGGTGCATACGAGTAGAATTGTTGATGAAACTGAACGAGGATGTAATTGTAAGCATTTTTGTTAAGTAGAAGTATTTTGATAAGTGTATTGAAGTCTTTCAAAAGTGTATAAATACATATTAAAACACTACATGTATATACATTTTAACTGAGTCGTTAAGTCATCGTTAGTCGTTACATGTAAATGTTGTTTTGAAACCTTTAGGTTAACGATCTTGTTAAATGTTGTTAACCCAATGTTTATAATATCAAAAGAGATTTTAAATTATTATATTATCATGATATTATGATGTACGAATATCTCTTAATATGATATATATACATTAAATGTCGTTACAACGATAATCGTTACATATATGTCTCGTTTCAAAATCATTAAGTTAGTAGTCTTGTTTTTACATATGTAGTTCATTGTTAATATACTTAATGATATGTTTAATTATCATAATATAATGTTAACTATATATATAACCATATATATGTCATCATATAGTTTTTACAAGTTTTAACGTTCGTGAATCACCGGTCAACTTGGGTGGTCAATTGTCTATATGAAACCTATTTCAATTAATCAAGTCTTAACAAGTTTGATTGCTTAACATGTTGGAAACATTTAATCATGTAAATATCAATCTCAATTAATATATATAAACATGGAAAAGTTCGGGTCACTACAGATAACGTGCTCTACGAATAGAAAGTATTAACATAAGTACGTGACACAAAGGTCATTACAAAACCATTGTTCAAATGTAACATAAGTTGTGAATGCAAAGTAAAAGTTCCATGATTGAGACATCTCTAAACAATGCAGTGGAAGTCTAACACAACGAGTCTGAAACAGCAAGTCTATACACCAAGACTATAACAGCAAGTCTAACAGCGGAAGCAACAACGTCTAAGCACCTGAGAAATACATGCTTTAAAATGTCAACATGAATGTTGGTGAGCTATAGTTTGTTTGTAATCAGCAATGTAATGTAGACCACGAGATTTCGTATTCAAACAGTATCTCAAATTTGTATGATAAAGTATATGCTTATCTGTGGGCACCCGGTACCTAACTTAACAAGTAATATATCACCCCCTAAAAGTACACTTGGCGAGTGCATAAGTTTATGAAGTATTAAACACCCGTTGAATGCTAGCGCGACTAGCCTTAGTGGGGATGTCAAACCCTATGATCCATATCTAAGACTCGCGTCTACCGGTTCATAAACCAATAGTTAAACGTTACCGAGCTAAGGGGAATCTTTGTGCCGTTATTTCACCCACACATATATAAAGTTTAAGTACTCGTGCCTAGTATGTAAAACATAAAAAGCGCATGTATTTTCAGTCCCAAAAATAGTAAAGTAAAAAGGGAGCTATAATTCACAGTGAATGATGCGGTAAAAGTCGATATGCAAAGTATGCAAGTAGTAAGTCGGTCCGAAAGGTCCTCAACCTAAGTCAAAGGTCACCAATTCAGTATATTGCCCCCAAAAGTTTAAAAGTGAATAAATTAAGTCTTAAGTATCATCATCATCATCATTCGTAAAAGCTAAAGTAAGTTTTCAACATGAATAGAGATCGAAACAAAATGTTGACTTCGGACAGCTTCTACGACCTCTATACAAAAAGAAAAGACGCGTGGTCAGTGGCCAAGGCTTCGTATGTGAGTCGGCTAACCGTGTCTAATTTTCAGATCCTAACTCGATGTCTTTTGACCATGGCGACGGTTCAAGCACGAGTAGGTCATAATTTTCAGCACGTCATTACAAAGGCGTAGTGACTTTCGGGAGGATATAAATCCTAAACCGTATATCGGATTTAGGCGAGTCCTAAACGAAAAGTCATCTACTCGAAATGAAATATCTGAAAATCAATTTTCTAGAAGTCCAAGGTGTAGTGACCCGAACTTTTCCATGTTTATATATATTAATTGAGATTGATATTTACATGATTAAATGTTTCCAACATGTTAAGCAATCAAACTTGTTAAGACTTGATTAATTGAAATATGTTTCATATAGACAATTGACCACCCAAGTTGACCGGTGATTCACGAACTTTAAAACTTGTAAAAACTATACAATGACATATATATGGTTATATATATAGTTAACATGTTTTTATTATAAGTATGTATCTCATTAGGTATTTTAACAATGAGTTATATACATAAAAATGAGACTATTAATTTAAGAAACTCGAAAACGATATATATAACGATTATCGTTATAACGTCTTACTAGGTACATATGAATCATATTAAGATATTGATACACTTGGTTAATTATGTTAAATGATAAGTAAATATATTATTAAGTGTATTAACAATGAAATACATATGTAAAAATAAGACTACTAACTTAATGATTTCGAAACGAGACATATATGTAACGATTATCGTTGTAACGACATTTAACTGTATATACATCATACTGAGATATATTATATATCATAATATCATGATAATATAACAATTTAACATCTCATTTGTTATAATAAACAATGGGTTAACAACATTCAACAAGATCATTAACCTAAAGGTTTCAAAACAACATTTACATGTAACGACTAACGATGACTTAACGACTCAGTTAAAATGTATATACATGTAGTGTTTTAATATGTATTCATACACTTTTGAAAGACTTCAAGACACTTATCAAAATACTTCTACTTAACAAAAATGCTTACAATTACATCCTCGTTCAGTTTCATCAACAATTCTACTCGTATGCACCCGTATTCGTACTCGTACAATACACAGCTTTTAGATGTATGTACTATTGGTATATACACTCCAATGATCAGCTCTTAGTAGCCCATGTGAGTCACCTAACACATGTGGGAACCATCATTTGGCCACTAGCATGAAATATCTTATAAAATTACAAAAATATGAGTAATCATTCATGACTTATTTACATGAAAACAAAATTACATATCCTTTATATCTAATCCATACACCAACGACCAAAAACACCTACAAACACTTTCATTCTTCAATTTTCTTCATCTAATTGATCTCTCTCAAGTTCTATCTTCAAGTTCTAAGTGTTCTTCATATATTTTACAAGTTCTAGTTACATAAAATCAAGAATACTTTCAAGTTTGCTAGCTCACTTCCAATCTTGTAAGGTGATCATCCAACCTCAAGAAATCTTTGTTTCTTATAGTAGGTTATCATTCTAATACAAGGTAATAATCATATTCAAACTTTGGTTCAATTTCTATAACTATAACAATCTTATTTCAAGTGATGATCTTACTTGAACTTGTTTTCGTGTCATGATTCTGCTTCAAGAACTTCGAGCCATCCAAGGATCCGTTGAAGCTAGATCCATTTTTTTCTTTTCCAGTAGGTTTATCCAAGGAACTTAAGGTAGTAATGATGTTCATAACATCATTCGATTCATACATATAAAGCTATCTTATTCGAAGGTTAAAACTCGTAATCACTAGAACATAGTTTAGTTAATTCTAAACTTGTTCGCAAACAAAAGTTAATCCTTCTAACTTGACTTTTAAAATTAACTACACACATGTTCTATATCTATATGATATGCTAACTTAATGATTTAAAACCTGAAAACACGAAAAACACCGTAAAACCGGATTTACGCCGTCGTAGTAACACCGCGGGCTGTTTTGGGTTAGTTAATTAAAAACTATGATAAACTTTGATTTTAAAGTTGTTATTCTGAGAAAATGATTTTTATTATGAACATGAAACTATATCCAAAAATTATGATTAAACTCAAAGTGGAAGTATGTTTTCTAAAATGGTCATCTAGACGTCGTTCTTTCGACTGAAATGACTACCTTTACAAAAACGACTTGTAACTTATTTTTCTGACTATAAACCTATACTTTTCTGTTTAGATTCATAAAATAGAGTTCAATATGAAACCATAGCAATTTGATTCACTCAAAACGGATTTAAAATGAAGAAGTTATGGGTAAAACAAGATTGGATAATTTTTCTCATTTTAGCTACGTGAAAATTGGTAACAAATCTATTCCAACCATAACTTAATCAACTTGTATTGTATATTATGTAATCTTGAGATACCATAGACACGTATACAATGTTTCGACCTATCATGTCGACACATCTATATATATTTCGGAACAACCATAGACACTCTATATGTGAATGTTGGAGTTAGCTATACAGGGTTGAGGTTGATTCCAAAATATATATAGTTTGAGTTGTGATCAATACTGAGATACGTATACACTGGGTCGTGGATTGATTCAAGATAATATTTATCGATTTATTTCTGTAAATTTAACTGTGGACAACTAGTTGTAGGTTACTAACGAGGACAGCTGACTTAATAAACTTAAAACATCAAAATATATTAAAAGTGTTGTAAATATATTTTGAACATACTTTGATATATATGTATATATTGTTATAGGTTCGTGAATCAACCAGTGGCCAAGTCTTACTTCCCGACGAAGTAAAAATCTGTGAAAGTGAGTTATAGTCCCACTTTTAAAATCTAATATTTTTGGGATGAGAATACATGCAGGTTTTATAAATGATTTACAAAATAGACACAAGTACGTGAAACTACATTCTATGGTTGAATTATCGAAATCGAATATGCCCCTTTTTATTAAGTCTGGTAATCTAAGAATTAGGGAACAGACACCCTAATTGACGCGAATCCTAAAGATAGATCTATTGGGCCTAACAAACCCAATCCAAAGAACCGGATGCTTTGGTACTTCGAAATTTATATCATATCCGAAGGGTGTCCCGGAATGATGGGGATATTCTTATATATGCATCTTGTTAATGTCGGTTACCAGGTGTTCACCATATGAATGATTTTTATCTCTATGTATGGGATGTGTATTGAAATATGAAATCTTGTGGTCTATTATTATGATTTGATATATATAGGTTAAACCTATAACTCACCAACATTTTTGTTGACGTTTTAAGCATGTTTATTCTCAGGTGATTATTAAGAGCTTCCGCTGTCGCATACTTAAATAAGGACGAGATTTGGAGTCCATACTTGTATGATATTGTGTAAAAACTGCATTCAAGAAACTTATTTTGTTGTAACATATTTGTATTGTAAACCATTATGTAATGGTCGTGTGTAAACAGGATATTTTAGATTATCATTATTTGATAATCTACGTAAAGCTTTTTAAAACCTTTACCTATGAAATAAAGGTTATGGTTTGTTTTAAAAATGAATGCAGTCTTTGAAAAATGTCTCATATAGAGGTCAAAACCTCGCAACGAAATCAATTAATATGGAACGTTTTTAATCAATAAGAATGGGACATTTCAGTTGGTATCCGAGCGTTGGTCTTAGAGAACCAGAAAATTTGCATTAGTGTGTCTTATCGAGTTTGTTAGGATGCATTAGTGATTCTGGACTTCGACCGTGTTTTCTTTAAAAATGATTGCTTAACATTTTTGTTGGAAACTATATATTTTTAACATATGAATATTATGTGATATATTAATCTCTTAACGTGTTTGATATTATGTGATAGATGTCTACCTCTAGAACAAGTCCCATTGACTCACCTAATAATAATGAAGAGTCAAATGTAAATTGGAATGATTCGTGGACTGATTCACAAGTTCCCGAAGAGGAACCGGAAGAAGAGTCGGAACCGGAAGAAGAATCGGAACCGGACGAAGAATCGGAACCGGAAGAAGAATCGAAACCGGTGGGGGAAATAATAAAACGGTTAAGTAAAAGAGAATCCTCAACCAACCGACCAAGGTTAATTATGGTCAATGGTGTTTCCGCCAAGGAAGCAAAATATTGGGAGGATTACCAATTCTCCGATGAATCGGATTCCGACGAGAATTCCAATGATGTTATAGAAATTACCCCAACTGAATTTAAAAAGGCAAAAGAAAATAATAAGGGAAAGGGCATAAAAATAGAGAAATCTAATTCCAACCTCGATGAACTTTATATGTATCGTCAACCCCCGAAGTTCTTAAGTTGTAACAATGACCCGGGAACCTCTAAACCACCAGGTTTTTCTAAACCAATGTGGACAACGACGGCTCGTATTAGGGGAACATCATATATCCCTAGAAACTTGACAAAACGAACCAAAACCGAAGAAGAAGAAACGAGCGAGTCAGAATAAGATAGTTGTATTCGTGTGGTGTAATATATGTAATATAGTGTTCTTATGCTTTATGATATATGTAAAAATTACTTGTATTAATAAGTATTTTTTTTTATGAATCTAACTCTTGTCTATTTTACAGTTTAAAAACACAAAATGGATAGACAACCCAATATTTTAAGAGACCTACCAGGAGACATGATTGATGAAATCTTGTCTAGAGTCGGCCAGAATTCCTCGGCACAACTATTTAAGGCGAGATCAGTTTGTAAGACATTCGAAGAACGTTCCAAGAATGTCTTGGTTTATAAGAGACTTTCGTTTGAAAGATGGGGGATATCACATTGGGAAACCCATAAGTTATGATGTGTTTACTTTGACGCATATATTGCGTGAAAGGACCCGTCCTAATCCATCCGGACGAAGTCCATATCGATTACAAACGATTCACAACAGTTGATTACATTGCGAGGTAATTGACCTCTATATGATAAATTTTACAAACATTGCATTCGTTTTTAAAAGACAAACTTTCGTTACATCGACAGTTGACAGGCATGTAATGCATTTCATAATATATCCAAATATAATTGACTTAATAATAATCTTGATGAATTCAACGACTCGAATGCAACATCTTTTGAAATATGTCATGAATGACTCCAAGTAATATCTCTAATATGAGCAAATGCACAGCGGAAGATTTCTTTCGTACCTGAGAATAAACATGCTTTAAGGTGTCAACCAAAAGGTTGGTGAGTTCATTAGTTTAGCATAAATAATCATTTCATAATTTTAATAGACCACAAGATTTCATATTTCCATTTCTCATAAACATACGTTCCATGCATAGAGACAAAAATATCATTCATATGGATTGAACACCTGGTAACCGACATTCACAATATACATATAAGAATATCCCCATCATTCCGGGATCCTCCTTCGGACATGATATAAATTTCGAAGTACTAAAGCATCCGGTACTTTGGATGGGGCTTGTTGGACCCGATAGATCTATCTTTAGGATTCGCGTCAATTAGGGTGTCTGTTCCCTAATTCTTAGATTACCAGACTATATAGGGGCATATTCGATTCGATAATCCAACCATAGAATGTAATTTTCGAGTACTTGTGTCTATTTCGTAAAACAGTTATAAAAACAGCGCATGTATTCTCAGTCCCAAAAATATATATTGTAAAAGCATTTAAAAAGGGAATAATGAAACTCACCATACTGTATTTTGTAGTAAAAATACATATAACGATATTGAACAATGCAGGGTTGGCCTCGGATTCACGAACCTATATCAGTTGTATATACATTAACACATATACTCGTAATCGAACAACTTTATATATATCTAAATTTATTAGTTATATCATTTTACAATAATAATTGATATGTTTCATGTACACATTTAAATAAAAATATAAATACAATCATATTATATGTGTTAAGTATATTTTTATATAATATCATTTGTTTTAAAATAATAATTATATTAATCTTAAAATAATGATATTAATAATAAATATAAAGTTAAAAATAAAATATTGTTAATACTAATAATAATAATGATAATAATAATAATTCTAAAAATGATTAATTTAATAATAATGAAAATTTTAATGATATTAGTAATGATAATAATGTTAAAAATTATATTTTTATTAATAATGATAATTTCAATACTAATGGTAAAAATAATAATAAAAATGATAATAACCATAATGATACTTATGTTAATAATAATAATAATAAAAAATGATAATTATAATAATATAATAATAATAAATAAATAAATAAGTAAATAAGTAACTACCTCAAAGTAGATATTAAAATACGCCCAAGCCCGGGTTTTAACCCGAGACGTCCCGCTAACCCGATAACATCCTTAACTCGAATCATCATCACTTGTAAACTTTTATTATCCTATTAAACTATCATCATTAAAATCCCAATCATAATCCTAAGCATTTTAATTCCACCATCTTAATCATAATCATAATCAAAATCATAATTATAACATAATCGTAATCATAATATAATCATAATCATATCATAATCATAATTATAACATAATCGTAATCATAATATAATCATAATCATATCATAATCATAATCATATCATAATCATAATCATAATCATCTAAACGCTTTGCTATCATCTTCATCATTCATTTACAACCTCAAATCATAATCACTCGGGAATCATATACGACCTTCATCATTATTAACATTACCATCGACCAACATTATCATGAAGTATCACCATCATACTCATCATCATGTACCATCATCTTCATCCTAACTTATATCATCATTTAACCCTCATCATTATGATCTTAACACCATCATCGTCATCCTCCTGGTTTATTATCAACCTTAAGTATCATCACGATCCAACAAAAATGCAGATCCTCGGCCCAACAATTTATATACATACGGCCCAATGAAACAAAATGGGTCACGGCCCAAACTGAAAAGTGATTCTCGGCCGAAGTTCCAAAGAGATCCCACGTCCAGAATATAATTTTAATATAGGCATCGTATAATTAAATGGTTGTGGGGTTCGGTAATTAAATAAAAAGATACAAATGATAGCAGCCTTCCATAACCTTCCAAATCATCTTTCTTGCTAATCTTTACAGCTCACTTCCTATCTTTATCATCATTATCGTTATCATTTTCGCATTTTAAATTACAATAGAAATCAGGAACATGAAGTGATAGGTGAAGATGAGGCAGAAAAGAATCGTATAACTGCCGGTGGTGATTATGTTGGGGTTGTATCGAAAAGTAAATAAAAAAATAGCAGTAGTAGCAGCGGTTCAGAAAATAAAAAGGAAGGGAAGAGGAACGATGCAGCAGTAGGAAGTGGTGTTCAAGTATTGGTGGTTTGCAACGAGTATAATAGTAACAGAAGCAACTTTCAATAGGTGGTTTCGTGGCAGCTGTTTGGACAGAAGGTGGGAGAAAAATACAAGCAGGAGGTGGGGTGGTGATTGTTGTCGATTTGTTTGTGGATGAAGTAAAAACAGATTATCTACAGGAAGCAAGAGAGGATTGAAGGGATGATGACGTTTGTTCGTGGTGTCTATGTTGCTTTTGTTGTGATGATGATTTCGTGGTGTGTGCAAAATGGTAACAAAACCATAGTAGCAGCAATAAGGTAATTGCAGGAGGTTGGGGTCGTTGGGGTTCGATAGGAAGCAAAAAGAGAGGTGGTTCGGTTGTGGGGCTGTTTGAAAGTGGTCATGGTTAGGGTTATGATCTTGGTTGTTCATAGCATTTTACGAAGATAAAGAAGATAGATGGTTGATGTTAGGATTCTGTGGTAGGTTTGGAGATATCTTTATCTCATATTCAAGTGTATGTATATATGAATATAGATAGAAGTTAGTTAGTTTGTAAAGAGATAGTGGAGGATTGATAAATGGTCATGGTGAGCTGTCGATAGAACAAATGAAAAAGAAATGTGATGCTGTGCGATGATTTAGACAGGAAGCAGAAAGCACCCTACATGTACTATCAATCAATTTATCATTGTAAAAGTTTCAATTAGTAATAGTAGAATATTTGTTTTGTTTTGGTGATTCACAGATAGGATTGGATAGACAGGATACAGAATTCAGATATTGAAATATAATAGAACAGATATTTATTTCTATTTATTTATTTATTATTTATTATTTATTATTATTTTTATTTAATAAATATTAATAATTTAGTAATTATATTAATAATAATGATACTATTAATATTATTATTAATAATAATAATACTAATAATAATACTAATAGAAATAATAATAATAATCATAATAATAATAATAATAATAATAATAATAATAATAATAATATCAAAATAAAAATATCGAAATAATACTAATAAAATAATAATAATGATACAAGTAATAAATGATAATGATAATAATAATAACTAATAATATTTTGATTACAACCGAATTATAATGTTGATCATCCCTATATTAATATTTAATATTTATACATTGTATATATATTACAATATAATAATAATTATGAAAAGAAATTATATATATATATATATATATATATATATATATATATATATATATATATATATATATATATATATATATTACAAAAATTGTTCGTGAATCGTCGGTAATGGTCGAAGGGTAATTGGTTACATGAATATAGTTTCAAAATTTTCGAGACTCAACATTACAGATTTTGCTTATCGTGTTGGAAACATATAAAGATTAAAGTTTAAATTTGGTCGGAAATTCCCGGGTCATCACAGTACCTACCCGTTAAAGAAATTTCGTCCCGAAATTTGAGTGAGGTTATCATGGCTAACAATAAAAATGTTTTCATGACGAATATGGGTTGATAAATAGAGTTTTCATCTTTACCGAATAATACAGATAAAATAATTCGATTATTCGAAGAGCACGAATGAAATTATCATGAGAGAGGTCCCAACGGGCATCGTCCACCTTCGTCCAAAAACTTGCCCAAATTTTTAGCCGTTAGTAAAATAAAAAAAAATTTCAACGGCTATCCCAACGGTCACTTTTTACACTATATAAACACCAACCATATACTTCATTTTATACACTCAAACATATATTTCTTTTATATTTCCATCTTTCTCAAGATCAAAATCAAACACTCCCAAACTGCAAAATGTTAACACTTCCCCCAATGATTGTTTCATTCGATGTTCATTACGGAGGTGATTTCCGTAATCAAATGAAGGAATATGAGTGGGGCGACAGTATTTCATTTGAAGATATCGACATTCGTGATGTTGGTTTACAAGATTTGCTATCCTTTCTGAAGGAAAAAGTTCCGTGTGAATTCACGTCTGTGTTCTTTTATAGAGACGATTATGATGCGGATTGTAGGGCAAGTTTTCTGTGTACCGATGATCAATGGTACTTTATAAAAGATACCATTGAAGATCGCGGTAAACGCATTTCTTTGTATGCGGTTCTTGAAGATGAAGAGACGTTGGGTTATCGTTACTTCGATGAATCAACTGAAGCAGCAGTTGAGGCATCAAGAGAAATACCGATGTCTCCATAGTACCTCACGGATGGTGAAATGACTGGTGAACGCTACTTAGCAGATGACAATTGACGACGACGAGTAGTTTGATTGTAATCTTTTAATTTTTAATTGTCGTGATGTTTTAATTTTTAATTATTGTAATTTCAGTGTTGTTGTCGAGTTTTATATCTTCCTTTATGTTTCGGAGCTCTTCATCTTTTTAATCTCCTCTCGATCTCTAGTAAAACGAGTAATGGTCTAGAATTTGTAAGTATGGAGTTTCGAATGAATTTAATGTTATAATCAAGAATGAACGTAATAGCACGATTTGATTCGTCAAATTACCAGAATCATTGAGAATAGAGCTATCAAGAATATACTTTCGTGATATGTTCTGAAGTTAATTAGAATGAAAGAGTTATGTAACATGACACAAGATGGTGGTATGATCTACTGTGAACCATCATGTCCCATTAGAACTCAGTATGACTTACTGTAATATAATCACGTTGATCAAGTGTCATTATATTATACTAACTCATACATCAGTTCCCAACATTACTTCAATAACATTCATATTTTAAGCTCGAAAGTTTACAGAATATAGAAACTAACAGTTTCTATATGATGTAACACTGATATCATGAAGAGATTAATGATTTCAGATAAGAATACTTATGAAAATATCTTCAGAAATATGGAGGATATTTATAATGGAAGATACGATGATATATTGGAATTTCTAAGATCAGAGGATGATAGAAACTATTATCTGCAAGGGTTTAGAGTAAGGAGCAAGATATTCACTAAAGACTTTAGTAGACATTGAATCATTTGGATTCTTTGAAGTCAAACTTATTCTTTGTGATTTGTCCACGGCTTTCTTCATAGTTTTGCATAATCTGCTTTTCAGTACTAAATATTCTATTGAATGTTTCCAATATAATAATACACAGGAATCACGAAGAGGTATATAATTTCGGACGAGAATATTTATGAAAATATCCTCAGAAATATAGAAGATATTGATGATGATATTTTTGGAATTTCTAAGTTCGACGGTTGATGGAGAAAGATTTTTCGCAAGATTTTAACATGACCTCGGAGCAAGATATTCTCTAAAAATTTCAACGGATCCAGAATTACCTGAATCCTTTGAATATAGGATTTGGTCCTTGTATTTGTCCTTGGTCTCCTTCATGGGTAACTCAATCTGTTTTTCAATACCCAATTTTCTATCGAGCGTTCCTAACACTCCTTTCTTTATCATCAACTTTTGTCCGTTTAGACCATCTACCATTTTTCTGTTTCCTCTGCATTTAATGCTATGATATCTGAATCATCGGTTATTAATCCGAGGTGGTTTCAGGAGAATTGTGTTTTTAGATGATTAAACGCTGATGGTAATATGGTGGAATATAAAAGGTTCCCGGTAACAGTAAATGAACATACATATTAGTCAAGGTGATAATAAGGTTGTTTCGAACGAAAAGTCGAAGTTGACTTGCTGGAGCTGTGACAAAATTGACTAATTTTGAAAAGGAATTGCAAAGTTATTTTCGGTAATAATAACGCTAAAGGAATTAGCACAACTACGCGTTAAACGTTTACTCAGTTGCCGAGAGTTTCTCAGGTGTATAACTATACGCATCAATCTTTTCTTTCTGTAGATGAAGTGTGGTTGGTTCATCTTCTCGATTGAGATGTTTTCAAGAATCATGAAAGGTTTGAACGCAGATTGTAATCGTCAAGATATAGATGAGGTTTAAGATGAGATCAAGTGGCAAACTTGAAGATATGTTTAGTTTCATATGTTATAATCAATATTTTAATTTATTTTAATTGTCCAATGTTGATAGTCCTCAATTGATAATCCACAGTTAACAGTCCAATATTTCATATATAATTTAATATATAATATTCGATTTAATTAATATGTATCGTGACCCGTGTACATGTCTCAGACTCGATCACAACTCAAAGTATATATATTATTTGAGAATCAACCTCAACCCTGTATAGAGAACTCGATCATTACTGCATATAGAGTGTCTATGGTGATTCCAAATAATATATATAGATGCGTCGATATGATATGTCAAAACCTTGTATACATGTCCCGATATTTAAAGTGTGTAAAATAAATAACAGAAATTAAATGACGATAAATAAAATTGCGAGAATGTAAATTGCGATAATTAAATTGCGATAAATAAAATGTAATCAGTTAGCTAGGAAGAATTAGCTAGGAACAGTTAGCGTGGATTCTTAACAAAATTTCTCATAGTTAATTTGTTTGTTTCTAACAAATTTTATTTTGTCAAATGTTTCCTTCATTATGCCACTTGATTTTTGATAAATCAAATTCGAAATATGAAATTGGATGAATATGGTTATTCTGGAGTGAACTGATTTGTATATCGGTGGATATAAGTAGGATAGTAAATGATCGTTGAATCAATTCCGAAGAATGTACAGTGTAACTTATTAATGTGAAATCTAAATACTCCTCGGGTATTACCTACCCGTTAAAATATTTTCACCATTAACAGTTTGTACAAAAGAATTTTTAATTACAATCTTTATGAAAACATATATACGTATATATTTTCTTCAGATGTAATCATGAATTTAATGAGTTAATGTGATATTGATCTCATTTGATTTATCATTAGAACAAGAATATGTAATTTCTAAAACATTAGAGATTACATAATCGCCATGTCGAACGAAAATAAAATAGATAGAACGATACGTAGAACGATGATTATACTTGAGGTATAGAATGAGATGTCGAAGCTGGTGATGCGGATGTTGTTGTTGGTGGTACTAGTGTTGTTGGTGCTAAGGTTGGTGATGTGACTGGTGTTGGTGATACTGCTGGTGTTTGCAGACTGTGTACCGTGCTCTCTAAAGTTAACACTCGAGCTCGGAGTTCTTTAACTTCTTCTACTAACCCTGGTTGGTTATCAATGTGAGGTAGAGATTGGATATCTTTTCTAGTTCCATTAATGGTAGTCTCAAGACGAAAAATTCTGGCAAAAAGGGTATAAACGGTGTTGCGAACAGGTTCTCCAGTGAGCGGGTCGAGGACTCCAAGGTTAGGTGGTAGATTCGATTCATGATATGGAGTACCTTCTTCCCTTCTCCATAGAGTGAGTATGTCGCGAACCCACCCCCATTTTCTCCAGTAATCACGATAGTTGATTGATTGATGTGCTCCTGTCACGCTGTCTTCGGAGTCAGAGGAATTTGATCGATTCGTAGAGGCCATCTTACGCGATCTCAGGAAAGATTTTTGATATGAAGAGTTTAGTGATAGTAATTGATAGTTGGATGGTATTCTCAATGCATAATTTACATAGATATATATAGTACCAGGATCCCTTAAGTTACGGAGAAATTTACGGAAGATATCAGGCAAGATCTACAGTAACAGATACGCTAAGATATGAATTTTGTCTATACACTATTTATGCAGTCAATGCAGTAAAACGTGTCTAGACTAAGAATGATAAGCAAATGATTCTCTAAGAATGATAAGCAGGTAATTTTTGACACGAAATGATAAGCAAAACTTTTGACATGCAGGCACGGTCGAAGTCCAGACTCACTAATGCATCCTAACAACTATCAGTTAGACACACTAATGCAAGACCTGGTTCGCTAAGACCATCGCTCTGATACCAACTGAAAGGACCCGTCCTAATCCATCCGGACGAAGTCCATATCGATTACAAACGATTCACAACAGTTGATTACATTGCGAGGTAATTGACCTCTATATGATAAATTTTACAAACATTGCATTCGTTTTTAAAAGACAAACTTTCGTTACATCGACAGTTGACAGGCATGTAATGCATTTCA
The DNA here is from genome assembly GCF_046630445.1 of Rutidosis leptorrhynchoides. Classification (NCBI taxonomy): domain Eukaryota; kingdom Viridiplantae; phylum Streptophyta; class Magnoliopsida; order Asterales; family Asteraceae; genus Rutidosis; species Rutidosis leptorrhynchoides. The sequence goes on along the minus strand of NC_092338.1, from coordinate 209,483,443 downwards.
TAATATATCCAAATATAATTGACTTAATAATAATCTTGATGAATTCAACGACTCGAATGCAACATCTTTTGAAATATGTCATGAATGACTCCAAGTAATATCTCTAATATGAGCAAATGCACAGCGGAAGATTTCTTTCGTACCTGAGAATAAACATGCTTTAAGGTGTCAACCAAAAGGTTGGTGAGTTCATTAGTTTAGCATAAATAATCAATTCATAATTTTAATAGACCACAAGATTTCATATTTCCATTTCTCATAAACATACGTTCCATGCATAGAGACAAAAATATCATTCATATGGATTGAACACCTGGTAACCGACATTCACAATATACATATAAGAATATCCCCATCATTCCGGGATCCTCCTTCGGACATGATATAAATTTCGAAGTACTAAAGCATCCGGTACTTTGGATGGGGCTTGTTGGACCCGATAGATCTATCTTTAGGATTCGCGTCAATTAGGGTGTCTGTTCCCTAATTCTTAGATTACCAGACTATATAGGGGCATATTCGATTCGATAATCCAACCATAGAATGTAATTTTCGAGTACTTGTGTCTATTTCGTAAAACAGTTATAAAAACAGCGCATGTATTCTCAGTCCCAAAAATATATATTGTAAAAGCATTTAAAAAGGGAATAATGAAACTCACCATACTGTATTTTGTAGTAAAAATACATATAACGATATTGAACAATGCAGGGTTGGCCTCGGATTCACGAACCTATATCAGTTGTATATACATTAACACATATACTCGTAATCGAACAACTTTATATATATCTAAATTTATTAGTTATATCATTTTACAATAATAATTGATATGTTTCATGTACACATTTAAATAAAAATATAAATACAATCATATTATATGTGTTAAGTATATTTTTATATAATATCATTTGTTTTAAAATAATAATTATATTAATCTTAAAATAATGATATTAATAATAAATATAAAGTTAAAAATAAAATATTGTTAATACTAATAATAATAATGATAATAATAATAATTCTAAAAATGATTAATTTAATAATAATGAAAATTTTAATGATATTAGTAATGATAATAATGTTAAAAATTATATTTTTATTAATAATGATAATTTCAATACTAATGGTAAAAATAATAATAAAAATGATAATAACCATAATGATACTTATGTTAATAATAATAATAATAAAAAATGATAATTATAATAATATAATAATAATAAATAAATAAATAAGTAAATAAGTAACTACCTCAAAGTAGATATTAAAATACGCCCAAGCCCGGGTTTTAACCCGAGACGTCCCGCTAACCCGATAACATCCTTAACTCGAATCATCATCACTTGTAAACTTTTATTATCCTATTAAACTATCATCATTAAAATCCCAATCATAATCCTAAGCATTTTAATTCCACCATCTTAATCATAATCATAATCAAAATCATAATTATAACATAATCGTAATCATAATATAATCATAATCATATCATAATCATAATTATAACATAATCGTAATCATAATATAATCATAATCATATCATAATCATAATCATATCATAATCATAATCATAATCATCTAAACGCTTTGCTATCATCTTCATCATTCATTTACAACCTCAAATCATAATCACTCGGGAATCATATACGACCTTCATCATTATTAACATTACCATCGACCAACATTATCATGAAGTATCACCATCATACTCATCATCATGTACCATCATCTTCATCCTAACTTATATCATCATTTAACCCTCATCATTATGATCTTAACACCATCATCGTCATCCTCCTGGTTTATTATCAACCTTAAGTATCATCACGATCCAACAAAAATGCAGATCCTCGGCCCAACAATTTATATACATACGGCCCAATGAAACAAAATGGGTCACGGCCCAAACTGAAAAGTGATTCTCGGCCGAAGTTCCAAAGAGATCCCACGTCCAGAATATAATTTTAATATAGGCATCGTATAATTAAATGGTTGTGGGGTTCGGTAATTAAATAAAAAGATACAAATGATAGCAGCCTTCCATAACCTTCCAAATCATCTTTCTTGCTAATCTTTACAGCTCACTTCCTATCTTTATCATCATTATCGTTATCATTTTCGCATTTTAAATTACAATAGAAATCAGGAACATGAAGTGATAGGTGAAGATGAGGCAGAAAAGAATCGTATAACTGCCGGTGGTGATTATGTTGGGGTTGTATCGAAAAGTAAATAAAAAAATAGCAGTAGTAGCAGCGGTTCAGAAAATAAAAAGGAAGGGAAGAGGAACGATGCAGCAGTAGGAAGTGGTGTTCAAGTATTGGTGGTTTGCAACGAGTATAATAGTAACAGAAGCAACTTTCAATAGGTGGTTTCGTGGCAGCTGTTTGGACAGAAGGTGGGAGAAAAATACAAGCAGGAGGTGGGGTGGTGATTGTTGTCGATTTGTTTGTGGATGAAGTAAAAACAGATTATCTACAGGAAGCAAGAGAGGATTGAAGGGATGATGACGTTTGTTCGTGGTGTCTATGTTGCTTTTGTTGTGATGATGATTTCGTGGTGTGTGCAAAATGGTAACAAAACCATAGTAGCAGCAATAAGGTAATTGCAGGAGGTTGGGGTCGTTGGGGTTCGATAGGAAGCAAAAAGAGAGGTGGTTCGGTTGTGGGGCTGTTTGAAAGTGGTCATGGTTAGGGTTATGATCTTGGTTGTTCATAGCATTTTACGAAGATAAAGAAGATAGATGGTTGATGTTAGGATTCTGTGGTAGGTTTGGAGATATCTTTATCTCATATTCAAGTGTATGTATATATGAATATAGATAGAAGTTAGTTAGTTTGTAAAGAGATAGTGGAGGATTGATAAATGGTCATGGTGAGCTGTCGATAGAACAAATGAAAAAGAAATGTGATGCTGTGCGATGATTTAGACAGGAAGCAGAAAGCACCCTACATGTACTATCAATCAATTTATCATTGTAAAAGTTTCAATTAGTAATAGTAGAATATTTGTTTTGTTTTGGTGATTCACAGATAGGATTGGATAGACAGGATACAGAATTCAGATATTGAAATATAATAGAACAGATATTTATTTCTATTTATTTATTTATTATTTATTATTTATTATTATTTTTATTTAATAAATATTAATAATTTAGTAATTATATTAATAATAATGATACTATTAATATTATTATTAATAATAATAATACTAATAATAATACTAATAGAAATAATAATAATAATCATAATAATAATAATAATAATAATAATAATAATAATAATAATATCAAAATAAAAATATCGAAATAATACTAATAAAATAATAATAATGATACAAGTAATAAATGATAATGATAATAATAATAACTAATAATATTTTGATTACAACCGAATTATAATGTTGATCATCCCTATATTAATATTTAATATTTATACATTGTATATATATTACAATATAATAATAATTATGAAAAGAAATTATATATATATATATATATATATATATATATATATATATATATATATATATATATATATATATATATATATATATATATATATATATATATATATATATATATTTACAAAAATTGTTCGTGAATCGTCGGTAATGGTCGAAGGGTAATTGGTTACATGAATATAGTTTCAAAATTTTCGAGACTCAACATTACAGATTTTGCTTATCGTGTTGGAAACATATAAAGATTAAAGTTTAAATTTGGTCGGAAATTCCCGGGTCATCACATTGCGGGGAACCCAAATGCTATTTTTCGCAACGGGTTAAGAAATTATTTTGACTCAATATATCCGAATATTGGACTTCGTGATTTAGAAAAAGCGGCTAACATGCAACATAAAGAAGCATGTTATGCTTACGGATTAGTAATGTTCGCTTCTCACCAAAGTGAGAACAAGAACATCGGGCTACAGCTATTAAACAAAACGTTTCCACAAGTGACGGAGTCGGTAATTGGGGTAAGAAATGAGGTTTTTAGATTATTACGGGACTGTTGGACATTACGTAACCCTCATCCCTTTGACGACGTTACAACACGCTGTCTTATAAACGGCCATAACGGTTATGTTGCACAAGACCAAGGATGGGAAGTAGTCCTAGTAAAACCGGAATGCATGACTTGTTTCTGGACGTGTGAATTACGTGTCTTTATTGCCTTTGCTGAACGACTTGTGTACTAGCTAGAATTATCTTCACAACTATCTTGTATCAAAGTTATTGTGTGCTATATTTCAAGCTTTATGTAAAATAAGCGGTATTGTAAGTTTGTAAAATATTGTATAAAAGTTTGAACGCGAAATATTATTATAATCAGTTTTTCATATAGAATTGTAGTAGTTGAATTGTATATTAGCTACTAAGTATGAACTTAACGGGTAGGTACTACCCGAATTTAAACTTATAAAACGCTAATATGAAGAAAAAGCTTTTATAAATGAGTTCATATTATGCTACGAAATACTCTTAACTACTCTTAATATTCTGTATGATTAACTTGTTCCATTTGACTATTTTGAAGGAAATGGCACCGACTACTCGACACACCGTGAATATGAATGAAGAGGAATTCCGTACTTTTCTAGCTTCAAACATAGCCGCAGTACAGGCTGCGCTACATACCAACAATAACCTTGGATCTAGCAGTACAGGAAATCGTGTAGGATGCACCTACAAAGAATTCACTGCCTGCAAACCTTTGGAATTTGATGGAACCGAAGGACCGATCGGATTGAAACGGTGGACCGAGAAGGTCGAATCGGTGTTTGCCATAAGTAAGTGTACTGAAGAGGACAAAGTGAAGTACGCTACGCATACCTTCACAGGTTCTGCGTTAACATGGTGGAATACCTATCTAGAGCAAGTGGGACAAGACGATGCGTACGCACTACCGTGATCAGCATTCAAACACTTGATGAATGAGAAGTACCGTCCCAGAACCGAGGTCAATAAGCTCAAGACAGAACTTAGAGGGTTACGAACCCAAGGATTTGATATTACCACGTACGAAAGACGATTCACAGAATTGTGCCTATTGTGTCCGGGAGCATTCGAAGATGAGGAAGAGAAGATCGACGCATTTGTGAAAGGATTACCGGAAAGAATCCAAGAAGATATAAGTTCACACGAGCCCGCCTCTATACAACAGGCATGTAGAATGGCTCACAAACTAGTGAACCAGATTGAAGAAAGAATTAAAGAACAGACTGCTGAAGAGGCCAATGTGAAGCAACTCAAAAGAAAGTGGGAGGAAAATGGTGATAAGAATCACCAATACAACAACAGCAGCAATTACAACAATAATCGCAACAATTATCCCAACAATCGCAACATCAATCGCAACTACAACAAACGGCCCAACAATAACAACAACAACAGCAACAGCAAATACAACAATCATCCCAACAACAATAATAACCGCAACAACAACAACAATCAGAAGCAGCTATGCCAAAGGTGTGAAAAGTATCACTCGGGGTTCTGCACCAAATTTTGCAACAAGTGTAAAAGAAATGGTCATAGCGCGGCGAAGTGTGAGGTCTACGGACCAGGGGTTAATAGAACGAAAGGAACAAATGGTGTCGGAACGAGTAATGGCGGAGTAAGTAGTGTCGGAGCAAGTTATGCCAATGTAGTTTGTTATAAATGTGGAAAATCGGGCCACATTATTAGAAATTGCCCGAACCAGGAGAACACGAATGGACAAGGCCGCGGAAGAGTTTTCAATATTAATGCGGCAGAGGCACAGGAAGACCCGGAGCTTGTTACGGGTACGTTTCTTATTGATAATAAATTTGCTTACGTTTTATTTGATTCGGGTGCGGATAGAAGCTATATGAGTAGAGATTTTTGTGCTAAATTAAGTTGTCCATTGACGCCTTTGGATAGTAAATTTTTACTCGAATTAGCAAATGGTAAATTAATTTCAGCAGATAATATATGTCGGAATCGAGAAATTAAACTGGTTAGCGAAACATTTAAGATTGATTTGATACCAGTAGAGTTAGGGAGTTTTGATGTGATAATCGGTATGGACTGGTTGAAAGAAGTGAAAGCAGAGATCGTCTGTTACAAAAATGCAATTCGCATTATACGAGAAAAAGGAAAACCCTTAATGGTGTACGGAGAAAAGGGCAACACGAAGCTACATCTTATTAGAAATTTGAAGGCACAAAAACTAATAAGAAAAGGTTGCTATGCTGTTCTAGCACACGTCGAGAAAGTACAAACTGAAGAAAAGAGCATCAATGATGTTCCCATTGCAAAAGAATTTCCCGATGTATTTCCGAAAGAATTACCGGGATTACCCCCACATCGATCCGTTGAATTTCAAATAGATCTTGTACCAGGAGCTGCACCAATAGCTCGTGCTCCTTACAGACTCGCACCCAGCGAGATGAAAGAACTGCAAAGCCAATTACAAGAACTTTTAGAGCGTGGTTTCATTCGACCAAGCACATCACCGTGGGGAGCTCCTGTTTTGTTTGTCAAGAAGAAAGATGGTACATTCAGGTTATGTATCGACTACCGAGAGTTGAACAAACTTACCAACAAGAACCGCTACCCACTACCGAGAATCGACGACTTATTTGATCAACTACAAGGCTCGTCTGTTTATTCAAAGATTGACTTACGTTCTGGGTATCATCAAATGCGGGTGAAAGAAGATGATATTCCAAAGACTGCTTTCAGAACACGTTACGGTCATTACGAGTTTATGGTCATGCCGTTTGGTTTAACTAATGCACCAGCTGTGTTCATGGACCTTATGAACCGAGTGTGTGGACCATACCTTGACAAGTTTGTCATTGTTTTCATTGATGACATACTTATTTACTCAAAGAATGACCAAGAACACGGTGAACATTTGAGAAAGGTGTTAGAAGTATTGAGGAAAGAAGAATTGTACGCTAAGTTTTCAAAGTGTGCATTTTGGTTGGAAGAAGTTCAATTCCTCGGTCACATAGTGAACAAAGAAGGTATTAAGGTGGATCCGGCAAAGATAGAAACTGTTGAAAAGTGGGAAACCCCGAAAACTCCGAAACACATACGCCAGTTTTTAGGACTAGCTGGTTACTACAGAAGGTTCATCCAAGACTTTTCCAGAATAGCAAAACCCTTGACTGCATTAACGCATAAAGGGAAGAAATTTGAATGGAATGATGAACAAGAGAAAGCGTTTCAGTTATTGAATAAAAAGCTAACTACGGCACCTATATTGTCATTACCTGAAGGGAATGATGATTTTGTGATTTATTGTGATGCATCAAAGCAAGGTCTCGGTTGTGTATTAATGCAACGAACGAAGGTGATTGCTTATGCGTCTAGACAATTGAAGATTCACGAACAAAATTATACGACGCATGATTTGGAATTAGGCGCGGTTGTTTTTGCATTAAAGACTTGGAGGCACTACTTATATGGGGTCAAAAGTATTATATATACCGACCACAAAAGTCTTCAACACATATTTAATCAGAAACAACTGAATATGAGGCAGCGTAGGTGGATTGAATTGTTGAATGATTACGACTTTGAGATTCGTTACCACCCGGGGAAGGCAAATGTGGTAGCCGATGCCTTGAGCAGGAAGGACAGAGAACCCATTCGAGTAAAATCTATGAATATAATGATTCATAATAACCTTACTACTCAAATAAAGGAGGCGCAACAAGGAGTTTTAAAAGAGGGAAATTTAAAGGATGAAATACTCAAAGGATCGGAGAAGCATCTTAATATTCGGGAAGACGGAACCCGGTATAGGGCTGAAAGGATTTGGGTACCAAAATTTGGAGATATGAGAGAAATGGTACTTAGAGAAGCTCATAAAACCAGATACTCAATACATCCTGGAACGGGGAAGATGTACAAGGATCTCAGGAAATATTTTTGGTGGCCGGGTATGAAAGCCGATGTTGCTAAATACGTAGGAAAATGTTTGACGTGTTCTAAGGTCAAAGCTGAGCATCAGAAACCATCAGGTCTACTTCAACAACCCGAAATCCCAGAATGGAAATGGGAAAACATTATCATGGATTTCATCACTAAATTGCCAAGGACTGCAAGTGGTTTTGATACTATTTGGGTAATAGTTGATCGTCTCACCAAATCAGCACACTTCCTGCCAATAAGAGAAGATGACAAGATGGAGAAGTTAGCACGACTGTATTTGAAGGAAGTCGTATCCAGACATGGAATACCAATCTCTATTATCTCTGATAGGGATGGCAGATTTATTTCAAGATTCTGGCAGACATTACAGCAAGCATTAGGAACTCGTCTAGACATGAGTACTGCCTATCATCCACAAACTGATGGGCAGAGCGAAAGGACGATACAAACGCTTGAAGACATGCTACGAGCATGTGTTATTGATTTCGGAAACAGTTGGGATCGACATCTACCGTTAGCAGAATTTTCCTACAACAACAGCTACCATTCAAGCATTGAGATGGCGCCGTTTGAAGCACTTTATGGTAGAAAGTGCAGGTCTCCGATTTGTTGGAGTGAAGTGGGGGATAGACAGATTACGGGTCCGGAGATTATACAAGAAACTACCGAGAAGATCATCCAAATTCAACAACGGTTGAAAACCGCCTAAAGTCGACAAAAGAGCTACGCTGACATTAAAAGAAAAGATATAGAATTTGAAATTAGAGAGATGGTCATGCTTAAAGTTGCACCTTGGAAAGGCGTTGTTCGATTTGGTAAACGAGGGAAATTAAATCCAAGGTATATTTGACCATTCAAGATTATTGATCGTGTCGGATCAGTAGCTTACCGACTTAAGTTACCTCAACAACTCGCGGCTGTACATAACACTTTCCACGTCTCGAATTTGAAGAAATGCTTTGCTAAAGAAGATCTCACTATTCCGTTAGATGAAATCCAAATCAACAAAAAACTTCAATTCATCGAAGAACCCGTCGAAATAATGGATCGTGAGGTTAAAAGACTTAAGCAAAACAAGATACCAATTGTTAAGGTTCGATGGAATGCTCGTAGAGGACCCGAGTTCACCTGGGAGCGTGAAGATCAGATGAAGAAGAAATACCCGCATCTATTTCCAGAAGATTCGTCAACACCTTCAACAGCTTAAAATTTCGGGACGAAATTTATTTAACGGGTAGGTACTGTAGTGACCCGAACTTTTCCATGTTTATATATATTAATTGAGATTGATATTTACATGATTAAATGTTTCCAACATGTTAAGCAATCAAACTTGTTAAGACTTGATTAATTGAAATATGTTTCATATAGACAATTGACCACCCAAGTTGACCGGTGATTCACGAACGTTAAAACTTGTAAAAACTATACGATGACATATATATGGTTATATATATAGTTAACATGTTTTTATTATAAGTATGTATTTCATTAGGTATTTTAACAATGAGTTATATACATAAAAATGAGACTATTAATTTAAGAAACTCGAAAACGATATATATAACGATAATCGTTATAACAACGTCTTACTAGGTACATATGAATCATATTAAGATATTGATACACTTGGTTAATTATGTTAAATGATAAGTAAATATATTATTAAGTGTATTAACAATGAAATACATATGTAAAAATAAGACTACTAACTTAATGATTTCGAAACGAGACATATATGTAACGATTATCGTTGTAACGACATTTAACTGTATATACATCATACTGAGATATATTATATATCATAATATCATGATAATATAACAATTTAACATCTCATTTGTTATAATAAACAATGGGTTAACAACATTCAACAAGATCATTAACCTAAAGGTTTCAAAACAACATTTACATGTAACGACTAACGATGACTTAACGACTCAGTTAAAATGTATATACATGTAGTGTTTTAATATGTATTCATACACTTTTGAAAGACTTCAAGACACTTATCAAAATACTTCTACTTAACAAAAATGCTTACAATTATATCCTCGTTCAGTTTCATCAACAATTCTACTCGTATGCACCCGTATTCGTACTCGTACAATACACAGCTTTTAGATGTATGTACTATTGGTATATACACTCCAATGATCAGCTCTTAGCAGCCCATGTGAGTCACCTAACACATGTGGGAACCATCATTTGGCAACTAGCATGAAATATCTTATAAAATTACAAAAATATGAGTAATCATTCATGACTTATTTACATGAAAACAAAATTACATATCCTTTATATCTAATCCATACACCAACGACCAAAAACACCTACAAACACTTTCATTCTTCAATTTTCTTCATCTAATTGATCTCTCTCAAGTTCTATCTTCAAGTTCTAAGTGTTCTTCATATATTTTACAAGTTCTAGTTACATAAAATCAAGAATACTTTCAAGTTTGCTAGCTCACTTCCAATCTTGTAAGGTGATCATCCAACCTCAAGAAATCTTTGTTTCTTACAGTAGGTTATCATTCTAATACAAGGTAATAATCATATTCAAACTTTGGTTCAATTTCTATAACTATAACAATCTTATTTCAAGTGATGATCTTACTTGAACTTGTTTTCGTGTCATGATTCTGCTTCAAGAACTTCGAGCCATCCAAGGATCCGTTGAAGCTAGATCCATTTTTCTCTTTTCCAGTAGGTTTATCCAAGGAACTTAAGGTAGTAATGATGTTCATAACATCATTCGATTCATACATATAAAGCTATCTTATTCGAAGGTTAAAACTCGTAATCACTAGAACATAGTTTAGTTAATTCTAAACTTGTTCGCAAACAAAAGTTAATCCTTCTAACTTGACTTTTAAAATTAACTACACACATGTTCTATATCTATATGATATGCTAACTTAATGATTTAAAACCTGAAAACACGAAAAACACCGTAAAACCGGATTTACGTCGTCGTAGTAACACCGCGGGCTGCTTTGGGTTAGTTAATTAAAAACTATGATAAACTTTGATTTTAAAGTTGTTATTCTGAGAAAATGATTTTTATTATGAACATGAAACTATATCCAAAAATTATGATTAAACTCAAAGTGGAAGTATGTTTTCTAAAATGGTCATCTAGACGTCGTTCTTTCGACTGAAATGACTACCTTTACAAAAACGACTTGTAACTTATTTTTCTGACTATAAACCTATACTTTTCTGTTTATATTCATAAAATAGAGTTCAATATGAAACCATAGCAATTTGATTCACTCAAAACGGATTTAAAATGAAGAAGTTATGGGTAAAACAAGATTGGATAATTTTTCTCATTTTAGCTACGTGAAAATTGGTAACAAATCTATTCCAACCATAACTTAATCAACTTTTATTGTATATTATGTAATCTTGAGATACCATAGACACGTATACAATGTTTTGACCTATCATGTCGACACATCTATATATATTTCGGAACAACCATAGACACTCCATATGTGAATGTTGGAGTTAGCTATACAGGGTTGAGGTTGATTCCAAAATATATATAGTTTGAGTTGTGATCAATACTGAGATACGTATACACTGGGTCGTGGATTGATTCAAGATAATATTTATCGATTTATTTCTGTACATCTAACTGTGGACAACTAGTTGTAGGTTACTAACGAGGAAAGCTGACTTAATAAACTTAAAACATCAAAATATATTAAAAGTGTTGTAAATATATTTTGAACATACTTTGATATATATGTATATATTGTTATAGGTTCGTGAATCAACCAGTGGCCAAGTCTTACTTCCCGACGAAGTAAAAATCTGTGAAAGTGAGTTATAGTCCCACTTTTAAAATCTAATATTTTTGGGATGAGAATACATGCAGGTTTTATAAATGATTTACAAAATAGACACAAGTACGTGAAACTACATTCTATGGTTGAATTATCGAAATCGAATATGCCCCTTTTTATTAAGTCTGGTAATCTAAGAATTAGGGAACAGACACCTTAATTGACGCGAATCCTAAAGATAGATCTATTGGGCCTAACAAACCCCATCCAAAGAACCGGATGCTTTGGAACTTCGAAATTTATATCATATCCGAAGGGTGTCCCGGAATGATGGGGATATTCTTATATATGCATCTTGTTAATGTCGGTTACCAGGTGTTCACCATATGAATGATTTTTATCTCTATGTATGGGATGTGTATTGAAATATGAAATCTTGTGGTCTATTATTATGATTTGATATATATAGGTTAAACCTATAACTCACCAACATTTTTTATAACGACCCTCATTTTTCCATTCTATATTTTTTCAATATTAAATGCCCAAACAATATAATTAAAACTTAATGATCAAACTTTAATCAACAATTGTTAAGTGTTAAGAGTTAGAAAACATATTAATTAACTTTGTGCAATAATTGACAAGTTAATAAAAGATGAAAATAATAAACTGTTAGTCGACACTCACTGCTAATTAAAATTTATGCATTTATGTAATATTATAACTAATAACCTATAAGTAATAAATAAAAATTGACATTTATATAAATAATAAAACAATTGGGAACTAAATATATACAAGTCATGAATTAGTAAAAAGAAATAATACTTATCATGTAGTAAATGTAAAAATAATAATAGTAATAATAGTAATAATAATGAGACTAAAGAATCTTAAACAATTACATCCTTATGTTGACTAAAAATTAAAATAAAATATATATATAAACTAGTACTACCTATTGTTGACTGAAAATTATAAAACAAAATAAAATCATTAATTAGAACATCCTTATGTTGACTAACACTCTAATACTTGCACTATATAAACTCCTAGTTTCTCATTCACAAATCACACCAAAATCCTCTCAAAAACAATCTCTCCCTCTCCCTCTCTTGTGGTATTCGGATCTTCAAGCTTGTTCTTCGTGTTCTTCAAGAATCTTCAAGGAGTTCTTCAAGATTTTTAAGGCTTTGATCTTCCATCTTCATCGTGTTCATCTTTTCTTTGTTAATTATCTTGAATCTTCAAAGGTATAACATAAACCCTAAACTATTTACATAAACTTTAATCTTTGTTAATTCATATTTATATTATAAACTTGTTATTCATAAGTATATACATAAACACTCCTAGATTTATATATACATATATACATGTAAAAAAAAATATATTTTTATGTATATATACGAATTATATATACATATACATATTAAAACCTTAAACCCTAATACTACTTATACTAGTACTTAACATGTATACACTATTACTATTACTATTACTAGCACCTATAACCTACTACTTATATTGTAGCACAAAAACATTTTGGGATATGTATTAGAGATGTATAGATCTTCGAACTTTCTTGACGAATGGTTTCTACGAGATTCTAGGCAGAGGGTTTGGATTTCCGATTTAAAGGGTCCTATGGCTCAAGCCCCTAGATCTAAATTAGCCATTCGAAGGGAAAGGGGTGATTGGAAGCTTATCTAATACGGCAAGTATCCTAAAATGAAAAACACTTATAAAAGTAGAAACTCTCTAGTCATAGAAACTTAGTAAAATAAGAAACTTTCTAAAAATGGAAACTTTATAAAAATAGTAACTTACTAGGAATAGAAACTTAGTAAAACAAACTATACTTAAACACATACTTAAACTTAAACATGGGCAAAACACTTAACTACTCTTAAATGTCAATAGGTTGACTTTCCTGCTCACTCGTTCAACTCTTTATTCTGAGGAATAACTCTCTCTCTACTTACTAAGGTGATTTTTATAGCCCCACTTTACTTGAGCTCAATTTACTTTTTATACTTATTGGGGTGAGACACATGCTGCTTTTACTATTTACAATTTAGACACAAGTACCAACTAAAACTATGCTATACCCGGCTATGTCCGACTAAGTCCCTACAGTGATATTTTTAGGTGCTGCGGCATGCTTAGTTATTGGGGGTAGGCCTATCGGGAGTAACGTCCCCGATACATTTGATGTTATCTTTGTATTGCTTGATAATGAAATTAAACCGACAAGTAGAACTAACTTGTCATGGGGCAAACTTGAACGTTTAGTCTAAATATCACGCACTGGCATAACTTTTTGATCCTGCGGGAGATCAACCTTACAAATTAAATCTTGTGGTCTAAAACAAACGGTCAAAGTTATTTGTTAAACCTATGAACTTCACTCAACCTTTTGGTTGACACTTTAGCATGTTTTGTCTCAGGTGCTGTTTGATTCAAGCTCTTATACTTACTGCTTATGTGATGCTACTTGGACATAGGATCAAGAGATATCGCATTTATTACTTCTGCATGTGAACATTTCCATTATTGTTACTCCTATCATTGTAACTACGTTTCATTTTCCGCTGCGTGCTCAATAAAGTTTGTTTTATCATTTAGTATTGTTCTCGTATATTATAATATGTTGGTTGATTTGATATTAAGTCACATTTCACCCAGGCCCTAACTGGGGGTGTGACAGATTGGTATCAGAGCAAACCAGGCTGTTATAGAGAACCAGGATTGCATTTTTATGTGTGCCTTACTTGTTAGCTAGGGTGCCTTAGCAATCTAGGAAACTATAACCTTTCCTGCCTTAGACTTAAAGCACTTAGGATTGTCGTATAATCTTAACAATTATGCTTTAATAAACTTGACTCAAAGATTCTAATCAAGGTCTCTTTCCTAATGATAGGATGTCAAGCTCAAACGTTAACAAGCCCAACAAAGCAACTCACAACCCTACCACCGAAGTAGGTGTTGGACACTCTTCAACTTCGAGACCAGTTCGAAGTCCTCTTTATAGTCCTGCTTCACCACCGCTGAATTATAGCCCGAATACTATTTTAGATTCACATGGGTCTCCTCAATACTACCCAACTCCGAGAACCCAAGATAAGGGAAAACGGCATGAAGAAGTTGGTCCATCAAGGAAGAGAGCCCGATCTCCTTTTTATGATGGTCCTAAGTATGAAATCATGAGATTACGAAATGATACCGAGAGAAACATTGGAGGTCTACTTCGCCACATGGAAAGAGTGGATCGTCGAATGAAGAAACTTATGAAAGAAAACGTCGAGCTAAGAAAGGAGTTGCTGATGCTAAAGTGCGAGGAAGAACGCAACACTCGCTGGGGAAAGCAATCACTTGCTTACCTCAAGGAGGATGTTGATGTCCGAATGAAAATGGAGAAAGGTCGAGTCGACGAACAACTTGCCATAAGAGAGTACAACACTAATGCCGTAAACAGTCGTGTTACCAACCTTTATGACAACTTCGAGTATCTCTATGAGAAACAAAAGACGAAAAATGAGAAAGTTGAGGAGTTTATGAAGAAGGTTGGAGACGAAATATGAAGACTACTTCAATCTTAATATTTCCTAGTTATTTTTCCTATTTTCCATCTATGTAAAGGCTGTGCCTTAAACAATTTCTATTTCCGAATCGTGTAATAAAGGCTTATTTAATGCCTCGTTCTAATAATATAAAGTGTTTTATTAATATCATGCGATATCAATACTTTAGTTTATTCATACTTGTGATTACTCAAACTTATAACTTGTTAAACTTATCAAACATATGTTCACTTTTATGTAGTGACATCATGGTTCGTTCAGCTGCACCTACCGTTAACAACGTTGTGTTAACTACTGAGCAATTCCAACAGTTACTCGCTGCTGCCCAAGGCAACGCCCAAGCTAATCATGCTAATACTCAACCAAAACCTTGTTCCTACAAGGACTTTACAAACTGTCACCCTCCCGCTTTTAAGGGAAACGAAGAAGCTGTCGAACTAGTTCGTTGGTTCGAAAAGATGGAATATATTTTCCGTATTTGCAACTGTGGTGATGATGATCGAGTAAAGTATGCCACTAGCTCGTTGGGTAGTAATGCTTTAACTTGGTGGACTGCTTATGCCAAGTCCGTAGGAATTGATAATGCTAATGCAATTCCATGGGACGAACTCAAAAGTATGATGGTCAACAAATTCTGCCCAAGGAGTCAAGTTCAGAAGCTTGAAGCTGAGTTCTGGGAACTCAGGGTCAAGGGTACTGACATTGAGAATTATACCAATCGTTATCTGGAGCTTTCTACTCTATGTCCTGAAATGTTTCCTACTGAAGCTAGAAGAATTGAGCGGTATATTGAAGGTCTTCCCGAGGATGTTCAAGGGAATGTTATTGCTGCTGAGAAGGTTACTTTGGATGCTGTGATTCTCATGGCACAAAATCTCATGTTGGCCAAGAGAAGAAGGGCGTCGGCCAATAAGCAAGTTGAAACCAAGGGTAATGATGGTAAGAGGAAGTTTGAGCCGTCTCAAGGTTCAACTCAGAATGTTAGTAAAAAGCTTATGGATAGTACAAGGACGAATTATAGGGGCACTTATCCTTTTTGTGTTCGTTGTGAAAGGCATCACCCGGGGCAGTGCACTGCCACTTGTTCGTTGTGTAAGAAAGTGGGACACGTAGCTAAGACGTGTAGGACTCCTCCAAAGAATAAATCTATTGTTCCTGCCAAAGCTCCTCCTACTTGTTATACTTGTGGGGAAAAGGGACACATTAGTCCAAATTGCCCTAAGAAGAGAGATAATCCTGCTACTGGAGCCAATACTACTGCTGCAAAGGGTCGTGCATTTGTTATTACTGCTGCTGAAGCCCGAGATGAAGATGAGGTCATCACGGGTACGTATCTCGTCAATAATTGCTACGCAACTATTTTATTCGATACTGGTGCCGACCGAAGTTACGTATCTAATGAATTTTGTACCCTATTTACTGAAAAGCCTCAACCCTTAGAAACTAAACGATTAGTAGAAGTAGCCAATGGAAAGATCATGAAAGTTGATAAAATTTATAAAAACTGCAACCTAATCTTAGCCAGCAAAGAATTTAAGATAGACCTTTTGCCGGTCGAGCTAGGAAGTTTCGATGACGTAGTTGGAATGGATTGGTTACGTCCATTAAGAGCTGCGATCATGTGTTACGATAAAACCGTTCATGTTCCATTAGGAAATGGAGAGACTCTTATTATCCAAGGTGAAAAGAGTGGTTCCAATCTCAATATTATCTCCTGTATTAAAACCCGCAAATACCTTATGAAAGGTTATCCAGCTATTCTAGCCCACGTTAATCTGATTGAATCGAAAGAGAAGCGAATTGAAGATGTACCAGTAGTTAAAGACTTTCCCGATGTGTTTCCCGAAGATCTTCCGGGTATTCCACCTCCTCGACAAGTTGAATTCCAAATTGATTTAACTCCTGGTGCTGCTCCTGTTGCTAAAGCACCATACCGTTTAGCACCTTCCGAAATGAAGGAATTATCCAACCAACTCCAAGAACTATTGGATAAAGGTTTCATTCGTCCAAGCTCGTCCCCTTGGGGAGCTCCTATTCTGTTTGTTAAAAAGAAGGATGGTACATTAAGGATGTGCATTGATTACCGCGAACTTAACAAGCTTACTATCAAGAACCGTTATCCGTTGCCACGTATTGATGATCTATTTGACCAACTTCAAGGGTCAAGTGTTTATTCAAAGATTGATTTAAGATCCGGTTATCACCAACTCAAGGTCAAGGAATCCGATATTCCTAAGACTGCTTTTCGCACTCGTTATGGGCACTATGAATTCTGTGTCATGCCTTTTGGTTTAACTAATGCTCCTGCCGTGTTCATGGACCTCATGAATCGTGTTTGTAAACCGTATCTTGACAAATTTGTCATCGTATTCATTGACGACATCTTGATCTATTCGAAGAATGAGAAAGAGCATGAGCAACATTTGCGCATGATTCTTGAACTCTTACGAAAGGAACAACTTTATGCTAAATTTTCTAAGTGCGAGTTTTGGCTCAAAACCGTACAATTTCTCGGACATGTTGTTGATAGAAACGGAATACATGTCGATCCAGCTAAGATTACTGCTATTCAGAACTGGGAGATACCAAAGACTGCAAAGCATATTCGTCAATTTTTGGGACTTGCCGGTTACTATCGAAGGTTTATAAAAGATTTTTCTCTCATTGCCAAACCTCTTACAAAGCTGACTCAAAAAGGGAAGAAATTTGAGTGGTCCGAAGAACAGGAATCTGCTTTCAAGATTCTGAAGGAGAAGTTGACCACAGCCCCGATTCTTTCTTTACCTGAAGGTACCGACGACTTTGTTGTTTACTGCGATGCCTCAAAGCATGGCTTTGGTTGTGTTTTAATGCAACGAGAGAAGGTTATCGCCTATGCATCTAGACAGTTGAAGAAACATGAAGTAAACTATACCACACATGACCTAGAGTTAGGTGCCGTGGTATTTGCATTAAAGATATGGAGACATTATCTCTATGGTAATCACTTTACGGTGTACACTGACCATAAAAGTCTTCGACACATCTTTGATCAAAAACAGCTGAATATGAGGCAAAGTCGATGGCTCGAGACATTGAACGATTATTATTGTGAGCTGAAATATCATCCTGGCAAGGCGAATGTAGTTGCCGATGCCCTTAGTCGAAAAGATGATATTAAACGTGTTCGTGCTTTAAACCTAAAAATCAAATCGAATCTTATTTCACGAATCTGTGAAGCTCAATTGGAAGCTATTAGACCGACACTTATCGAAGGTGAAGGACCTATTGGTTTTGAGAACCAACTTCAAGTGAAAGCTAATGGTACACGGTACTTTGGCAATAGAATCTGGGTTCCTCGTTTTGGTAATCTTCGCGAACTAGTCTTGGATGAAGCACATAAGACTAGATATTCTATCCATCCCGGTTCCAGTAAGATGTATCACGATGTGAAGGAATTCTACTGGTGGCCTAACATGAAAGCCGATATTGCTACTTATGTTAGTAAGTGTCTCACTTGTTTGAAAGTCAAGGCCGAACATCAAAAGCCTTCTGGTCTGTTGACACAACCCGACATTCCGCAGTGGAAGTGGGAAGGTATCACTATGGACTTCGTTACTAAGTTACCTAAGACTTCGAACGGTAATGATACTATTTGGGTCGTAGTTGATCGTCTTACTAAATCTGCACATTTCATACCGATCAAGGAAACTGACAAGATGGAGAGATTAGCACAGCTTTATATTAAAGAAATCGTCTCACGTCATGGTGTTCCTATCTCGATCATTTCTGATCGCGATAGTCGATTTGTTTCTAGATTTTGGAAAACTTTACAATCTGCTCTTGGAACTCAACTCGACATGAGTACAGCTTATCATCCGCAAACCGATGGTCAAAGTGAACGAACCATTCAAACTATGGAGGATATGCTACGTGCTTGTGCAATCGATTTCGGCAAAGGATGGGATAGACATCTACCTTTGGTTGAATTTTCTTATAATAACAGTTATCACTCCAGCATTAAGGCTGCACCTTTTGAAGCTTTATATGGACGGAAGTGTAGATCCCCTTTGTGTTGGGATGAACTTGAGGACAGACATTTAACTGGTCCTGAAATTATTCACGAAACTACCGAAAAGATCGTTCAAATCAAGCAACGTTTAGAAACTGCCCGTAGCCGACAGAAAAGCTATGCCAATAAGAAACGAAAAGACATCGAATACCAAGTTGGAGATAAAGTCATGTTGAAAGTATCCCCTTGGAAAGGTGTTGTCCGCTTCGGTAAGCGAAGTAAACTCAGTCCACGATATGTTGGACCATTCACAATCACTGAAAGAGTCGGTCCCGTGGCATACCGATTAGAACTGCCAACCGAACTTAGTCAAGTACATGATGTGTTTCATGTCTCAAATCTTAAACGGTGTCTTGCCGATGACACACTCGTTATTCCTCTGGATGATGTCCGCATTGATGAGCAAATGCACTTCGTTGAAGAACCTATAGAAATCATGGAAGGAGAGGTCAAACAAACGCGTAAAAGCAATATACCTATCGTTAAAGTCCGGTGGAATTCGCGTAGAGGCCCCGAATATACCTGGGAACGCAAAGACCATATGAAACGGAAATATCCCCATCTCTTCTCAACTGCTGATGCAAACGAGAAAACTACCTAAAAACTTCGGGACGAAGTTTTCAATAACGGGGAGGTACTATAACGACCCTCATTTTTCCATTCTATATTTTTTCAATATTAAATGCCCAAACAATATAATTAAAACTTAATGATCAAACTTTAATCAACAATTGTTAAGTGTTAAGAGTTAGAAAACATATTAATTAACTTTGTGCAATAATTGACAAGTTAATAAAAGATGAAAATAATAAACTGTTAGTCGACACTCACTGCTAATTAAAATTTATGCATTTATGTAATATTATAACTAATAACCTATAAGTAATAAATAAAAATTGACATTTATATAAATAATAAAACAATTGGGAACTAAATATATACAAGTCATGAATTAGTAAAAAGAAATAATACTTATCATGTAGTAAATGTAAAAATAATAATAGTAATAATAGTAATAATAATGAGACTAAAGAATCTTAAACAATTACATCCTTATGTTGACTAAAAATTAAAATAAAATATATATATAAACTAGTACCACCTATTGTTGACTGAAAATTATAAAACAAAATAAAATCATTAATTAGAACATCCTTATGTTGACTAACACTCTAATACTTGCACTATATAAACTCCTAGTTTCTCATTCACAAATCACACCAAAATCCTCTCAAAAACAATCTCTCCCTCTCCCTCTCTTGTGGTATTCGGATCTTCAAGCTTGTTCTTCGTGTTCTTCAAGAATCTTCAAGGAGTTCTTCAAGATTTTTAAGGCTTTGATCTTCCATCTTCATCGTGTTCATCTTTTCTTTGTTAATTATCTTGAATCTTCAAAGGTATAACATAAACCCTAAACTATTTACATAAACTTTAATCTTTGTTAATTCATATTTATATTATAAACTTGTTATTCATAAGTATATACATAAACACTCCTAGATTTATATATACATATATACATGTAAAAAAAATATATTTTTATGTATATATACGAATTATATATACATATACATATTAAAACCTTAAACCCTAATACTACTTATACTAGTACTTAACATGTATACACTATTACTATTACTATTACTAGCACCTATAACCTACTACTTATATTGTAGCACAAAAACATTTTGGGATATGTATTAGAGATGTATAGATCTTCGAACTTTCTTGACGAATGGTTTCTACGAGATTCTAGGCAGAGGGTTTGGATTTCCGATTTAAAGGGTCCTATGGCTCAAGCCCCTAGATCTAAATTAGCCATTCGAAGGGAAAGGGGTGATTGGAAGCTTATCTAATACGGCAAGTATCCTAAAATGAAAAACACTTATAAAAGTAGAAACTCTCTAGTCATAGAAACTTAGTAAAATAAGAAACTTTCTAAAAATGGAAACTTTATAAAAATAGTAACTTACTAGGAATAGAAACTTAGTAAAACAAACTATACTTAAACACATACTTAAACTTAAACATGGGCAAAACACTTAACTACTCTTAAATGTCAATAGGTTGACTTTCCTGCTCACTCGTTCAACTCTTTATTCTGAGGAATAACTCTCTCTCTACTTACTAAGGTGATTTTTATAGCCCCACTTTACTTGAGCTCAATTTACTTTTTATACTTATTGGGGTGAGACACATGCTGCTTTTACTATTTACAATTTAGACACAAGTACCAACTAAAACTATGCTATACCCGGCTATGTCCGACTAAGTCCCTACAGTGATATTTTTAGGTGCTGCGGCATGCTTAGTTATTGGGGGTAGGCCTATCGGGAGTAACGTCCCCGATACATTTGATGTTATCTTTGTATTGCTTGATAATGAAATTAAACCGACAAGTAGAACTAACTTGTCATGGGGCAAACTTGAACGTTTAGTCTAAATATCACGCACTGGCATAACTTTTTGATCCTGCGGGAGATCAACCTTACAAATTAAATCTTGTGGTCTAAAACAAACGGTCAAAGTTATTTGTTAAACCTATGAACTTCACTCAACCTTTTGGTTGACACTTTAGCATGTTTTGTCTCAGGTGCTGTTTGATTCAAGCTCTTATACTTACTGCTTATGTGATGCTACTTGGACATAGGATCAAGAGATATCGCATTTATTACTTCTGCATGTGAACATTTCCATTATTGTTACTCCTATCATTGTAACTACGTTTCATTTTCCGCTGCGTGCTCAATAAAGTTTGTTTTATCATTTAGTATTGTTCTCGTATATTATAATATGTTGGTTGATTTGATATTAAGTCACATTTCACCCAGGCCCTAACTGGGGGTGTGACATTTTTGTTGACGTTTTAAGCATGTTTATTCTCAGGTGATTATTAAGAGCTTTCGCTGTCGCATACTTAAATAAGGACGAGATTTGGAATCCATACTTGTATGATATTGTGTAAAAACTGCATTCAAGAAACTTATTTTGTTGTAACATATTTGTATTGTAAACCATTATGTAATGGTCGTGTGTAAACAGGATATTTTAGATTATCATTATTTGATAATCTACGTAAAGCTTTTTAAAACCTTTATCTATGAAATAAAGGTTATGGTTTGTTTTAAAAATGAATGCAGTCTTTGAAAAACGTCTCATATAGAGGTCAAAACCTCGCAACGAAATCAATTAATATGGAACATTTTTAATCAATAAGAACGGGACATTTCACAAGGAGTCCGATCAGACCCCGAAGAATAGTAAACAAGTGCTCCGGTGGGTTTCTTGGTGCTTGATGCTCATCACGGTTCTCATCCTTGATGCGTGTAAGCTAAGTGTACAACTCTTTGATGTTTTAGCATCACTTTGACCAAGTTCCACCCATCAACACAAAACTAAGAGTAAAAACTAACATTCTACAAGTTTTGAACATCAAGGTTGCCTCTTTATTGCATAAACACAATAAAGCTTCAACCTTTGTCCTTTTGACACAAGTTTATGCATCTTCATCATATGAGATGATGAAGACTTGATCTTTATCATCACAAAAATCACGAAAAGGTTCCAAGTAAGTGAGATCTACAATAATAACTTAGATCTCAAGTATTAAGAAAACCCTAAGCTGGAAAGCTTGGATCTTTACAAGATTAATGAGACCATAAGCTAGAAAGCTAAGATCTAGTAAAAGTAATGAGACCATAAGCTAAAAAGATAAGATCTAAACAAAATAATGAAACCCTACGCTAGAAAGCTTGGATCTTTGATGTTCTTGAAGATCCTTAAAGCAAAAGGCTAGATCTTCAAGTTTCATGAAGATCATAAATACAAGTTTTGATCTTTTTTAAAAAAATAAAGAGATTATAAGCTAGAAACTTAGATCCAACAAAGTTAATGAAGATTCAAAGCTAGAATGCTTGAATCTTCCATGTTCTTAAAGGATTCAAATCAAAGTTTGAATCTACAAGATATAATAAGATCAAGAAGCTAAAAAGCTTGATCTTATGATGATGATGATGATGATGATGATGTCGTGTATAAGAAGAAGAGAAGAAGAAGAAGAAGAATAAAATTTAAAACTTACAATTTTTAGAGTGAGAAAGACTAGAGAGAAAATTAGAGAGTAAGTGTGTGTAAAATGTGAATGACATCAAGTGTAAAATGGATGATCAAGGCTTGTATTTATAGTTGGGTGGTGGTGGTGGTATCTTCCAAAACCGTGGGCACATGGGGGCGATAAGGGGGACACCTTTTTGCTTTTTGGTTAGTGATGGTCTAAAGGTGGTGCTTATGTTAGGATCTCATGCAACATGTATGGTAATGGTGAATAAAAATGCTAGTATGTTGGCTCTTATAAATGAGTTTTTGTCTTACATTTATATGGATCATAAACTTATTAAAATTAGGCTAATTAAATAGTCAATTAGTCAATTAGCTAGAGTAGGGTGGGCTAAAGTCCAATAAGGTAGAAAGTCCAACAAGACTAACTAGTGAGCATATGTAAATTACTAAGCGTAATTAAGCAAAAAAAAACCCAAGTAATTGTTATTAGAAAATAACAATTAGTATTACATAGTCATAATATTCCGATTATGACAAAAGTTAATCGTGTACCAAGTACGTAGCTCGTTTCAAACGTGAAGTGACACTAACTGTCATAAAAGCATTCGAGGATCAAGTTAAGTAACCAAGTACTTAATAACACGTTTTGGAAAATATGAGTAATGATCCCATAATATAAACCAACACAGTATGCACAAATACGCAGTTTCGTGAAAGCACAAAGCATAAAAACAAGTCGAAAAACCCGGGTCGTTACAAGAATATCCCGAAAACGGATGTCTAAAACTGTATATAAAAAAGTTATTATTGAAGGGATGTAACCCTTCCTAAATGGGCGGGAAAAACTGTTATAACCGTTGGCTAAATACACTTTCCTTTTAAACGCATAGCGTATTTTAGTTGAGGTTTCGGGGCGCTGCCCCTTAGACCCCGCAAGGAGGCGCAGCCCCCTTGCTCCCCGCATATTGCGCGAGAGTTAGTAGCCAACTCTTACGGGCGTGTACTCCACACTCTCGAACCCGTTGTTAAGTATAGCTAGCTAACACCTGCATTCGAGTAAATCGCAATTAACTAAAATGTACGTTGGATGACACTAAAATCACCAACAAATCCCCCCATTTTAGTGTAATCCTTGATTTACTAAAATAATTAAACAAACAGAACCAACTAATGCATAAATGAAAATGTTTCAGAAATTGAATTTTCACTTAGTATAATATTTACGAGAATTCGAGAATCAGGGTGTTTCAGAAATTGAGCCCATCAACTCATATGAAAACTATAAAATGTTATACACATCAGTTTCTTACATATCCCTAAGACAATCTTGACACTATTATAAGCCATGTGTCTCAATCCTTCAGTGAACATATTGGTAGCTAAGTCCAAAGCTCCATTGAAGCGGCAAAACTTTATGCTAACATAGGTAGTCCTTTTACATCTTACACCTGCATATGCAATTTTTCAAAAGAACTATTAAGAAGAATAACTTCAACCTAACTCAACTTGCAGGTGTAAACACGTACTTTGGGATCAGAATTTTTATGTGTTTAAATATTCCGGAAAGTAAGATTACCTCATTGAATTCAGCTTCCAGCGTTGTACTAGAAGGAAATTGGGCGTCTCACTTTGGAAGATTTATGTGGACTTCAATTCCACTCTGATAGCCGACTTGTGCACTAAGTCTCGGGCTAATGCTTTTTTCAAGTGATCCGTTAAATTTTGTTGTGATCTAACGAAACTTACGGATATCATTCCATGTTAAATCAGCTCGCGAACCTTACTGTGTCTAACACCTAAGTGTCTAGACTTTCCATTGTACATTTGGCTATAAGCCTTAGCCAAAGTAGCTTCACTGTCACAACGGATGGAAATAGGAGATATTGGCTTCGGCTTAGGCCACAAAGGAATTTCATGAATCAAATTCCTCAGCCAATCAGCTTCCTAACCAGCTGCAGCTAAAGCTACAAATTCAGACTCCATGGTTGAATTTGTAATACAAGTTTTCTTCTTAGAAGCCCATGATATAGCACCTCCTCTAAGTAGGAATATCCAAGCAGTCGTAGATGAATGATCTTCGACGTTGGTTATCCAACTTGCATCCGAATATCCTTCTAAAACTAAAGGAAATCCAGTGTAAGTGATACCATAATCCATAGTACCCTTTAAATACTTGAATACTCTAACCACAATACGCCAATGAATAGCATTTGGATTACTAGTAAACCTACTCATTTCTCCCACTATGAAAGCAATATCGCGTATGCTAGTCATAGCATACATAAAACATCCAATTGCTAGTGAGTATTCAAGCTGTGATACGGCTTTACCCGAATGGGGTATAAGCTTCACAGTTGCATCAACGAGAGTATTCAAGGGAGAACATTGATCACACTTAAACCGTTTCAGAATCTTCTCAATGTAAAGAGATTGTGTGATCGTGATACCTCTATCATCCCTTTTAATCCTTATGCCTAGGATTACATCCGCCACTCCCATGTCCTTCTTGGAGAACTTTGAAGATAAAAAATCTTTTGTTCTATCAACTTGATCTTGGTCAGTACCAAAGATCAACATGTCATCCACGTATAAGCAAATGATCACACCTCTTTCGGATTGATTGAAATTGCTACATACACATTTGTCAAATTGATTTAGTTCAAAACCATTAGACAACACCACATCATCAAACTTCTGATGTCACTGCTTGGGAGCTTGTTTCAGCCCATACAATGATTTAACCAACTTGCACACCTTATGCTCTTGACCTGGTATAACAAACCCTTTTGGTTGTCTCATATACACTTCCTTTTCCAAATCACCATTCAAGAATGCTGTTTTGACATCCATTTGATGGATTACTAGATCATACGTAGCAGCAAGTGCTATCAACAATCTAATCCTAGTGATACGAGCAACAGGAGCATATGTATCGAAATAATCAATGCCCTCCTTTTATTTAAAGCCTTGGATAACCAATCTAGATTTAAACTTTTCAATTGTACCATTGACTTTCATCTTCTTCTTGTTGTTTCCCAAAGGTTTGCATCCCGGTGGTAAATCTGTTAATACCCAAGTATTATTCTCCAAAATAGAACTCATCTCGTCTTGAACTGCTTCTTTCCAAAAAGCAACATCACGAGATTTCATAGCCTCATCAAAGGTTCTAGGATCATCATCTAAACTACAACAGTATGAAAATTGTGATTTAACACAATCTCTCGATCCTTCAACTAGGTAAAGTTGAAAGTCAGAACTATACGACTTGGGTGTCCTAGTTCTAGTGCCCCTACGAGGTTCTAGTGACTCACTTGAAATTTCTTCCAAGTAGGCTCCTTGTGTTGTCTCATTTGAATGAGAAATCACATCCCTTGGTCTAGGTATTGATGTAAAATGAGATTCATCAAATATTGCATCACTTGATTCTATAACAGTATTAATCGAAATAGAATCATTAGGTTCTATCACATAAAACCTATAAGCTTTGGAATGCTCAGCATATCTAATAAAATGCAATCTATACCTCTTTCACCTAAAGTTTTCCTTTTGGGTTCGGTTAGTCTTACAATTGCCCGACAACCCCAAACTCGAAATAATGCAAGTTTGGCTGTTTGTACCAAAGATCATAAGGAGTAGTAGTTCCTCTTTAATTAGGAACTCTATTCAAAATGTCACAAGCCGTTAACATGGCTTCTCCCCAAAATTCGTCACTCAAACCCGAGTATGTCATCATGGAATTAACCATTTCCTTGAGAGACCTATTTTTCCTCTCTGCTACACCATTTTGTTGTGGTGTATAAGGAGCTGTAGTTTGATGAATAATCCCTACAGATTTGAAATTCATCGGATCATAATACTCACCACCTCTATCAGTGCGCAACGTTTTAATCAAACCATTTTGTTGTATTTCCACTTCAGTCTTATAGATTTTAAATTTGTCTAAAGCCTCATCTTTAGTATGCAAAAGATAAACATAGCAAAACCTAGACGCATCATCTATAAATGTGATTACATACTTCTTATTTCCCAAAGAAGGTGTAGCATGAAAATCACAAAGGTCACTATGAATTAGTTCTAAATTCAAACACGTCCTGTTTATGGTCTTAAAAGGTTGTCTTGTGATTTTACTCAACATACAAGTATTACACTTTTCCAAACACTGTTCAAAGGTAGGAATTAAATCAACTTTAGACATTTCATACATTCTTTTATAATGTACATGTCTTAGACGAGCATGCCATAAACTTGAATCATTTGAACTAGAACTAATCATACAAGCAGAATTATCAACAACATGAACATTCTTAAGATTCAATATAAACATACCATTATTATAGTATCCAAATCCAACAAACATGCCACCCTTCGACAAGATATACTTGTCGGATTCAAATAATTGTTTATAACCACACTTATTTAATATAGGATTTGAAATCAGATTCTTTCTCAACCCAAGAACATACAACACATTATTTAAAGTAATTGTCTTATCAGAACTAAATTGTAGAACAACAATTCCACGACCAAGGACATGAGTGACTGATTCGTTCCCCATGTGAAGCACATTGATATCGGCTGAAAAGTCATGTTTTTACCCCAATATCAGGCCCATAATTAATAAAGTAATCTACTTTATTGCCAAAATACGCATCTATTTGCTTAGATTGGTAGATTTGGTAATTAGGAAGGTAATGCAAAAAGAATCAGCAAAAACGGATTTAAACGAAGAATCTAGAGCGAAAACAGTAAAATATCAGAAAACACCCAAATAAACGGCCTGTTAAAATCCCAAATAAACTGCCTGCCAATGTATGTGGATGGCCTTCCATAAGATAAATGGCCTGCCAGTTATACGGGCTAATTAAACGGGCCACCACCAAATCAAACGGCCCAACAGCTAATTGGAAGGGCTAATTAAACGACCTGCCACCATTTTGGACTGCCTTACATGATTGTGGACGGCCTGCCAGGCCAGAATGTAGTATAAATAGGGATCATTTGTATCCATTTCAACACACTCTCCACTCTTCAATTTACTCTTAAATTTAGTTTAGTTTTCTAGTCTAGTTCGAGAATTGTCTTTCGAGGCCTTCTCACCTCCGAGTGGGAAATTAAGTACCCGGAGGCGAACGACGAAGACTGTACTAAGAAGTTGTCTAGAGTCGGAGTTTTCACTTTTGTACTTTTGAAACTCGATTAATATACTGGTACTTTTATCTTATCTCTATCTTGTTATAATGTCTTTTATTACTTTGATAGATGATATTATTGTCATGATTAGCGAATAGTTATATTTTGTGCATGCTGTGATGTAGTTATTATGCTGTCTGAATATACAAATTGTGTAATGAGATACTATTGAGATGCTTTCTGATTATGATTAAACTCAATCGCTTTTTCGACTAATAGAACGTGGTTATTAGCTCTGTGATTGGGTAGTTACGAACCTCAATTCAGAGTACACTGTATGTGTCATCCCTTGGTAAAAAACCTATGTCGGATACATAGGGCGTTTATCAGAGGCGCAACGGTTGTAGTAAGGCAACCTACCCTACGGATTCTGACAGAGGTTCTTTCGTAATGGAAACCCTAATTGATACTAGGAGTACAAGGCTAGCCTCAGGCTATGCTAGAGTAGTTACTACGCATGTAAACATAGTATGTATATCGAGGAGGCACAACGGTTGTAGTACTCTATACCTCTGCTATGTGTGGCCATGGAAACGACCTCACTGCTGAAGAGTACATTGCACCATAACGCGGTCTCAGACATTGCACTTCGTCTGAGAGATTCTTTAGTAATAGGAACTGTTTGTTTAAACCCATAAATGATTGGAACCGTTAGGATAACCGAACATTTACATGGAGACTAATGGCTAGCCATGATGTTCCTTTATGGTTGATTTCTTTTAAATAAGAACCTAACTGATCTTTATAAACCAATTGTTAATGAAAGCATCGGAAATGTATCATGTATCTTGGATAAGAGATACCCTCTACTTTAGCTTATGTTTAAGAAAGTTTGGGCCAAGTGGATAGATTAATACGCTGCCTTATGGGGTCGCTCATAATAAAATAGGTGTCTAGTGTTAACAAGTAGTTGTGTTACTCTGGCATCGAGGGAAGAGGCGTTGCTACCCATTCAGAATCTTCAAGTCTGTCGCATACATTATGCCCAGTGACATGTCAGTCCTCTGACAAGGGCGGTAGGAACAGTATAACAGGTAAAGGGTTATCAACTATTCATGAGCATCATTACACAACTCAGCAATGTAACTAATGAAATCATAGCATGTACATCTTTAACCTTATCTGAAATACAAATTTTACCTATCTGTATTTATTTTATCCTTTATAAAATTAGAAAACCCAAAATAGAAACACAACTACTCCTTGTTAGTTATTTTTATCAGGTTTTAGGTTCGATTCTGTAGACTTCTTTAAAAATGACCCTAGGTCATACCTCCCTTACTCACCCTAAGGAGTAGTAGATTTAGGCCCCGAACTTATAAATTTAAAACACGGGTACATCCCCACTAAGAGACCTCAACCGACAGCTTGCGGCCTGACGACACTACACACTAAAACATTACCGTCCGTTTTGGCCACATCACACATCATGATCAGGTTGAAAAGTCATAAACCAACAGCGATCTTTACATGCATGACATGTGGCCCCGGAATCAATCCACCACGCTATGTTATCATCCTGCACGTAAAATGTTTCAGAAATATGTGATACATAATTCTGAACATAATTTATAATAAAATCAAAATTTTGACCTTGGTTAGGAACTTGGTCCTTAGACCCGTTTCCCAAACCCGAACCGCTTACTCCATCCTTGTTCTTTCCAACACGAAATTCTTTCTTAAAGTGACCAGGTTTGCCACAAATACAACATGATTTCTTATCCTTCTTGTTGGAACCATCGTTTTGACCTTGAAACTAACGTTTCTTTCCATTGAACTTTTTGTTGTTTTTGTTTCCACGTTTACCATCCTCAATCATGTTAACAGAGGATGATGCAATGTCCTTTTCTTTAGTCTTACCACCCTCTTAAACCCGTATTGATTCCTCGATACGTAGGGTGCCTCCCAATTCAGTCAAGGACAATTCTTCCTTCTTATGCTTTACCATGTTTTTGAAAGTCTGCCATGATGCTGGCAATTTGTCTATAATTGAAGACACTAAAATGGATTCATCCATTTTCATATTGTGTTGTGTAAACTGTCCCGAAATGCGAAAAATTTCGTGGAAAGTTCTTGAATTATTGAATCCACCATTTTGTAATTATTGAAATTACTCACAAGAAATTTCTTAATCGAAGCATCTTCGGCCATGTATTTGGATTCAAGTGAATTCCATAATTCCTTTGCAGTTTCTACAGATTGGTAAACATCAAAAAGAGCATTAGACATGCCATTTAGAATGTGGCCACGACATATGAAGTCATCGTTATCCCACTTGTTTCTTCTCCTGATTGGATCCAAGTTGCATCATCAGGAAGTTCTGGCATGGGGTGGACATAACATAAACAACCTTCAACGTAGTTAACAGAAACCGCATCTTCTGTTGCCATCTACGAAAATTAACACCTTCAAATTTCTCCAGTTTTGCAAACTTGCTTGTTATCTTTTCACCGTTTCCCCAAACATGATTATACACAGAATACTTTATAGATTTGTTAGAAATTGGGTATGAATTGACTGCCTGGATTCGTTATTGAATCGTGTGTTCACTTTCTCTATAAAGTATTTCGACCCTACAATTGCCTCGGTTGCACGAAATCTTTACAGGGATAAGACAAGAACGTAATCAGTGGTTTTGGCAACGAAATCACTGATCAAATTGTTAGAGAGTATGTGTTTTTTTCTGTGTGTTGATGAATGCAGAATATCCCGAAAACGGATGTCTAAAACTGTATATAGAACAGTTATTATTGAAGGGATGTAACCCTTCATAAATGGGCAGGAAAAACTGTTATAAGCATTGGCTGAATACACCATTTCCCCAGCCAGGGGCGCTGCCCCTTGGACCCCGCTAGGGGCGTTTCCCCTTGGACCCCGCAAGGGGGCGCATGAAATGTCCCGTTCTTATTTATTAAAAACGTTCCATATTAATTGATTTCGTTGCGAGGTTTTGACCTCTATATGAGATGTTTTTTAAAGACTGCATTCATTTTTAAAACAAACCATAACCTTTATTTCATAAATAAAGGTTTAAAAAGCTTTACGTAGATTATCAATTAATGATAATCTAAAATATCCTGTTTACACACGACCATTACATAATGGTTTATAATACAAATATGTTACATCGAAATCAGTTTCTTGAATGCAGTTTTTACACAATATCATACAAAAATGGACTCCAAATCTTGTCCTTATTTTAGTATGCAACAGCGGAATCTCTTAGTATTCACCTGAGAATAAACATGCTTTAAACGTCAACAAAAATGTTGGTGAGTTATAGGTTTAACCTATATATATCAAATCGTAACAATAGACCACAAGATTTCATATTTCAATACACATCCCATACATAGAGATAAAAATCATTCATATGGTGAACACCTGGTAACCGACATTAACAAGATGCATATATAAGAATATCCCCTTCATTCAGGGACACCCTTCGGATATGATATAAATTTCGAAGTACTAAAGCATCCGGTACTTTGGATGGGGTTTATTAGGCCCAATAGATCTATCTTTAGGATTCGCGTCAATTAGGGTGTCTGTTCCCTAATTCTTAGATTACCAGACTTAATAAAAAGGGGCATATTCGATTTCGATAATTCAATTATAGAATGTAGTTTCACGTACTTGTGTCTATTTTGTAAATCATTTATAAAATCTGCATGTATTCTCATCCCAAAAACATTAGATTTTAAAAGTGGGACTATAACTCACTTTCACAGATTTTTACTTCGTCGGGAAGTAAGACTTGGCCACTGGTTGATTCACGAACCTATAACAATATATACATATATATCAAAGTATGTTCAAAATATATTTACAACACTTTTAATATATTTTGATGTTTTAAGTTTATTAAGTCAGCTGTCCTCGTTAGTAACCTACAACTAGTTGTCCACAGTTAGATGTACAGAAATAAATCGATAAATATTATCTTGAATCAATCCACGACCCAGTGTATACGTATCTCAGTATTGATCACAACTCAAACTATATATATTTTGGAATCAACCTCAACCCTGTATAGCTAACTCTAACATTTACATATAGAGTGTCTATGGTTGTTCCGAAATATATATAGATGTGTCGACATGATAGGTCGAAACATTTTATACGTGTCTATGGTATCTTAAGATTACATAATACACAATACAAGTTGATTAAGTTATGGTTGGAATAGATTTGTTGCCAATTTTTACGTAGCTAAAATGAGAAAAATTATCCAATCTTGTTTTACCCATAACTTCTTCATTTTAAATCCGTTTTGAGTGGATCAAATTGCTATGGTTTCATATTGAACTCTATTTTATGAATCTAAACAGAAAAAGTATAGGTTTATAGTCAGAAAAATAAGTTACAAGTCGTTTTTGTAAAGGTAGTCATTTCAGTCGAAAGAACGACGTCTAGATGACCATTTTAGAAAACATACTTCCACTTTGAGTTTAACCATAATTTTTGGATATAGTTTCATGTTCATAATAAAAATCATTTTCTTAGAATAAAAACTTTTAAATCAAAGTTTATCATAGTTTTTAATTAACTAACCCAAAACAGCCCGCGGTGTTACTACGACGGCGTAAATCCGATTTTACGGTGTTTTTCGTGTTTCCAGGTTTTAAATCATTAAGTTAGCATATCATATAGATATAGAACATGTGTTTAGTTGATTTTAAAAGTCAAGTTAGAAGGATTAACTTTTATTTGCGAACAAGTTTAGAATTAACTAAACTATGTTCTAGTGATTACAAGTTTAAACCTTCGAATAAGATAGCTTTATATGTATGAATCGAATGATGTTATGAACATCATTACTACCTCAAGTTCCTTGGATAAACCTACTGGAAATGAGAAAAATAGATCTAGCTTCAAAGGATCCTTGGATGGCTTGAAAGTTCTTGAAGCAGAATCAAGACACGAAAACAATTTCAAGTAAGATTTCCACTCGAAATAAGATTGTTATAGTTATAGAAATTGAAATAAAGTTTGAATATGATTATTACCTTGTATTAGAAAGATAACCTACTGTAAGTAAAAAAGGTTTCTTGATCTTAGATGATTACTTGGAATGGATTTAGAAAACTTGGAAGTAAACTTGCAATCTTGGAAGTATTCTCGATTTTATGAAACTAGAACTTTTGGAATTTATGAAGATCACTTAGAACTTGAAGATAGAACTTGAGAGAGATCAATTAGATGAATAAAATTGAAGAATGAAAGTGTTTTTAGGTTTTTTTGGTCGTTGGTGTATGGATTAGATATAAAGGATATGTAATTTTGTTTTCATGTAAATAAGTCATGAATGATTACTCATATTTTTGTAATTTTATGAGATATTTCATGCTAGTTGCCAAATGATGGTTCCCACATGTGTTAGGTGACTAACATGGGCTGATAAGAGCTGATCATTGGATTGTATATACCAATAGTACATACATCTAAAAGCTGTGTATTGTACGAGTACGAATACGGGTGCATACGAGTAGAATTGTTGATGAAACTGAACGATGATGTAATTGTAAGAATTTTTGTTAAGTAGAAGTATTTTGATAAGTGTCTTGAAGTCTTTCAAAAGTGTATAAATACATATTAAAACACTACATGTATATACATTTAAACTGAGTCGTTAAGTCATCGTTAGTCGTTACATGTAAATGTTGTTTTGTAACCTTTAGGTTAACGATCTTGTTGAATGTTGTTAACCCATTGTTTATTATAACAAATGAGATGTTAAATTGTTATATTATCATGATGTTATGATATATAATATATCTTAGTATGATGTATATACAGTTAAATGTCGTTACAACGATAATCGTTACATATATGTCTCGTTTCGAAATCATTAAGTTAGTAGTTTTATTTTTACATATGTATTTCATTGTTAATACACTTAATAATATATTTACTTATCATTTAACATAATTAACCAAGTGTATCAATATCTTAATATGATTCATATGTACCTAGTAAGACGTTGTTATAACGATAATCGTTATATATATCGTTTTCGAGTTTCTTAAATTAATAGTCTCATTTTTATGTATATAACTCATTGTTAAAATACCTAATGAGATACATACTTATAATAAAATCATGTTAACTATATATATAACCATATATATGTCATCGTATAGTTTTTACAATTTTTAACATTCGTGAATCACCGGTCAACTTGGGTGGTCAATTGTCTATATGAAACCTATTTCAATTAATCAAGTCTTAACAAGTTTGATTGCTTAACATGTTGGAAACACTTAATCTTGTAAATAACAATTTCATTTAATATATATATAAACATGGAAAAGTTCGGGTCACTACAGCGCATCCCCCTTGAACCCCGCATTTTGCGCGACAGTTAGTAGCCAACTCTTACGGGCGTGTACTCCACACTCTCCGAACCCGTTGTTAAGTATAGCTAGCTAACATCTGCATTCAAGTAAATCGCAACTAACTAAAATGTACGTTGGATGACACTAAAATCACCAACATGTACAACAGATCTCCTATTTATATACTTGAGATCAATGAAGCGTAATCCCCTCAACGTCTAAAAGATCACGTTTCCTAACTAACATCGCAATAAACTAGGAAACTAGATAAAATCTAATCACAATCAAATCTTCTATTTGAAATCAGTGATATTCTCTTTGCCATAATCTCTTCATCCTTATCTTCAAAGATAACATCACGCATATTTAGTTAAGTCTTCAAATCCTCATAATATAAAACACACTCTGTGTTCTTCATAATGCATTTGAGTCATTATCATCCAGACTCTAATTTCCAGACTCTACTATCCATAGTTAACAATAATTAGCCAAAATATTTTTGGCTCATCAGATTCTAAACAATGATTTTCTTAACAAAACTATTGTTGACGACCAGTTTTGTGTTTTTCAGCAACAAACGGATGTCCCTTTGACTTTCACAGTCAAAATGAAC
The DNA here is from genome assembly GCF_046630445.1 of Rutidosis leptorrhynchoides. Classification (NCBI taxonomy): domain Eukaryota; kingdom Viridiplantae; phylum Streptophyta; class Magnoliopsida; order Asterales; family Asteraceae; genus Rutidosis; species Rutidosis leptorrhynchoides. Next base: position 209,447,895 of record NC_092338.1, on the reverse strand, counting down.
ATTTTTTATGTTGCTGGAAAAATAGTTAATTTTACATTTATAAAAATAACTATTTAATAAATTTAATATTTAATTTTTATATTTCTTGACGGATCGTCGGAAAATCAATAAACATTCAAGTCTAGGTCATTAGCATTAAAGCCATACAACATTCAATAAACATTCATATCTAAAATTTCCATTAACAATATTGAAAAAAATCATTCAAATTGTCTGTGTTAAACCCGACAAACCTCCACATCCTAATCATTATTTGAACCGGGAAACTAATGAATAACATGACCCAGGTTTGCGGCTCTGAACTATTTGATCCATTGAGTTAGCGTTGATTATTTTGTTTGACGCGAGGAAACATTTAGAAGTCGATCTTCTTGATATTGATGATGCCGAGAGACTTGTAGTCGCTGTTAGAGGTAACTTTCTCCCCCGTTAACGATTATGTCTATGGTCCATAACCAAAACCGTCTATGATATCTGCTCCTCACTTATACGTGACTGAATAATCATATACAACATTGCTTGTTAAAAAGTTATTAAATATTAATTACCTGACCCGTTATTACCCCTTATACCCACTTGACCCATAATACCCCAATGGTTTGATTTTACCTCACTTGACCTGTAATAACTCGAGTTATTCCCGTTGAAAATCATTTTATGACAACGTGTGATTAAATTAATTCCCGACATCATATATGACTTTTGTGTCATCAGTTAAGTATATCATTTTATGATATACTTTGTGCTTTTATGCATACGATTAGAAACGTGTTCAAAATGGATCGTTATCGCATACGGTAAAATTCACCGAAACTTACAGGAAACCTAAAGTAAACTTCCGTGACTAAGTTAGAAGGAGAAAGTAATCATGTGGGCCCCTATTGTGAGGTTCCTGAGCCGGCTTCCATACCCACTCATACTACATTTATCCTCATTTAGATCACATATATAGGCGTGTTAATAAATTAACACGTCTATATAAACAAAGGGACACGTCTAATAGAAAAAAAGACGGAACACCTCTAATTAACTTATTATTTAGAAGTGTTGACACATCTAATTGATATATTTAAACGTGTTGTTGATAAAAAGGGCGAGACACCTCTAATTAACATACTATTTTAGACGTGTTGACACGTTTAATGAATCTAAATTGAGGAACACGTCTACATACGTTACTATTTAGACGTGTTGACATTTTTAATTGACAAAAAGGATGAACACGTGTGTTGACACGGAGTTAAACAAAATTAATATATTTTTTAAATCATATATATTTATATTGGAGGTTATCGCTACCCTCCTTTTGAGTGTTCCAGCCACTGTTAGAAAGCACCCCGTCTCGAGCCGTTGCGACGTCCGTTGCGACGGTTTGGTGACTAGCTCGTCCCATCTCGAAGAAAACTGTCTAATATGGTAGTCAATGGTCAAAATTCGGGTCAAAGTTGAAAAAATCAGGTCAAAGTCTATCGAAATTCTCAAAAGCCAAAAAGTCGGTAAAATCGGTTAGATTTGTCGTAATTTAGTTTGATTTTTCTGTATTAAAATAATGGCGATACCGATTATGGTTTCAAATTAGCCAACTAAAGTTTTTTGGCTTTAAAATAAGTACACAAATATACATTTATATACTTATACATTTAAAAGTCAACTTTGATCAATGTACGTCTCGACCTCCGTGTGATGACCCGACAAAATCATCATTGACGGCACCGTCAACTTAGGTCCCATTACCTGGTCGTAAGTCTTTAATACAAAGTTTGACCAAAATATGTCCCATTCATTTCAAATGTAAAGATGTTTCGAAGTTTACAAAAGTAGTTTAACAACTAAATACGTTACAACGTTTAAAGTACAAATGAAACCTATGCGACACAATTTAAAGTAGAGTCAAAAGACGCTCTATGTATGCATGTATACTCGACATCCATGCAAGTATTAAAATAGTGTGCGGAAGCATGTAACGCATAGCATTCAATTACATGAGAAAACATAGAAAAATCTGTCAACGAAAACGTTGATGAAATCATAGGTTTAGTAAGTGTGACGATCGCTCCAAATCCATATGGATGAACACGTCATTCATTGATTTCATTGCGAGGTATTTGACCTCTATATGATACGTTTTGTAAACATTGCATTCTTTTGAAAAGGCACACCATAAATGAATATTTAAATCAAAGGTTTTCGACATCTGATGATTTCTACATATAGACAATCACCGTATAAGACTCCATGCAGTCAAAATAAGGTACATGATGATGAATTGGTGAATGCAACGTTTTCTTGAAAAATATGCCATATAAGACTCCATGCACATAGCTTGTCTATCATATAAGCAAACAGTGGAAGACTTCTAGGGAACCTGAGAATAAACATGCTAACAAGTGTCAACACAAAGGTTGGTGAGTTCATAGTTTGTATGTTTCGCATAATCTGTATATAAATATGGATCACAAGATTTCAGTTGATTCATCCAGAAACGTTTATCAAAATATTCTACGAAATTGAGCACCCTGGTAACTAAACTTAACGTATATATAATTTGTACCCTTTGTATAATCATCTTAATAATACACGCAAACCAACGTGTACACTTCTCAAATAGCATACGTCCGTTAAAAGGCTAGTGCTCTAGCTCGGATGGGGATATCAAGCCCTATGGATCCATATACTACTACTCGCGCCCACCAGTTCTTATAACCGGCAGTTACTAGTTACCAAAGCTAAGGGATTTTCGGTTCAAACTCAGTGTAGAATTTAGTATGTACTTGTATCCATTGTGTTTAAAATAAATTGCATGTATTCTCAGTCCAAAAATATATATTGCAAAAGCAATTAAAAAGGGATCAATGAAACTCACCTTAGCAGCACATAAAGTTGTTCATCGTAATGTGACCGAAACTCGGTATATCAAATAATCGTAGATCTCAACCTAGAGAACAAATGTTGGTCAATAAATGTCTATCAAGCTAGGTCAGGTCATAGTGTATCACAATCCTAATGCTCGAAATTGACATACAAAAGTTATTCAAAGTTGTTTCAAAAAGTCAATTTTGACAATAGTTCAACAAACGAGACGTACCTTATATAAGGATTCATTTACTCGGTTGGTAATATTCAAAAATTCATTTTATCAATCTTGTAAACAAGTTATTTAAGTATTAATTGCAGATTCAAAAAGCAATTCCAATTAATGTCAATTATAATTCAGTTGACCATATCTTTTGATTCGTTCCTCGAAACTATTCGATATCTAAATGAAAAGTTATTGATTTTTCGCCAGCTTTTCGAAAACATGTATATCATATACCTTTTACCCGTAATATATGTATTTAATTCGTGATTTATTATAAACTGTTTAACGACGAAATTTAGCATACAAGCATGTATAAATATATACACTCGAGCACTAGTATGTATACACTATTAATTTATAAAATATAAAATATAAAATATAAATGCTTACGTATTAGTATTGAGATTCAATATTGTAGAAAAGTACGTAGACATAACGGAGATGATAAACACTAAGTTTGATTCACAATTATGCCTCCGAACATTACCCATAACCTCCTTGGCAATAACCCATAATTTCCTTAGCTTTAATTCACTCGAAAATCATTTTTGAAATCGTTTGAACATGACCTCGTCGTAGTATTTTATGTATAATACTAATAAAAATAATATTAATACTACTGAGAATAATAAGATTAATATTAATATTAATCTTTAATAATAATAATTATAATAATAATAATAATAATATTAATAATAATAATAATAATATAAATATTACGGAGTATATATCTATATATGTGTAAGTGTGTGTGATGTTCGAGCAAAACAATTGAATTTATAGTACCTTTTCTGAAAAAGCACCCCATGCGATCGCATGGGATTTGTGCTTCAAGGCCATGCGATCGCATGGCCCTCTGATCCAGCTCACAAACTTTTAACTTTTTGTTTGTTGACATAATTTTATATAATATATATAATATATTTAATTTATATAATTAATTATATATTATATTAAATTCACATGCATAGTTGACTTGTAATTTTTGTTCCGATAAGTCGAACGTCATCACTCGACTTATGTCCCGGTTTTGGTTTTTCAAATGTCCTTTCGTACGCTGAGAAAACTTGTATTTTACATTTCGTGTCACGTACCTTTTTCAAAATATAGCCTTAAATTATCCCTAAACTATACCACTCAAAGTATATCTTAAACTTTCGAGTATTTTGATCATTTACTTGTATAAATCATCGTCTCGCTATTTGTTAATATATATATAATAACAATTTATTTTTATGACCAAGTTAATATTATATTTTATTGTATTGATAAATATATATTTTCGATATTAATAAATACGTTTTAAAATACATATCGCAAGTTATTCATATATCTAATTCCAACAGTTGATATTCCTTATTATTGTATGTGTCCAAATTACGTTATTTAAACAAACACTATACCATTTATTCCGAATACCGTTAAGAATGAATGATTTCCCAAATCAACGTGGACCTTACAACAGAGACCCGTAATAATATCATAATCCTTAAGGGACTCAATAATTATCTTTTAATTCAATCGTTTGGCATAATCTTTTAACTCTGTATCTAAATATATCAATCATATAATCAAACCAATAAGTTTAATGCACAGTATCATATAGTCAACACTTTGTTAGGTTTTCAAGTTATGGTATATATATGTATCTATTTACCTATAATTGTTCGCTAATCGTTGAGAACAATCGAAAGGTAATTGAATAGTTCAAAAATTTTGAGATTCAACTTTACAGACTTTGCTAATCGTGTCGGATGTAGTGACCTGAACTTTTCCATGTTTATATATATGTTAAATGAAATTGTTATTTACATGATTAAGTGTTTCCAACATGTTAAGCAATCAAACTTGTTAAGACTTGATTAATTGAAATAGGTTTCATATAGACAATTGACCACCCAAGTTGACCGGTGATTCACGAACGTTAAAACTTGTAAAAACTATACGATGACATATATATGGTTATATATATAGTTAACATGATTTTATTATAAGTATGTATCTCATTAGGTATTTTAACAATGAGTTATATGTAGTGACCCGAACTTTTCCATGTTTATATATATTAATTGAGATTGATATTTACATGATTAAATTTTTCCAACATGTTAAGCAATCAAACTTGTTAAGACTTGATTAATTGAAATATGTTTCATATAGACAATTGACCACCCAAGTTGACCGGTGATTCACGAACGTTAAAACTTGTAAAAACTATATGATGACATATATATGGATATATATATAGTTAACATGATACTATGATAAGTAAACATATCATTAAGTATATTAACAATGAACTACATATGTAAAAACAAGACTACTAACTTAATGATTTTTAAACGAGACATATATGTAACGATTATCGTTGTAAAGACATTTAATGTATATATATCATATTAAGAGATATTCATACATGATAATATCATGATAATATAATAATTTAAAATCTCATTTGATATTATAAACATTGGGTTAACAACATTTAACAAGATCGTTAACCTAAAAGTTTCAAAACAACACTTACATGTAACGACTAACGATGACTTAACGACTCAGTTAAAATGTATATACATGTAGTGTTTTAATATGTATTTATACACTTTTGAAAGACTTCAATACACTTATCAAAATACTTCTACTTAACAAAAATGCTTACAATTACATCCTCGTTCAGTTTCATCAACAATTCTACTCGTATGCACCCGTATTCGTACTCGTACAATACACAGCTTTTAGATGTATGTACTATTGGTATATACACTCCAATGATCAGCTCTTAGCAGCCCATGTGAGTCACCTAACACATGTGGGAACCATCATTTGGCAACTAGCATGAAATATCTCATAAAATTACAAAAATATGAGTAATCATTCATGACTTATTTACATGAAAACAAAATAACATATCCTTTATATCTAATCCATACACCAACGACCAAAAACACCTACAAACACTTTCATTCTTCAATTTTCTTCATCTAATTGATCTCTCTCAAGTTCTATCTTCAAGTTCTAAGTGTTCTTCATAAATTCCAAAAGTTCTAGTTTCATAAAATCAAGAATACTTTCAAGTTTGCTAGCTCACTTCCAATCTTGTAAGGTGATCATCCAACCTCAAGAAATCTTTGTTTCTTACAGTAGGTTATCATTCTAATACAAGGTAATAATCATATTCAAACTTTGGTTCAATTTCTATAACTATAACAATCTTATTTTAAGTGATGATCTTACTTGAACTTGTTTTCGTGTCATGATTCTGCTTCAAGAACTTCGAGCCATCCAAGGATCCATTGAAGCTAGATCCATTTTTCTCTTTTCCAGTAGGTTTATCCAAGGAACTTAAGGTAGTAATGATGTTCATAACATCATTCGATTCATACATATAAAGCTATCTTATTCGAAGGTTTAAACTTGTAATCACTAGAACATAGTTTAGTTAATTCTAAACTTGTTCGCAAACAAAAGTTAATCCTTCTAACTTGACTTTTAAAATCAACTAAACACATGTTATATATCTAATTGATATGCTAACTTAATGATTTAAAACCTGGAAACACGAAAAACACCGTAAAACCGGATTTACGCCGTCGTAGTAACACCGCGGGCTGTTTTGGGTTAGTTAATTAAAAACTATGATAAACTTTGATTTAAAAGTTGTTATTCTGAGAAAATTATTTTTATTATGAACATGAAACTATATCCAAAAATTATGGTTAAACTCAAAGTGGAAGTATGTTTTCTAAAATGGTCATCTAGACGTCGTTCTTTCGACTGAAATGACTACCTTTACAAAAACGACTTGTAACTTATTTTTCCGACTATAAACCTATATTTTTTCTATTTAGATTCATAAAATAGAGTTCAATATGAAACCATAGCAATTTGATTCACTCAAAACGGATTTAAAATGAAGAAGTTATGGGTAAAACAAGATTGGATAATTTTTCTCATTTTAGCTACGTGAAAATTGGTAACAAATCTATTCCAACCATAACTTAATCAACTTGTATTATATATTATGTAATCTTGAGATACCATAGACACGTATACAATGTTTCGACCTATCATGTCGACACATCTATATATATTTCGGAACAACCATAGACACTCTATATGTGAATGTTGGAGTTAGCTATACAGGGTTGAGGTTGATTCCAAAATATATTTAGTTTGAGTTGTGATCAATACTGAGATACGTATACACTGGTTCGTGGATTGATTCAAGATAATATTTATCGATTTATTTCTGTACATCTAACTGTGGACAACTAGTTGTAGGTTATTAACGAGAACAGCTGACTTAATAAACTTAAAACATCAAAATATATTAAAAGTGTTGTAAATATATTTTGAACATACTTTGATATATATGTATATATTGTTATAGGTTCGTGAATCAACCAGTGGCCAAGTCTTACTTCCCGACGAAGTAAAAATCTGTGAAAGTGAGTTATAGTCCCACTTTTAAAATCTAATATTTTTGGGATGAGAATACATGCAGGTTTTATAAATGATTTACAAAATAGACACAAGTACGTGAAACTACATTCTATGGTTTAATTATGGAAATCGAATATGCCCCTTGTTATTAAGTCTGGTAATCTAAGAATTAGGGAACAGACACCCTAATTGACGCGAATCCTAAAGATAGATCTATTGGGCTTAACAAACCCCATCCAAAGTACCGGATGCTTTAGTACTTCGAAATTTATATCATATCCGAAGGGTGTCCCGGAATGATGGGGATATTCTTATATATGCATCTTGTTAATGTCGGTTACCAGGTGTTCACCATATGAATGATTTTTATCTCTATGTATGGGATGTGTATTGAAATATGAAATCTTGTGGTCTATTATTATGATTTGATATATATAGGTTAAACCTATAACTCACCAACATTTTTGTTGACGTTTTAAGCATGTTTATTCTCAGGTGATTATTAAGAGCTTCCGCTGTCGCATACTTAAATAAGGACAAGATTTGGAGTCCATGCTTGTATGATATTGTGTAAAAACTGCATTCAAGAAACTTATTTTGTTGTAACATATTTGTATTGTAAACCATTATGTAATGGTCGTGTGTAAACATGATATTTTAGATTATCATTATTTGATAATCTACGTAAAGCTTTTTAAACCTTTATTGATGAAATAAAGGTTATGGTTTGTTTAAAAATGAATGCAGTCTTTGAAAAACGTCTCATATAGAGGTCAAAACCTCGCAACGAAATCAATTAATATGGAACGTTTTTAATCAATAAGAACGGGACATTTCAGTTGGTATCCGAGCGATGGTCTTAGAGAACCAGAATTTTGCATTAGTGTGTCTTATCTAGTTTGTTAGGATGCATTAGTGAGTCTGGACTTCGACCGTGTTTACTTGAAAAATGATTGCTTAACAAATTTTGTTGGAAACTATATATTTTTAACATGTGAATATTATGTGATATATTAATCTCTTAACGCGTTTGATATTATGTGATAGATGTCTACCTCTAGAACAACTCCCATTGACTCACCTAATAATAATGAAGAGTCAAATGTAAATTGGAATGATTCGTGGACTGATTCACAAGTTCCCGAAGAGGAACCGGAAGAAGAGTCGGAACCGGAAGAAGAATCGGAACCGGAAGAAGAATCGGAACCGGATGAAGAAATAGAACCGGTGGGGGAAATAATAAAACGGTTAAGTAAAAGAAAATCCTCAACCAACCGACCAAGGTTAATTATGGTCAATGGTGTTTCCGCCAAGGAAGCAAAATATTGGGAGGATTACCAATTCTCCGATGAATCAGATTTCGACGAGAATTCCGATGATGTTATAGAAATTACCCCAACTGAATTTAAAAAGGCAAAAGAAAATAATAAGGGAAAGGGCATAAAAATAGAGAAATCTAATTCCAACCCCGATGAACTGTATATGTATCGTCAACCCCCGAAGTCCTTAAGTTGTAACAATGACCCGGGAACCTCTAAACCACCAGGTTTTTCTAAACCAATGTGGATAACGACGGCTCGTATTAGGGGAACATCATATATCCCTAGAAACTTGGCAAAACGAACAAAAATCGAAGAAGAAGAAACGAACGAGTCGGAATAAGATAGTTGTATTCGTGTGGTGTAATATATGTAATATAGTGTTCTTATGCTTTATGATATATGTAAAAATTGCTTGTATTAATAAGTATTTTTTTTATGAATCTAACTCTTGTCTATTTTACAGTTTAAAAACACAAAATGGATAGACAACCCAATATTTTAAGAGACCTACCCGGAGACATGATTGATGAAATCTTGTCTAGAGTCGGCCAGAATTCCTCGGCACAACTATTTAAGGCGAGATCAGTTTGTAAGACATTCGAAGAACGTTCCAAGAATGTCTTGGTTTATAAGAGACTTTCGTTTGAAAGATGGGGGATATCACATTGGGAAACCCATAAGTTACGATGTGTTTACTTTGACGCATATATTGCGGGGAACCCAAATGCTATTTTACGCAACGGGTTAAGAAATTATTTTGACTCAATATATCCGAATATTGGACTTCATGATTTAGAAAAAGCGGCTAACATGCAACATAAAGAAGCATGTTATGCTTACGGATTAGTAATGTTCGCTTCTCACCAAAGTGAGAACAAGAACATCGGGCTACAACTATTAAACAAAACATTTCGACAAGTGACGGAGTCGGTAATTGGGGTAAGAAATGAGGTTTTTAGATTGTTACGGGACTGTTGGACATTACGTAACCCTCGTCCCTTTGATGACGTTACAACACGCTGTCTTATCAACGGCCATAACGGTTATGTTGCACAAGACCAAGGTTGGGAAGTAGTCCTAGTAAAACCAGAATGCATGACTTGTTTCTGGACGTATGAATTACGTGTCTTTATTGCCTTTGCTGAACGACTTGTGTATTAGCTAGAATTATCTTCACAACTATCTTGTATCAAAGTTATTGTGTGCTATATTTCATGCTTTATGTAAAATAAGCGGTATTGTAAGTTTGTAAAATATTGTATAAAAGTTTGAACGCGAAATATTATTATAATCAGTTTTTCATATAGAATTGTAGTAGTTGAATTGTATATTAGCTACTAAGTATGAACTTAACGGGTAGGTACTACCCGAATTTAAACTTATAAAACGCTAATATGAAGAAAAAGCTTTTATAAATGAGTTCATATTATGCTACGAAATACTATTAACTACTCTTAATATTCTGTATGATTAACTTGTTCCATTTAACTATTTTGAAGGAAATGGCACCGACTACTCGACACACCGTGAATATGAATGAAGAGGAATTCCGTACTTTTATAGCTTCAAACATAGCCGCAGTACAGGCTGCGCTACATACCAACAATAACCTTGGATCTAGCAGTACAGGAAATCGTGTAGGATGCACCTACAAAGAATTCACTGCCTGCAAACCTTTGGAATTTGATGGAACCGAAGGACCGATCGGATTGAAACGGTGGACCGAGAAGGTCGAATCGGTGTTTGCCATAAGTAAGTGTACTGAAGAAGACAAAGTGAAGTACGCTACGCATACCTTCACAGGTTCTGCGTTAACATGGTGGAATACCTATCTAGAGCAAGTGGGACAATACGATGCGTACGCACTACCGTGGTCAGCATTCAAGCACTTGATGAACGAGAAGTACCGTCCCAGAACCGAGGTCAATAAGCTCAAGACAGAACTTAGAGGGTTACGAACCCAAGGATTTGATATTACCACGTGAGACGACCCGACCCAATCCATAGGGACGAATACAATAACATATGATAACATTGCGAGGTACTTGACCTCTATATGATACATTTTACAAACGTTGCATTTATTCTTAAAAGGTAAACTATCATTACATCAATATTTGACATTTTCGTCTAACATTTCATAATATCCAAATGACCTAATCTGTCATTTACTTATTTATATTCTCTATTGAACTCCAATGACTCGAATGCAACGTCTTTGTATCATGGCTTAAAAGGTCCCAAGTAGTATCCTTAACATGAGCTAATGCACAGCGGAAGACTTAATTCATACCTGAGAATAACATGCTTTAAAACGTCAACATAAAGTTGGTGAGATATATAGGTTTGATGCTAGCAGCGTTATAACAATGGAACACAAGATTTCATATATAAACATTTTAATAAAAATATTCTAAGTGGTTGAGCACTTGGTAACCATACTTAACATTTAATCATGTCGCATATTCCCTTTATTATGAAATCTTACTACACCGTACCAAGGTGTAGTCACGAAACGAAGTACTGTGCAACCGTTGAATACTGGTCGTCCAGTCCGGTTGGGGTTGTCAGGCCCGATAGATCTATCAACAGGATTCGCGTTTACAATACCGCTGTAAATATTAGTTACCAAGCTACAGGGAAGTATGCCAGTGGTACAACTCAACGTAGAATATATTTTTCAGTTACTTGTGTCCATAGCGTAAAACATAAAATACATGTATTCTCATCCCGAAATATTTAGAGTTTAAAAGTGGGACTATATACTCACTTTTGTCTTGAAGATATGTAATTTCGACTTGGTCTCCGATTGATATCACGAACCTATCCATATATAATATATCAATACCTTTTCTTTTTAAACAATCGTCACATATATATACTTATAATACTTTTAATACTTTTAATAATTCCTTAGTCCGTAGTTAGCAGTCCGATGTTAGTAATTCAATTTTAATGGTTCATATTTAGTTGTTTAATAAACCCCCAATGAAATAAATAAAACCCCCATCGTATATGTATTGGTCGAGATTAATCTTGACCCATGGTACCGGTGTTGTCAAATGACGTGTTGCGTACATAAAGTACCGGTGTTGTCAAATGACGTGTTGCGTACAATCATGGGATCTTATGATTAATCTTCTCGTATTGTTTACGGGTGATCCTGAACCATATAAAATTAAATTATGAGTACATATGTATAAAATATCATGTTACTTTAGGAAGATGTGATTTATTTAATTTTCTCCAATTATTTTCGTGGCTAAACTAGTCTTGGATATCCGATTTTGTTTTGGTCATAATTTCTTCGTTAAAACTCCGTTTTCGTTGATTCAACTTTCCACTTCCTTGGATCGAGTCCCTCTTTAAGAATATGAACTGTAAATACCTTAGTTTGTATTCGAAATCATAGGTCATAGGTCAAATTTTGGTGAAACTTATGAAGTTAATCATTTTTGTTACAAAAACATCATTTAATGACCATTTTTCTAAAAATACTTATGCTATGAATTAAATCATGAAATTTTTATGTGTTAACATATTCATAAGAAATATCATTTTTCCAGAATATAAACCTCCAATTCAAAGTTCAAGATGGTTTTTAATTATCCAACCCAAAACAGCCCCCGGTTGCACTCCGACGTCATAAAAACAGTTTTTTAAGGTATTCTTTGAAAAACCAAGTTATACCTTGTTAAATTAGCATATATTTAAGTTATATTACAGGTCTTGAAGTATTTTAAAAGTTAAGTTAGAAGGATCTATTTAGTTTGCAAACAAGTTTGAAATCATTCAAACTATGTTTTTGTTGTTAAAATTGTATACCATACAATAAGATAGCATATATATATGAATCGAATAAGGTTATGAACAAAGTTACTACCTCAAGTTACTTGGACAAGATTGCTGTAAAAGAGGAGTAAAAACCTAGAACCAAAAGAGTGATGAAATTGGATGAAAGATTGGAAGCAACTTAAGACATAAACTTGAATTGAAAGTTGTATTTTTGTAGTGTTTTTGTTGATCTTTTGATGGTGGTGTTTAAGGTGATTCTTGAGAGGATTTTTGCTGGAGTTCTTAGAGAGACATGAGGCTAGTAAGTGTGTGTGTTTAGCTATAGAAATGATGTTCCAAAAATTGAAAATGGATGCATGTATTTATGGTGGTGTAAAAGGTGTATAAATTTGTAATTTTGTGAAAAGATCTTTTAATCATGTGAAATTGTCATACTAAATAACAAAAGTAGTTACCTTATACATAAGGCATGAACAAGGGCTGGTTGGTGGTGATTTGATGTGTATATACCAATAGTAAATACGTATAGAAGCTAGGTATGATACGAGTACATATACTCTAGATATACGTATAGAAATCTTGTGAAAAATGGAATGAGGATTCAAATATAGCTATCTTTTGTGAATATACTTATATTGTTTTATGTATTTAAGTCTTTAAAAGTGATTAAATACATTATATATACGATATATGTATAAACATTATAGGTCGTAAGTATTTATGTCAAATAACGTTACGTATAGTTATCGTTTTGAAAGCTTAAGTTAGTAGTTTCAAAATATACTTATAACTTATTGTTATTAATACAAAATGAGATATTTAAACATCCTTAAATCATGTTAAATATGTATATATACATATATATACACAAACGTATAATTAACATGTATTGTATAGTTCGTGATATCATCGGTCAAACTAGACGGTTAAACGTTATGTAAAACTCTTTTCAAAATCATAAATCTCAACAATTTAGATTGCTTATCATGTTGGTAAGTTTTAATTTATGTAAATATTAATCTTATAAGTGTAAAACGATCGGAAAAATCCGGGTCGTTACAGTACCCACCCGTTAAAGAAATTTCGTCCCGAAATTTGGTAGAGGTTGTCATAAATAACAATAGGAATGTTTTCATGACGAATATGAGGTATTAATAGAGTTTTATCATTATTGGAAGATATGGATAAAATGATTCGGTCATGTGAAGCGCACGAGTGAAGCTATCACAAAAGAATGAAATGAGTGAATATAGAATTGTTTTAACCGATGTCGAGATTAGGATTGATTTCCAGAATTTAAGGGATTTAAAGAAAATCTTATGTAATAAGATTTGGTTCTTTGATGATTTAGAAAACAGGATCTCCTTTGATTTAATGCGATAATCTGTTTCGATTTCTTTGTCGGATATTTCACTATAAATCCACCTCCTTCCCTTTCTTACTTCCATACCTCACATCTCTTACTCTTCCTCCTCTAATTCATACCTTAAGGTATCCTTTAAAATGCTTCATCCCGTTCTGATTTTTGTTATACTTCTAACTTTCATATCTTTCATTCTTCTCTTTCATCTACCGCTAGAAGAATCTATTCACTTTTATGATTTTCTTGGAATTATAATGTTTCTAATTCTCCCGTGTCTTTACGTCGCCATACGTATTGATACACACGGTTTGTAGTTTCTGGGTGGTTATTGGGTTTGATATCTTTCCTTATATTTCGATGCTCCTGCTTCTGTTTTCCATAATCATTGTCATCCATAGTTAATACTCTCTCCTATTTGCTGTAATCTATACCCCAATTTCTATTTTGGGACTTTGTCCCTTCGTTTCTTCTTCCCGTCCTTGAGTCAAGCGATCAATAGTTCGAAATTCGTAGGTATAAAATTCGGAATGAACATAGCTAATGCTCTAAGAAAGGAATGGTAATGGCACGATTTTGATTTGTCAAATTACCAGAATATCCAGGAAAATAGAACTATCAAGATGATTTGTTCTTAATATGTTTCGGAATTGGATAGAATGTAAAAGTCGTGTAACATGGCACATGATGACGGTACTGTGAATCATCATATTCCATTAGAAACTTAACATGACTTACTGTAATATAATGAAGTTGATCAAGTTTCATTATATTATACTAGTTCATGCATCAGTTCCCAACACTGCTTCAGAACATTCCTATTTTAAACTTGAAGGATTTAGAAACTAACACAGTTTCCTTTATATTGTAACGCAGATATTACAGAGAGATAAATGATTTCAGATAAGGATAGTGGTGAAAATATCTTCAGAAATATTGAGAATATTTATAATGAAAGATATGATAATATCTTGGAATTTCTAATGTCGAAGGATGATGATGAAGATTGACCCGTAAGGGTTTAGATTCAGAAGCAAGGTGTTTGCTACAGAATCGTCATAATTCTTTATGTACAAGTTTAGTCCTTGTAACTTGTTCAGAGTCTCCTTCATGGTTTGTTCAATCCGGTTTTCAGTACCAATTTTCTATCGAGCGTTCCTAACACTTCCTTCTTTTATCATCAACATTTGGTCATTAAGACCTTCTACAACATGCTGCTTCGTCAGTATTTTCAAAGTTATCGGATCTGGGTCATTGGTTATCAAACCAAGATGGTTTAAGGAGAATTGTATTTTTAGATGATTAAACGCTGATGGTAATATGATGGAATATAAAAGGTTCTCCGGTAACGATGGCGAAAGAACAACGTATATATATATATCGAGATTGTAATAAGAGTAGTCTTACTGAGATATCGAAGTGGAGCTGTGACAAAATTAGTTAATTGAAAAGAAATCGCGTGATTGTTTTTGCTAATGGATGATAAGGAATTCGATGCGGATACGTTTTAACTATAACTTCGAGTTCAAAATTTTTTAGGTGCATAACTATATGCATAAATCTTTATTCCATAGACGAGGTGCGGCTGGTTGAACTTCTCGATCGAGATGTTTTCAAGAATCATGAAAAGTTGTGAATGCGAATTGTAATCGTCAAGATACAAATGAGGTTTAAAATAGAATCAAGTGGCAAACTTGAAGGATTGTTTAGTTTCATATGTAATAATCATCATTTTAACTCATTTTTAATTGTCCAAAGTTAGCAGTCCAATAGTCCGATTGTCCAATGGTTCAATATATTCATATATGAACTAAATATATAATATTCGAATTACTTAATACGTATCGTGACCCGTGTACTGGTCTCGGTGTCGATCACAACTCAAAGTATATATATATTTTGGAATCAACTCCGACCCTGTATAGCCAACTCCCACCTTCACATATAGAGTGTCTATGGTTGTTCCGAAATATATATATAGATGGATCAATATGATAAGTCGAAACCTTGTATACGTGTCTCGTTATTTAAAATGCGTAAAATAAATAAATATATATCATGACCCATTATACAACGTGTTGTCTCAGAATTAATCCGACGTGTTGTTGTACATGTGTCCCGACGGTATGTAAAGTACAGAAATTAAAATTGCAAGAATGTAAATTGCGATAAATTAAATATTAATCAGTTAGCTGGGAACAGTTAGCCGGAACAGTTAGCGTGTAATCCTATCACAATTTCAATTAATTAATTCATCTGTTTCTAACAATTTTTATTTTGCCAATGTTTCTTCATTATGCCACTTGTTGGATTCGGATAGGTAAAAATCCAAATATGAAATTTAAATGGAAATGGTTAATCTGGGGTGAACGGATACGTATATCGGTAATTGTAAGTAGGATAATAAATGATCGTTGAATCAGATTCGAAGAATGTACAGTGTAACTTGTTAATGTGAATTCTAAATATTCCTTGGGTACTACCCACCCGTTAAAATATTTTCATCATTAACAGTTTGTACGAATGAAATTTTTAATTACAATCTTTATGAAAATATATTTGCATATATATTTTCTTCGGAGGTAACTATGAATTTAATGAGTCAATAAAATATTCAACTCATTTGATTTATCGTTATTACTAGATTACATAATCTCCAAAACATTAGAGATTACATAATCGTCATGTCGAACGAAGAACGATACGTAAAGAAGAGGTAATCGGTGTAGAATGATATGTAGAACAAAGATCATATTCGAAGTTCAGATGATGATGTTGAGGTACGTGGTGCGGATGTGATTGTTGGTGGTGGTAATGATACGGTTGGTGTTGATGCTGATGATGTCGTTGACGTCGATGATGCTACTGGTACTGAAGATTGCGAGGTTGATGTTGTTAACGGTACTGGTTATGCTGCTGGTGCTGCTGCTGGTGTTTGTAACCTTCGCACCGTGTTCTCCAAAGCCGTCACACGAGCGCGAAGTTCGTTAATTTCTGCTAGTACACCAGGATGATTGGCGGTTGGAGTGAGCGAATGAACAAGATCCGAAATATGGGATAGGATATAATCGTGACGAGATACTCGAGAAATGAGAGAGAAAATGGTTTCTCGAACAGGTTCGCCGGTAAGTGCTTCAGGTTCGTCGCCAATGGGGCAATTCGGTGGGTGAAAGGGATCACCTTCTTCTTGTCTCCAATAATTTAGTATACTACGAACCCATCCCCAATTCATCCAGAATAGATGATGAGAAATTGGTTGATCCATTCCAGTGACGCTGCCTTCGGAGCCCGAATGGAAATCCATATTAGCGTAGCTGTCGGAGTCGGAGGAATTCGAACTGGACGCGGAGTTCATCTTGTACAGTCGGGGAAATGAATTTTTGGTTTGGAATAGATTATAGGAGTTGGGTTTGGTATTCTTCAATACATAATTTACATATGTATTTATAATACTCAAAATCCCGTGAATTGCGGAGAATCTTTGAAATTCGTCAGGCAATGTCTATAGCAACAGATACGCTAGGATACAAATTTTGTCTATACACTATCGATGCACCAAATGCAGTAAGACGTGTCTAGACTTAAGAATACTAAGCAGGCAATTCTTAAGGATGATAAGCAGATGATTTTCGACTAGATATGATAAGCAAAACTTTTGACATGTAGACACGGTCAAAGTCCAGACTCACTAATGCATCCTAACAACTACCAGTTAGACACACTAATGCAAGGCCTGGTTCGCTAAGACCAACGCTCTGATACCACATGAGACGACCCGACCCAATCCATAGGGACGAATACAATAACATATGATAACATTGCGAGGTACTTGACCTCTATATGATACATTTTACAAACGTTGCATTTATTCTTAAAAGGTAAACTATCATTACATCAATATTTGACATTTTCGTCTAACATTTCATAATATCCAAATGACCTAATCTGTCATTTACTTATTTATATTCTCTATTGAACTCCAATGACTCGAATGCAACGTCTTTGTATCATGGCTTAAAAGGTCCCAAGTAGTATCCTTAACATGAGCTAATGCACAGCGGAAGACTTAATTCATACCTGAGAATAACATGCTTTAAAACGTCAACATAAAGTTGGTGAGATATATAGGTTTGATGCTAGCAGCGTTATAACAATGGAACACAAGATTTCATATATAAACATTTTAATAAAAATATTCTAAGTGGTTGAGCACTTGGTAACCATACTTAACATTTAATCACGTCGCATATTCCCTTTATTATGAAATCTTACTACACCGTACCAAGGTGTAGTCACGAAACGAAGTACTGTGCAACCGTTGAATACTGGTCGTCCAGTCCGGTTGGGGTTGTCAGGCCCGATAGATCTATCAACAGGATTCGCATTTACAATACCGCTGTAAATATTAGTTACCAAGCTACAGGGAAGTATGCCAGTGGTACAACTCAACGTAGAATATATTTTTCAGTTACTTGTGTCCATAGCGTAAAACATAAAATACATGTATTCTCATCCCGAAATATTTAGAGTTTAAAAGTGGGACTATATACTCACTTTTGTCTTGAAGATATGTAATTTCGACTTGGTCTCCGATTGATATCACGAACCTATCCATATATAATATATCAATACCTTTTCTTTTTAAACAATCGTCACATATATATACTTATAATACTTTTAATACTTTTAATAATTCCTTAGTCCGTAGTTAGCAGTCCGATGTTAGTAATTCAATTTTAATGGTTCATATTGAAGGTATTTCATATGCCCGAGAGACATATTAAATTAACGTGGCTAACGTGTTATGATCCAAGTCGGGTCATACCCAATAACAAGCTTACTGACACCTTAATCGTATTTAAATTTAATGAATGGATCATTAAATGAATACGCGACACTTGGATTTTAGAAAATCGGTTTTCTGAAATATTATCACATGAGATAAATTATTTGGATAATTTATAAATACAAAGGATTTAATTGTTCATAGGTTTAAACAATTAAGATGTGTTGTGTTTTATAAATAGGTTTATAAAAGGAATGCAAGTAACAATTAAATAGATGGCCTTTAGTTACAAGTTTTAAATAAAAATTAAAATGCAAATCTTGTATATTATAGTGGTGGTGGCGGTTTTATGTGCCCAAGGGAAGACCACCCATGTTTTTTGTTGCTTTCCACACAACACATTCTCTTAAGTGCATGTGTATCTCTTATACCAAGTAATTGACTAACTCAAAAAGGAATACAAGTTTGAAAAACTCTCTCAACTCCAAAAGGAGTCTGCTGGCCGAAATATTAGGGAGGAGAAGAGGTGTTTTGCTTGGTATTTTGAGTTCATCAAGTGTCATAAAATCCTAACCAATTCATAGTTGGTGTTGGTGATCAAAGGCTTGGGGTATGCTACACTTGAGGCTTCAAGTTAGAAGCATAAAAACCATCTAAACTCATCAAATATTCTGCCCAAATGTGCTGTTGCTGTTCGGTTTTATCAAGGCAGAAAAGTGGGTTTCAAGCTTGCTAGACAAAGTTGTTAAGGTTCTTAGGTGTAGCCAAGTTAAAAGGGTAGTGTTGGTGCATTACTTCTTCATCATTGCTCATCCAATTCAGCCCTTAAACTTAGTTTAAGGAGGTATGATACTCTATCCTTTCTTGTTAAATTTGTAAGCATGTCTATTCACAACTTGATTCTTGTGGGATTTAACTTTAATTGGTTTAAAGATTAAACAAGTTTAATTGGTAATCACACGCTTCCGTTTATTATGATTCTTAAAAGGTTTTAAGATATATGAACTTGTTAAATCTCAACAATGGTATCTAGAGCCGAAGTTGTTGAAATATGCTTCGAATTATTGTTTTAAACCCACTATATTTGCATTCTAAGTACATGCATGAAAGAAGAATGCAAAAATTGTTGGTTTTGGGTGGGTACTTCATTATGGCCGAATTTATTAGGGTTCAAAATTGGGTTTTGAGCTCTATCATTTGGTCATATTTTGTTGCATGTTAAAGTTCACAATCCTAGCCTTGACCTTGTGTTGATTGCATGTTATATTTGGTTGATTTGTTATATTCATTTGGTATGTAATATTATTCATTCAATTGGCATGTAATAATTATTATTTTGGCTATGTAATTTGTTTTACATTTGGTATGTAAAATAGAATAGGTTGTATTTCATTTTCTAGATAAAAATGTATTAGGATACATATTTTGTAAAAATGAAGAACAAGATGATGAAGACTTGAAGAACACAAGGAGCATTTGGATGCAAGGTTAAGTGGGAGATTGTAATCTCCTACTTTGTATTATTACCCCTTAACCCGGTGACATTTGTTTTCGGCTAAACAAATGTCCACCAAAATGGCTAGATTGTGAACACGCTTATTTTGCATGTGTGGTTGTTTGTATGATTATTGTTTTGTATGTTTGGTTGATACAATTAATCACAAGATAACAACAAACAAAACGACAATTTAATTGGTTAAATTAGACGTTCTAAGTACATGCAAAACGGCAGTTTAAATGGTTAAATTAAAATAGCAACCAAAACCCTTAATAAATGGTTATTAAGAACAAGAAAAGGATAACGTATATAAAATGGTTTATATCAAGTAATTGGCTCAATTACAAGACACGAAATTGGTTTTTCACAAGTACCATACACTAAATGCATGTTGGTGTATGGCATAAAAGTTTTCTCAAACTAGAATTAACGAAAACTTAAAATCCCTTTTACAAACAAGGTAAACAAGTTTAACGCCATCCTATTGTGTGACACTTAAAAGTATTAGGGAACTCATGATGGGATAAAGGTCACCTAACCGTTATGAGCAAACTAATATGATTAAGGTAAATTTCACATGCTTGTGGGATAAAGGTCACCTAACCACTTGTACGTTAAATTTACAAGTCTATACAAGTAGGACGACTTGATTTGGGAATCATGAACTTAGGGTCACCGAAGCATGAGGAACAAATAGGCGTTGATGGGATAAATATGCCATGCAAAAGGATTGCATGATCCCATACTCTAGAAGTTGCAAATGGATTGCAATTGTCATTTATTGACTACCTAGCTAAATCAAATTGCGGGATGAAGGTCACCTAACCGAAATTTGGTTTACCGTTGGATTCTAGAATTTAATAATTCAATTTGATTTAAAGGGTATTGAATGTTAAATTAAAATCGATACTTAAACGAACTTTGTTAATTTTGTAGATGGCCGCCAATAACAACAACAACATTCCAAACGCACCACTTAACCTAAACCACCTATCATTAAGGTCTCTCTTAGAGAAAGACAAACTCAACCATACCAACTTTATGGATTGGTTCCGCAATCTTCGGATTGTCCTCAAACAAGAGGATAAAGCGTATGTACTTGAGGACCCCATTCCCGATCAACCGGATGAGAATGATGTGGAGGCAATGGCCTCTTACGATAAGTATTGCCACGACTCCCTTCAAGTCTCATGCCTAATGCTTGGGACTATGATTCCCGAACTCCAAAAGGATTTCGAGCATCATAGTGCATACGACATGATAACGCAATTGAAGGAGATGTTCCTTCAACAAGCGCGTGTCGAGCGCTTCGAAACGGTTCGGGCGCTACATGCTTGTCGTATGGACGATACCCAATCGGTTTCATCTTATTTACTTAAGATGAAAAGCCTTATCGATCGTGCAAACCGTCTTAACCTAAACATATCTAATGAGTTAGCCATCGATCTTATCCTTAACTCCCTATCAAAAAGGTTTGATCAATTTGTAATTAATTACAATATGAATGGGATGGATAAGAGCATAGGTGAGCTTCACGGTATGCTTAGAACGGCCGAAACTAGCATGGGTAAAAGGGCTTTACCCGTGTTAGCAATCGATCAAGGTGGATCCAAAGGTAACGCCTCTAAGCCAAAGGTGGCTAAGAGGAAAGGACCCGCCCATCAAGGCAAAGGGAAGGGGAAGATGGTTACCCCAACCAAGAACAAGGCTAAGAAGCAAAAGGTAGCCGAGAAGGCAAACCCCAAGGAAGACCCATGTTTCGGTTGCGGTGAGATGGGTCATTGGAAACGAAACTGTCCGGTCTACCTTAAGGAGGTGAAGGAGAAGAGGGATGCAGGGCAAACCTCAGGTAATATATATATGGTATATATAGAGCTTAGTATTACTTCTTCTAATACATGGGTATTAGACACTGGATGTGGAACTCACATTTGCAATTCATTGCAGGGGTTCAAAAGAAGTAGCAAGCAAACGGGAACATCGAGTCTCTACATGGGTAATGGAGCCAAAGTGCAAGTGAAGGCTCAAGGAGACTTTGTGTTAAAGCTTCCAAGTGGTTTGGAACTTATTTTGAAAGATGTTTTGTATGCACCCGATTTATGTCGAAACATTATTTCCATTTCCCGTTTGAAACAATGTGGGTTTTATCTTAATTTTGTTAATGATGATATCCATATTTATGAATTGGTTCATGATGACACATCATCTAGTAGCTCAATGTACCATACAAGCACCAAGAAACTCAAAAGGGATTTGAGTGATTCCTACTTATGGCATTGTCGCCTTGGTCACATAAACAAGAACCGAATACATACACTTCAAAAGAATGGACTTTTGAAATCAAATGAAATGGATTCGTTTGAAGTATGTGAGTCTTGTTTACAAGGCAAGAAGACCAAAGCACCTTTCAAAGGGACCTATGAAAGGGCTAAAGATTTATTGGGATTAATACATTCGGATGTATGTGGACCCTTTAAACCCATGACTAGGAATGGTGAAAGATACTTTGTTACTTTCATTGATGACTTTAGTCGTTTCGGATATGTCTACTTATTAAGACACAAGGACGAAACGTTTGAAGCATTCAAAGAATATCAAAACGAAGTACAAAATCAACTCAATAGGACAATTAAGGTACTTCGTACCGATAGAGGAGGTGAATACCTAAGCGATGCCTTCCAAGATCATCTTAGGAGTTGTGGGATTATCTCACAACTTACTCCACCCGGAACACCCCAGCTAAATGGAGTTTCCGAAAGGAGGAACCGAACCCTAATGGATATGGTTCGATCTATGATGGCAAGAAGCTCGTTGCCTCTATCATTTTGGGGTTATTGTCTAAGCTCCGCGGCCCGTATTTTAAATATGGCCCCAACCAAGAAAGTGGAACGAACTCCTCACGAGATGTGGTTTGGTAAACCTCCATCTCTATCATACTTAAAAGTATGGGGATGTGAAGCTTATCCTAAGCGTTACGTCCCTAATAAGTTGAATGCTCGATCCACGAAGTGTATCTTCATAGGATATCCCAAGGATGATATGGGATACTATTTCTATGATCCATCCGAGCAGAATGTATTTGTTGCTCGGAAGGCGGAATTCCTTGAAACTAAGATCCTAATGGAAGGAAATAGTGAAAGGAAGATAGATCTTGAAGAGGTTCAAGATCAAGTAGATGATACACAATTGGTTGACACTAGCACTCAACATGAAAATGTTGATAGTGATCAAATGGATGATCAAAATACACAAGACGTTCGAAGATCTAGTAGGATTAGTAATCCTCCCGAAAGATATGGGTTTCTCGTAGATGGTTGCTATACGGTTGATTTGGATGAACCGACAAACTACGAAGATGCTTTATCAAGGATTGATAAAGATAAATGGCAGGAAGCCATGAACGCCGAGATGCAATCCATGTATGAAAACCAAGTGTGGGAACTTGTTGAGCAACCTCCTAGCTCTAAGCTAGTTGATTGCAAATGGCTTTTCAAGAAGAAAACCGACATACATGGAAACTTGGATACTTATAAAGCTAGACTTGTGGCAAAAGGTTTCACTCAAACTCAAGGGGTTGATTATGATGAAACTTTCTCGCCAGTGGCAATGCTAAAGTCTATTAGGATATTATTTGCCATTGCTGCTCACTACGACTATGAAATATGGCAAATGGATGTCAAAACCGCTTTCCTAAATGGATATCTTATGGAAGATGTCTATATGGTCCAGCCTGAAGGTTTTGTTGATCCAAAATATCCTAAAAAGGTATGCAAGTTAAAGAAGTCAATCTACGGATTGAAACAAGCATCTAGAATGTGGAATCATCGTTTTAATGAGGAAGCCGAGAAATTTGGCTTCATTAAAAATGGTGATGAAGCTTGTGTATATAAGAAAGCTAGTGGGAGCACTATCATGTTCCTTGTACTATATGTGGATGATATATTATTATTTGGGAATGATATTACCACAATGCAAGGAGTCAAAACTTGGCTAAAGAGTTGCTTCTCCATTAAGGATCTTGGAGATGCACAATACATATTGGGGATAGGGATCTATAGGAATAGATCCAAGAGATTGATACGTTTAAGTCAAAGTACATACATTGATAAAATCTTGAAAAGGTTCAAGATGGAAAACTCTAAGAAAGGTTTGGTACCTATTCAAAGAGGAACCGTTCTCAGTTCATCTCAGTGTCCTACCACGAAAGATGAACAAGATAGAATGAAGAAAGTCCCATACGCATCTGCAATTGGGTCTATCATGTATGCAATGATATGTACTAGACCGGATGTGTCATGCGCTCTAAGCTTGACAAGTAGATACCAGAACAACCCAGGAAACAGTCATTGGATTGCTGTTAAAAGTATACTGAAATACCTTAGGAGGACTAAGGATATGTTTCTAATATACGGGTCTGGTGAGGAGGAACTCGCTGTAAAAGGTTACGTGGATGCGAGTTTCCAAACTGATCGAGATGATTCTCGATCACAATCCGGTTATGTATTTACATTAAATAGAGGTGCGGTCTCTTGGAAGAGTTCAAAACAAGATGTTGTTGCATTATCCACTACAGAATCGGAGTACATTGCCGCCTCATTGGCAGCTCAGGAAGCTGCATGGATGAAGAAATTCATCGACGACTTAGGAGTGGTTCCTAGCATTCAAGGCCCTCTTGAGATCTTTTGTGACAACGAAGGTGCGATTGCTCAAATCAAGGAACCTCGTGCTCACCAAAAGACCCGTCACATTGAGCGGAGATTCAACTACATTAGGGATGAAGTTGAAAAGGGAAAGATATGTATTCGCAAAATTCACACAGATCATAACATAGCGGATCCACTCACGAAACTCTTATATGGAGCAAAACATGAAGGACATGTTTGTGCATTAGGGCTTCGATATTCTAGTGATTGGTCATGATCTGTTTTAAGTATTGTAACGGGACGAAGTGGTTCAAACTCATTAATATAATTATTGGTTAGTTTATTTTGAGTTATGTTCCTATTTTGCATATTTTATCCATGAATAAGACATTATTCTAAATTCCGTAGTCGATCACATTTGTGGGAGCAAGTGCGAGGTTTTGACTATTATGAACTTGGATTGGTATACATTCACGGACTGAATGTAGAGCAAGGATGCTACCAAGGTTCATAGATATTTGTGGGATACAAATATTGGAAGACCCGCTCTCAAGATTTACTGTATGGAGCCTTTGTGGTTGATCACATGTAATCTTGAGTAAAGGCGAATATCATCGTATCCTCTGACCTGAGATACATATTGGGTCCGGATATTCACCGAGTATTATGCCTTGATTCTTTCCTTTGCTATTCTGAAATATGGTAGTACATAAGGAAGAGCTCAGGTATGATACAAAGTGTGTATCTAGGACGTATGTAGTCAAGATGGAATTTGTCCCTCTTATTCGTTGAGAGTCAGATGTCTAAGGCCTGATAAAGTTAAATCTATAAGAGAGTGGTCACTCTGTATCTCTTGGATTTGACATGACATCTAGGATGAAAGGATATAATGAAAGATTCACCTATATATATTCATATTCGAGATGGGACTCGAAAGGGATGATGTTATTGAATGGCACAAAGTCATAACATGTTGGGGGTGATGGACGGTGTGTTAGGCTGTATCCATCACTTGCATTAATTTCTTATGTTTCTCGTGCAAGTGGGAGATTGAAGGTATTTCATATGCCCGAGAGACATATTAAATTAACGTGGCTAACGTGTTATGATCCAAGTCGGGTCATACCCAATAACAAGCTTACTGACACCTTAATCGTATTTAAGTTTAATGAATGGATCATTAAATGAATACGCGACACTTGGATTTTAGAAAATCGGTTTTCTGAAATATTATCACATGAGATAAATTATTTGGATAATTTATAAATACAAAGGATTTAATTGTTCATAGGTTTAAACAATTAAGATGTGTTGTGTTTTATAAATAGGTTTATAAAATGAATGCAAGTAACAATTAAATAGATGGCCTTTAGTTACAAGTTTTAAATAAAAATTAAAATGCAAATCTTGTATATTATAGTGGTGGTGGCGGTTTTATGTGCCCAAGGGAAGACCACCCATGTTTTTTGTTGCTTTCCACACAACACATTCTCTTAAGTGCATGTGTATCTCTTATACCAAGTAATTGACTAACTCAAAAAGGAATACAAGTTTGAAAAACTCTCTCAACTCCAAAAGGAGTCTGCTGGCCGAAATATTAGGGAGGAGAAGAGGTGTTTTGCTTGGTATTTTGAGTTCATCAAGTGTCATAAAATCCTAACCAATTCATAGTTGGTGTTGGTGATCAAAGGCTTGGGGTATGCTACACTTGAGGCTTCAAGTTAGAAGCATAAAAACCATCTAAACTCATCAAATATTCTGCCCAAATGTGCTGTTACTGTTCGGTTTTATCAAGGCAGAAAAGTGGGTTTCAAGCTTGCTAGACAAAGTTGTTAAGGTTCTTAGGTGTAGCCAAGTTAAAAGGGTAGTGTTGGTGCATTACTTCTTCATCATTGCTCATCCAATTCAGCCCTTAAACTTAGTTTAAGGAGGTATGATACTCTATCCTTTCTTGTTAAATTTGTAAGCATGTCTATTCACAACTTGATTCTTGTGGGATTTAACTTTAATTGGTTTAAAGATTAAACAAGTTTAATTGGTAATCACACGCTTCCGTTTATTATGATTCTTAAAAGGTTTTAAGATATATGAACTTGTTAAATCTCAACACATATTTAGTTGTTTAATAAACCCCCAATGAAATAAATAAAACCCCCATCGTATATGTATTGGTCGAGATTAATCTTGACCCATGGTACCGGTGTTGTCAAATGACGTGTTGCGTACATAAAGTACCGGTGTTGTCAAATGACGTGTTGCGTACAATCATGGGATCTTATGATTAATCTTCTCGTATTGTTTACGGGTGATCCTGAACCATATAAAATTAAATTATGAGTACATATGTATAAAATATCATGTTACTTTAGGAAGATGTGATTTATTTAATTTTCTCCAATTATTTTCGTGGCTAAACTAGTCTTGGATATCCGATTTTATTTTGGTCATAATTTCTTCGTTACAACTCCGTTTTCGTTGATTCAACTTTCCACTTCCTTGGATCGAGTCCCTCTTTAAGAATATGAACTGTAAATACCTTAGTTTGTATTCGAAATCATAGGTCATAGGTCAAATTTTGGTGAAACTTATGAAGTTAATCATTTTTGTTACAAAAACATCATTTAATGACCATTTTTCTAAAAATACTTATACTATGAATTAAATCATGAAATTTTTATGTGTTAACATATTCATAAGAAATATCATTTTTCCAGAATATAAACCTCCAATTCAAAGTTCAAGATGGTTTTTAATTATCCAACCCAAAACAGCCCCCGGTTGCACTCCGACGTCATAAAAACAGTTTTTAAGGTATTCTTTGAAAAACCAAGTTATACCTTGTTAAATTAGCATATATTTAAGTTATATTACAGGTCTTGAAGTATTTTAAAAGTTAAGTTAGAAGGATCTATTTAGTTTGCAAACAAGTTTGAAATCATTCAAACTATGTTTTTGTTGTTAAAATTGTATACCATACAATAAGATAGCATATATATATGAATCGAATAAGGTTATGAACAAAGTTACTACCTCAAGTTACTTGGACAAGATTGCTGTAAAAGAGGAGTAAAAACCTAGAACCAAAAGAGTGATGAAATTGGATGAAAGATTGGAAGCAACTTAAGACATAAACTTGAATTGAAAGTTGTATTTTTGTAGTGTTTTTGTTGATCTTTTGATGGTGGTGTTTAAGGTGATTCTTGAGAGGATTTTTGCTGGAGTTCTTAGAGAGACATGAGGCTAGTAAGTGTGTGTGTTTAGCTATAGAAATGATGTTCCAAAAATTGAAAATGGATGCATGTATTTATGGTGGTGTAAAAGGTGTATAAATTTGTAATTTTGTGAAAAGATCTTTTAATCATGTGAAATTGTCATACTAAATAACAAAAGTAGTTACCTTATACATAAGGCATGAACAAGGGCTGGTTGGTGGTGATTTGATGTGTATATACCAATAGTAAATACGTATAGAAGCTAGGTATGATACGAGTACATATACTCTAGATATACGTATAGAAATCTTGTGAAAAATGGAATGAGGATTCAAATATAGCTATCTTTTGTGAATATACTTATATTGTTTTATGTATTTAAGTCTTTAAAAGTGATTAAATACATTATATATACGATATATGTATAAACATTATAGGTCGTAAGTATTTATGTCAAATAACGTTACGTATAGTTATCGTTTTGAAAGCTTAAGTTAGTAGTTTCAAAATATACTTATAACTTATTGTTATTAATACAAAATGAGATATTTAAACATCCTTAAATCATGTTAAATATGTATATATACATATATATACACAAACGTATAATTAACATGTATTGTATAGTTCGTGATATCATCGGTCAAACTAGACGGTTAAACGTTATGTAAAACTCTTTTCAAAATCATAAATCTCAACAATTTAGATTGCTTATCATGTTGGTAAGTTTTAATTTATGTAAATATTAATCTTATAAGTGTAAAACGATCGGAAAAATCCGGGTCGTTACACCACGTACGAAAGACGATTCACAGAATTGTGCCTATTGTGTCCGGGAGCATTCGAAGATGAGGAAGAGAAGATCGACGCATTTGTGAAAGGATTACCGGAAAGAATCCAAGAAGATATAAGTTCACACGAGCCTGCCTCCATACAACAGGCATGTAGAATGGCTCACAAACTAGTGAACCAGATTGAAGAAAGAATTAAAGAACAGACTGCTGAAGAGGCCAATGTGAAGCAACTCAAAAGAAAGTGGGAGGAAAATGGTGATAAGAATCACCAATACAACAATAACAACAATCGCAACATCAATCGCAACTACAACAAACGGCTCAACAATAACAACAACAACAACAATAACAACAACAGCAACTACAACAATCATCCCAACAACAATAATAACCGCAACAACAACAACAATCAGAAACAGCTATGCCAAAGGTGTGAAAAGTATCACTCGGGGTTCTGCACCAAATTTTGCAACAAGTGTAAAAGAAATGGTCATAGCGCGGTGAAGTGTGAGGTCTACGGACCAGGGGTTAATAGAACAAAAGGAACAAATGGTGTCGGAACGAGTAATGGCGGAGCAAGTAGTGTCGGAGCAAGCTATGCCAATGTAGTTTGTTATAAATGTGGAAAACCGGGCCACATTATTAGAAATTGCCCGAACCAGGAGAACACGAATGGACAAGGCCGCGGAAGAGTTTTCAATATTAATGCGGCAGAGGCACAGGAAGACCCGGAGCTTGTTACGGGTACGTTTCTTATTGACAATAAATCTGCTTACGTTTTATTTGATTCGGGTGCGGATAGAAGCTATATGAGTAGAGATTTTTGTGCTAAATTAAGTTGTCCATTGACGCCTTTGGATAGTAAATTTTTACTCGAATTAGCAAATGGTAAATTAATTTCAGCAGATAATATATGTCGGAATCGAGAAATTAAACTGGTTAGCGAAACATTTAAGATTGATTTGATATCAGTAGAGTTAGGGAGTTTTGATGTGATAATCGGTATGGACTGGTTGAAAGAAGTGAAAGCAGAGATCGTTTGTTACAAAAATGCAATTCGCATTATACGAGAAAAAGGAAAACCCTTAATGGTGTACGGAGAAAAGGGCAACACGAAGCTACATCTTATTAGTAATTTGAAGGCACAAAAACTAATAAGAAAAGGTTGCTATGCTGTTCTAGCACACGTCGAGAAAGTACAAACTGAAGAAAAGAGCATCAATGATGTTCCCGTCGCAAAAGAATTTCCCGATGTATTTCCGAAAGAATTACCGGGATTACCCCCACATCGATCCGTTGAATTTCAAATAGATCTTGTACCAGGAGCTGCACCAATAGCTCGTGCTCCTTACAGACTCGCACCCAGTGAGATGAAAGAACTGCAAAGCCAATTACAAGAACTTTTAGAGCGTGGTTTCATTCGACCAAGCACATCACCTTGGGGAGCTCCTGTTTTGTTTGTCAAGAAGAAAGATGGTACATTCAGGTTGTGTATCGACTACCGAGAGTTGAACAAACTTACCATCAAGAATCGCTACCCACTACCGAGAATCGACGACTTATTTGATCAACTACAAGGCTCGTCTGTTTATTCAAAGATTGACTTACGTTCCGGGTATCATCAAATGCGGGTGAAAGAAGATGATATTCCAAAGACTGCTTTCAGAACACGTTACGGTCATTACGAGTTTATGGTCATGCCGTTTGGTTTAACTAATGCACCAGCTGTGTTCATGGACCTTATGAACCGAGTGTGTGGACCATACCTTGACAAGTTTGTCATTGTTTTCATTGATGACATACTTATTTACTCAAAGAATGACCAAGAACACGGTGAACATTTGAGAAAGGTGTTAGAAGTATTGAGGAAGGAAGAATTGTACGCTAAGTTTTCAAAGTGTGCATTTTGGTTGGAAGAAGTTCAATTCCTCGGTCACATAGTGAACAAAGAAGGTATTAAGGTGGATCCGGCAAAGATAGAAACTGTTGAAAAGTGGGAAACCCCAAAAACTCCGAAACACATACGCCAGTTTTTAGGACTAGCTGGTTACTACAGAAGGTTCATCCAAGACTTTTCCAGAATAGCAAAACCCTTGACTGCATTAATGCATAAAGGGAAGAAATTTGAATGGAATGATGAACAAGAGAAAGCGTTTCAGTTATTGAAGAAAAAGCTAACTACGGCACCTATATTGTCATTGCCTGAAGGGAATGATGATTTTGTGATTTATTGTGATGCATCAAAGCAAGGTATCGGTTGTGTATTAATGCAACGAACGAAGGTGATTGCTTATGCGTCTAGACAATTGAAGATTCACGAACAAAATTATACGACGCATGATTTCGAATTAGGCGCGGTTGTTTTTGCATTAAAGACTTGGAGGCACTACTTATATGGGGTCAAAAGTATTATATATACCGACCACAAAAGTCTTCAACACATATTTAATCAGAACAACTGAATATGAGGCAGCGTAGGTGGATTGAATTGTTGAATGATTACGACTTTGAGATTCGTTACCACCCGGGGAAGGCAAATGTGGTAGCCGATGCCTTGAGCAGGAAGGACAGAGAACCCATTCGAGTAAAATCTATGAATATAATGATTCATAATAACATTATTACTCAAATAAAGGAGGCGCAACAAGGAGTTTTAAAAGAGGGAAATTTAAAGGATGAAATACCCAAAGGATCGGAGAAGCATCTTAATATTCGGGAAGACGGAACCCGGTATAGGGCTGAAAGGATTTGGGTACCAAAATTTGGAGATATGAGAGAAATGGTACTTAGAGAAGCTCATAAAACCAGATACTCAATACATCCTGGAATGGGAAAGATGTACAAGGATCTCAAGAAACATTTTTGGTGGCCGGGTATGAAAGCCGATGTTGCTAAATACGTAGGAGAATGTTTGACGTGTTCTAAGGTCAAAGCTGAGCATCAGAAACCATCAGGTCTACTTCAACAACCCGAAATCCCGGAATGGAAATGGGAAAACATTACCATGGATTTCATCACTAAATTGCCAAGGACTGCAAGTGGTTTTGATACTATTTGGGTAATAGTTGATCGTCTCACCAAATCAGCACACTTCCTACCAATAAGAGAAGATGACAAGATGGAGAAGTTAGCACGACTGTATTTGAAGGAAGTCGTCTCCAGGCATGGAATACCAATCTCTATTATCTCTGATAGGGATGGCAGATTTATTTCAAGATTCTGGCAGACATTACAGCAAGCATTAGGAACTCGTCTAGACATGAGTACTGCCTATCATCCACAAACTGATGGGCAGAGTGAAAGGACGATACAAACGCTTGAAGACATGCTACGAGCATGTGTTATTGATTTCGGAAACAGTTGGGATCGACATCTACCGTTAGCAGAATTTTCCTACAACAACAGCTACCATTCAAGCATTGAGATGGCGCCGTTTGAAGCACTTTATGGTAGAAAGTGCAGGTCTCCGATTTGTTGGAGTGAGGTGGGGGATAGACAGATTACGGGTCCGGAGATTATACAAGAAACTACCGAGAAGATCATCCAAATTCAACAACGGTTGAAAACTGCCCAAAGTCGACAAAAGAGCTACGCTGACATTAAAAGAAAAGATATAGAATTTGAAATTGGAGAGATGGTCATGCTTAAAGTTGCACCTTGGAAAGGCGTTGTTCGATTTGGTAAACGAGGGAAATTAAATCCAAGGTATATTGGACCATTCAAGATTATTGATCGTGTCGGACCAGTAGCTTACCGACTTGAGTTACCTCAACAACTCGCGGCTGTACATAACACTTTCCACGTCTCGAATTTGAAGAAATGTTTTGCTAAAGAAGATCTCACTATTCCGTTAGATGAAATCCAAATCAACGAAAAACTTCAATTCATCGAAGAACCCGTCGAAATAATGGATCGTGAGGTTAAAAGACTTAAGAAAAACAAGATACCAATTGTTAAGGTTCGATGGAATGCTCGTAGAGGACCCGAGTTCACCTGGGAGCGTGAAGATCAGATGAAGAAGAAATACCCGCATCTATTTCCAGAAGATTCATCAACACCTTCAACAGCTTAAAATTTCGGGACGAAATTTATTTAACGGGTAGGTACTGTAGTGACCCGAACTTTTCCATGTTTATATATATTAATTGAGATTGATATTTACATGATTAAATTTTTCCAACATGTTAAGCAATCAAACTTGTTAAGACTTGATTAATTGAAATATGTTTCATATAGACAATTGACCACCCAAGTTGACCGGTGATTCACGAACGTTAAAACTTGTAAAAACTATATGATGACATATATATGGATATATATATAGTTAACATGATACTATGATAAGTAAACATATCATTAAGTATATTAACAATGAACTACATATGTAAAAACAAGACTACTAACTTAATGATTTTTAAACGAGACATATATGTAACGATTATCGTTGTAAAGAAATTTAATGTATATATATCATATTAAGAGATATTCATACATGATAATATCATGATAATATAATAATTTAAAATCTCATTTGATATTATAAACATTGGGTTAACAACATTTAACAAGATCGTTAACCTAAAAGTTTCAAAACAACACTTACATGTAACGACTAACGATGACTTAACGACTCAGTTAAAATGTATATACATGTAGTGTTTTAATATGTATTTATACACTTTTGAAAGACTTCAATACACTTATCAAAATACTTCTACTTAACAAAAATGCTTACAATTACATCCTCGTTCAGTTTCATCAACAATTCTACTCGTATGCACCCGTATTCGTACTCGTACAATACACAGCTTTTAGATGTATGTACTATTGGTATATACACTCCAATGATCAGCTCTTAGCAGCCCATGTGAGTCACCTAACACATGTGGGAACCATCATTTGGCAACTAGCATGAAATATCTCATAAAATTACAAAAATATGAGTAATCATTCATGACTTATTTACATGAAAACAAAATAACATATCCTTTATATCTAATCCATACACCAATGACCAAAAACACCTACAAACACTTTCATTCTTCAATTTTCTTCATCTAATTGATCTCTCTCAAGTTCTATCTTCAAGTTCTAAGTGTTCTTCATAAATTCCAAAAGTTCTAGTTTCATAAAATCAAGAATACTTTCAAGTTTGCTAGCTCACTTCCAATCTTGTAAGGTGATCATCCAACCTCAAGAAATCTTTGTTTCTTACAGTAGGTTATCATTCTAATACAAGGTAATAATCATATTCAAACTTTGGTTCAATTTCTATAACTATAACAATCTTATTTTAAGTGATGATCTTACTTGAACTTGTTTTCGTGTCATGATTCTGCTTCAAGAACTTCGAGCCATCCAAGGATCCATTGAAGCTAGATCCATTTTTCTCTTTTCCAGTAGGTTTATCCAAGGAACTTAAGGTAGTAATGATGTTCATAACATCATTCGATTCATACATATAAAGCTATCTTATTCGAAGGTTTAAACTTGTAATCACTAGAACATAGTTTAGTTAATTCTAAACTTGTTCGCAAACAAAAGTTAATCCTTCTAACTTGACTTTTAAAATCAACTAAACACATGTTATATATCTAATTGATATGCTAACTTAATGATTTAAAACCTGGAAACACGAAAAACACCGTAAAACCGGATTTACGCCGTCGTAGTAACACCGCGGGCTGTTTTGGGTTAGTTAATTAAAAACTATGATAAACTTTGATTTAAAAGTTGTTATTCTGAGAAAATTATTTTTATTATGAACATGAAACTATATCCAAAAATTATGGTTAAACTCAAAGTGGAAGTATGTTTTCTAAAATGGTCATCTAGACGTCGTTCTTTCGACTGAAATGACTACCTTTACAAAAACGACTTGTAACTTATTTTTCCGACTATAAACCTATATTTCTTCTGTTTAGATTCATAAAATAGAGTTCAATATGAAACCATAGCAATTTGATTCACTCAAAACGGATTTAAAATGAAGAAGTTATGGGTAAAACAAGATTGGATAATTTTTCTCATTTTAGCTACGTGAAAATTGGTAACAAATCTATTCCAACCATAACTTAATCAACTTGTATTATATATTATGTAATCTTGAGATACCATAGACACGTATACAATGTTTCGACCTATCATGTCGACACATCTATATATATTTCGGAACAACCATAGACACTCTATATGTGAATGTTGGAGTTAGCTATACAGGGTTGAGGTTGATTCCAAAATATATTTAGTTTGAGTTGTGATCAATACTGAGATACGTATACACTGGTTCGTGGATTGATTCAAGATAATATTTATCGATTTATTTCTGTACATCTAACTGTGGACAACTAGTTGTAGGTTACTAACGAGAACAGCTGACTTAATAAACTTAAAACATCAAAATATATTAAAAGTGTTGTAAATATATTTTGAACATACTTTGATATATATGTATATATTGTTATAGGTTCGTGAATCAACCAGTGGCCAAGTCTTACTTCCCGACGAAGTAAAAATCTGTGAAAGTGAGTTATAGTCCCACTTTTAAAATCTAATATTTTTGGGATGAGAATACATGCAGGTTTTATAAATGATTTACAAAATAGACACAAGTACGTGAAACTACATTCTATGGTTGAATTATGGAAATCGAATATGCCCCTTGTTATTAAGTCTGGTAATCTAAGAATTAGGGAACAGACACCCTAATTGACGCGAATCCTAAAGATAGATCTATTGGGCTTAACAAACCCCATCCAAAGTACCGGATGCTTTAGTAGTTCGAAATTTATATCATATCCGAAGGGTGTCCCGGAATGATGGGGATATTCTTATATATGCATCTTGTTAATGTCGGTTACCAGGTGTTCACCATATGAATGATTTTTATCTCTATGTATGGGATGTGTATTGAAATATGAAATCTTGTGGTCTATTATTATGATTTGATATATATAGGTTAAACCTATAACTCACCAACATTTTTGTTGACGTTTTAAGCATGTTTATTCTCAGGTGATTATTAAGAGCTTCCGCTGTCGCATACTTAAATAAGGACAAGATTTGGAGTCCATGCTTGTATGATATTGTGTAAAAACTGCATTCAAGAAACTTATTTTGTTGTAACATATTTGTATTGTAAACCATTATGTAATGGTCGTGTGTAAACATGATATTTTAGATTATCATTATTTGATAATCTACGTAAAGCTTTTTAAACCTTTATTGATGAAATAAAGGTTATGGTTTGTTTAAAAATGAATGCAGTCTTTGAAAAACGTCTCATATAGAGGTCAAAACCTCGCAACGAAATCAATTAATATGGAACGTTTTTAATCAATAAGAACGGGACATTTCATTATATACATAAAAATGAGACTATTAATTTAAGAAACTCGAAAACGATATATATAACGATTATCGTTATAACAACGTCTTACTAGGTACATATGAATCATATTAAGATATTGATACACTTGGTTAATTATGTTAAATGATAAGTAAATATATTATTAAGTGTATTAACAATGAAATACATATGTAAAAATAAGACTACTAACTTAATGATTTCGAAACGAGACATATATGTAACGATTATCGTTGTAACGACATTTAACTGTATATATATCATACTAAGATATATTATATATCATAATATTATGATAAAATAACAATTTAACATCTCATTTGTTATAATAAACAATGGGTTAACAACATTCAACAAGATCGTTAACCTAAAGGTTTCAAAACAACATTTACATGTAACGACTAACGATGACTTAACGACTCAGTTAAAATGTACATACATGTAGTGTTTTAATATGTATTCATACACTTTTGAAAGACTTCAAGACACTTATCAAAATACTTCTACTTAACAAAAATGATTACAATTACATCCTCGTTCAGCTTCATCAACAATTCTACTCGTATGCACCCGTATTCGTACTCGTACAATACACAGCTTTTAGATGTATGTACTATTAGTATATACACTCCAATGATCAGCTCTTAGCAGCCGATGTGAGTCACCTAACACATGTGGGAACCATCATTTGGCAACTAGCATATCTCATAAAATTACAAAAATATGAGTAATCATTCATGACTTATTTACATGAAAACAAAATTACATATCCTTTATATCTAATCCATACACCAACGACCAAAAACACCTACAAACACTTTCATTCTTCAATTTTCTTTATCTAATTGATCTCTCTCAAGTTCTATCTTCAAGTTCTAAGTGTTCTTCCTAAATTCCAAAAGTTCTAGTTTCATAAAATCAAGAATACTTCCAAGATTGCAAGTTTACTTCCAAGTTTTCTAAATCCATTCCAAGTAATTATCCAAGATCAAGAAACCTTTGTTACTTACAGTAGGTTATCTTTCTAATACAAGGTAATAATCATATTTAAACTTTAATTCAATTTCTATAACTATAAAAATCTTATTTCGAGTGGAAATCTTACTTGAAATTGTTTTCGTGTCTTGATTCTGCTTCAAGAACTTTCAAGCCATCCAAGGATCCTTTGAAGCTAGATCTATTTTTCTCATTTCCAGTAGGTTTATCCAAGGAACTTGAGGTAGTAATGATATTCATAACATCATTCGATTCATACATATAAAGCTATCTTATTCGAAGGTTTAAACTTGTAATCACTAGAACATAGTTTAGTTAATTCTAAACTTGTTCGCAAATAAAAGTTAATCCTTCTAACTTGACTTTTAAAATCAACTAAACACATGTTCTATATCTATATGATTTGCTAACTTAATAATTTAAAACCTGGAAACACGAAAAATACCGTAAAACCGGATTTACGCCGTCGTAGTAACACCGCGGGCTGTTTTGGGTTAGTTAATTAAAAACTATGATAAACTTTGATTTAAAAGTTGTTATTCTGGGAAAATAATTTTTATTATGAACATGAAACTATATCCAAAAATTATGGTTAAACTCAAAGTGGAAGTATGTTTTCTAAAATGGTCATCTAGACGTCGTTCTTTCGACTGAAATGACTACCTTTACAAAAACGACTTGTAACTTATTTTTCTGACTATAAACCTATAATTTTTCTGTTTAGATTCATAAAATAGAGTTCAATATGAAACCATAGCAATTTGATTCACTCAAAACGGATTTAAAATGAAGAAGTTACGGGTAAAACAAGATTGGATAATTTTTCTCATTTTAGCTACGTGAAAATTGGTAACAAATCTATTCCAACCATAACTTAATCAACTTGTATTGTATATTATGTAATCTTGAGATACCATAGTCACGTTTACAATGTTTCGACCTATCATGTCGACACATCTATATATATTTCGGAACAACCATAGACACTCTATATGTGAATGTTGGAGTTAGCTATACAGGGTTGAGGTTGATTTCAAAATATATATAGTTTGAGTTGTGATCAATACTGAGATACGTATACACTGGGTCGTGGATTGATTCAAGATAATATTTATCGATTTATTTCTGTACATCTAACTATGGACAACTAGTTGTAGGTTACTAACGAGGACAGCTGACTTAATAAACTTAAAACATCAAAATATATTAAAAGTGTTGTAAATATATTTTGAACATACTTTGATATATATGTATATATTGTTATAGGTTCGTGAATCAACCAGTGGCCAAGTCTTACTTCCCGACGAAGTAAAAATCTGTGAAAGTGAGCTATAGTCCCACTTTTAAAATCTAATATTTTTGGGATGAGAATACATGCAGGTTTTATAAATGATTTACAAAATAGACACAAGTACATGAAACTACATTCTATGGTTGAATTATCGAAATCGAATATGCCCCTTTTTATTAAGTCTGGTAATCTAAGAATTAGGGAACAAACACCCTAATTGACGCGAATCTTAAAGATAGATCTATTGGGCCTAACAAATCCCATCCAAAGTACCGGATGCTTTAGTACTTCGAAATTTATATCATATCCGAAGGGTGTCCCGGAATGATGGGGATATTCTTATATATGTATCCTGTTAATGTCGGTTACCAGGTGTTCACCATATGAATGATTTTTATCTCTATGTATGGGATGTGTATTGAAATATGAAATCTTGTGGTCTATTGTTACGATTTGATATATATAGGTTAAACCTATAACTCACCAACATTTTTGTTGACGTTTAAAGCATGTTTATTCTCAGGTGAATACTAAGAGCTTCCGCTGTTGCATACTAAAACAAGGACAAGATTTGGAGTCCATGTTTGTATGATATTGTGTAAAAACTGTATTCAAGAAACTGATTTCGATGTAACATATTTGTATTGTAAACCATTATGTAATGGTCGTGTGTAAACAGGATATTTTAGATTATCATTATTTGATACTCTACGTAAAGCTTTTTAAACCTTTATTTATGAAATAAAGGTTATGGTTTGTTTTAAAAATGAATGCAGTCTTTGAAAAACGTCTCATATAGAGGTCAAAACCTCGCAACAAAATCAATTAATATGGAACGTTTTTAATCAATAAGAACGGGACATTTCAGTTGGTATCCGAGCGTTGGTCTTAGAGAACCAGAGTTTTGAATTAGTGTGTCTTATCGAGTTTGTTAGGATGCATTAGTGAGTCTGGACTTCGACCGTGTTTACTCGAAAAATGATTGCTTAACAAATTTTGTTGGAAACTATATATTTTTAACATGTGAATATTATGTGATATATTAATCTCTTAACGCGTTTGATATTATGTGACAGACGTCTACCTCTAGAACAAGTCCCATTGACTCACCTAATAATAATGAAGAGTCAAATGTAAATTGGAATGATTCGTGGACTGATTCACAAGTTCCCGAAGAGGAACCGGAAGAAGAGTCGGAACTGGAAGAAGAATCAGAACCGGAAGAGGAGGAACCGGAGGAGAAAATAGAACCGGTGGGGGAAATAATAAAACGGTTAAGTAAAAGAAAATCCTCAACCAACCGACCAAGGTTAATTATGGTCAATGGTGTTTCCGCCAAGGAAGCAAAATATTGGGAGGATTACCAATTCTCCGATGAATCGGATTCCGATGAGAATTTCGATGATGTTATAGAAATTACCCCAACTGAATTTAAAAAGGCAAAAGAAAATAATAAGGGAAAGGGCATAAAAATAGAGAAATCTAATTCCAACCCCGATGAACTTTATATGTATCGTCAACCCCTGAAGCCCTTAAGTTGTAACAATGACCCGGGAACCTCTAAACCACCAGGTTTTTCTAAACCAATGTGGAAAACGACGGCTCGTGTTAGGGGAACATCATATATCCCTAGAAACTTGGAAAAACCAACCAAAACCGAAGAAGAAGAAACGAGCGAGGCGGAATAAGATAGTTGTATTCGTGTGGTGTAATATATGTAATATAGTGTGCTTATGCTTTATGATATATGTAAAAATTGCTTGTATTAATAAGTAATTTTTTTTATGAATCTAACTCTTGTCTATTTTACAGTTTAAAAACACAAAATGGATAGACAACCCAATATTTTAAGAGACCTACCCGGAGACATGATTGATGAAATCTTGTCTAGAGTCGGTCAGAATTCCTCGGCACAACTATTTAAGGCGAAATCAGTTTGTAAGACATTCGAAGAACGTTCCAAGAATGTCTTGGTTTATAAGAGACTTTCGTTTGAAAGATGGGGGATATCACATTGGGAAACCCATAAGTTACGATGTGTTTACTTTGACGCATATATTGCGGGGAACCCAAATGCTATTTTACGCAACGGGTTAAGAAATTATTTTGACTCACTGTATCCGAATATAGGACTTCATGATTTAGAAAAAGCGGCTAACATGCAACATAAAGAAGCATGCTATGCTTACGGGT
The DNA here is from genome assembly GCF_046630445.1 of Rutidosis leptorrhynchoides. Classification (NCBI taxonomy): domain Eukaryota; kingdom Viridiplantae; phylum Streptophyta; class Magnoliopsida; order Asterales; family Asteraceae; genus Rutidosis; species Rutidosis leptorrhynchoides. The sequence goes on along the minus strand of NC_092338.1, from coordinate 209,407,117 downwards.
TAGTAATGTTCGCTTCTCACCAAAGTGAGAACAAGAACATCGGGCTACAACTATTAAACAAAACGTTCCCACAAGTAACGGAGTGGGTAATTGGGGTAAGAAATGAGGTTTTTAGGTTATTACGAGACTGTTGGTCATTACGTAACTCTCGTTACTTTGACGACGTTACAACACGCTGTCTCATCAACGGCCATAACGGTTATGTTTCACAAGACCAAGGATGGGAAGTAGTCCTAGTAAAACCAGAATGCATGACTTGTTTCTGGACGTATTAATTACGTGTCTTTATTGCCTTTGCTGAACGACTTGTGTACTAGCTAGAATTATCTTCACAACTATCTTGTATCAAAGTTATTGTGTGCTATATTTCATGCTTTATGTAAAATAAGCGGTATTGTAAGTTTGTAAAATATTGTATAAAAGTTTGAATGCGAAATATTATTATAATCAGTTTTTCATATAGAATTGTAGTAGTTGAATTGTATATTAGCTACTAAGTATGAACTTAACGGGTAGGTACTACCCGAATTTAAACTTATAAAACGCTAATATGAAGAAAAAGCTTTTATAAATGAGTTCATATTATGCTACGAAATACTATTAACTACTCTTAATATTCTGTATGATTAACTTGTTCCATTTGACTATTTTGAAGGAAATGGCACCAACTACTCGACACACCGTGAATATGAATGAAGAGGAATTCCGTACTTTTCTAGCTTCAAACATAGCCGCAGTACAGGCTGCGCTACATACCAACAATAACCTTGGATCTAGCAGTACAAGAAATCGTGTAGGATGCACCTACAAAGAATTCACTGCCTGCAAACCTTTGGAATTTGATGGAACCGAAGGACCGATCGGATTGAAACGGTGGACCGAGAAGGTCGAGTTGGTGTTTGCCATAAGTAAGTGTACTGAAGAGGACAAAGTGAAGTACGCTACGCATACCTTCACAGGTTCTGTGTTAACATGGTGGAATACCTATCTAGAGCAAGTGGGACAAGATGATGCTTACGCACTACCGTGGTCAGCATTCAAGCACTTGATGAACGTGAAGTACCGTCCCAGAACCGAGGTCAATAAGCTCAAGACAGAACTTAGAGGGTTACGAACCCAAGGATTTGATATTACCACGTATGAAAGACGATTCACAGAATTATGCCTATTGTGTCCGGGAGCGTTCGAAGATGAGGAAGAGAAGATCGACGCGTTTGTGAAAGGATTACCGGAAAGAATCCAAGAAGATATAAGTTCACACGAGCCCGCCTCCATACAACAGGCATGTAGAATGGCTCACAAACTAGTGAACCAGATTGAAGAAAGAATTAAAGAACAGACTGCTGAAGAGACCAATGTGAAGCAAGTCAAAAGAAAGTGGGAGGAAAACGGTGATAAGAATCACCAATACAACAACAACATCAATTACAACAATAATCGCAACAATTATCCCAACAATCGCAACATCAATCGTAACTACAACAAACGGCCCAACAACAACAATAACAAAAACAACAACAACAACAACAGCAACTACAATAATCATCCCAACAACAATAACAACCGCAACAACAACAACAATTAGAAGCAGCTATGCCAAAGGTGTGAAAAGTATCACTCGGGGTTCTGCACCAAATTTTGCAACAAGTGAAAAAGAAATGGTCATAGCGCGGCGAAGTGTGAGGTCTACGGACCAGGGGTTAACAGAACGAAAGGAACAAATGGTGTCGGAACGAGTAATGGCGGAGCAAGTAGTGTCGGAGCAAGTTATGCCAATGTAGTTTGTTATAAATGTGGAAAACCGGGCCACATTATTAGAAATTGCCCGAACCAGGAGAACATGAATGGACAAGGCCGCGGAAGAGTTTTCAATATTAATGCGGCAGAGGCACAGGAAGACCCGGAGCTTGTTACAGGTACGTTTCTTATTGACAATAAATCTGTTTACGTTTTATTTGATTCGGGTGCGGATAGAAGCTATATGAGTAGAGATTTTTGTGCTAAATTAAGTTGTCCATTGACGCCGTTGGATAGTAAATTTTTACTCGAATTAGAAAACGGTAAATTAATTTCAGCAGATAATATATGCCGGAATCGAGAAATTAAACTGGGTAGCGAAATATTTAAGATTGATTTGATACCAGTAGAGTTATGGAGTTTTGATGTAAAAGTTGGCATGGACTGGCTGAAGAAGGTGAAAGCAGAGATCGTATGTTATAAAAATGCAATTCGCATTGTACGAGAAGAAGGAGAACCCTTAATGGTGTACGGAGAAAAGGGCAACATGAAGCTACATCTTATTAGTAATTTGAAGGCACAAAAACTAATAAGAAAAGGTTGCTATGCTGTTCTAGCACACGTCGAGAAAGTACAAACTGGAGAAAAGAGCATCAATGATGTTTCCGTCGCAAAAGAATTTCCCGATGTATTTTCGAAAGAATTACTGGGACTACCTCCACATCGATCTGTTGAATTTCAAATAGATCTTGTACCAGGAGCTGCACCAATAGCTCGTGCTCCTTATAGACTCGCACCCAGCGAGATGAAAGAACTGCAAAGCCAACTGCAAGAACTATTAGAACATGGTTTCATTCGACCAAGCACATCACCATGGGGAGCTCCTGTTTTGTTTGTCAAGAAGAAGGATGGTACATTTAGGTTGTGTATTGACTACCGAGAGTTGAACAAACTTACCATCAAGAACCGCTACCCACTACCGAGAATCGACGACTTATTTGATCAACTACAAGGCTCGTCTGTTTATTCAAAGATTGACTTACGTTCTGGGTATCATCAAATGCGGGTGAAAGAAGATGATATTCCAAAGACTGCTTTCAGAACACGTTACGGTCATTACGAGTTTATGGTCATGCCTTTTGGTTTAACTAATGCACCAGCTGTGTTCATGGACCTTATGAACCGAGTGTGTGGACCATACCTTGACAAGTTTGTCATTGTTTTCATCGATGACATACTTATTTACTCAAAGAATGATCAAGAGCACGAAGAACATTTGAGAAAAGTGCTAGAAGTATTGAGGAAAGAAAAACTGTACGCTAAGTTTTCAAAGTATGCATTTTGGTTGGAAGAAGTTCAATTCCTCGGTCACATTGTGAACAAAGAAGGTATCCAGGTGGGGCCGGCAAAGATCGAAACCGTTGAAAAGTGGGAAACCCCAAAAACTACGAAGCATATACATCAATTTTTAGGATTGGCTGGTTACTACAGAAGATTCATCCAAGATTTCTCCAAAATAGCAAAACCCTTGACTGCATTAATGCATAAAGGGAAGAAATTTGAATGGAAGGATGAACAAGAGGAGGCGTTTCAATTATTGAAGAAAAAGCTAACTATGGCACCTATATTGTCATTGCCTAAAGGGAATGATGATTTTGTGATTTATTGTGACGCATCAAAGCAAGGTATCGGTTGTGTATTAATGCAACGAACGAAGGTGATTGCTTATGCGTCTAGACAATTGAAGATTCATGAGCAAAATTATACGACGCATGATTTGGAATTAGGAGCGGTTGTTTTTGCATTAAAGACTTGGAGGCACTACTTATATGGGGTCAAAAGTATTATATATACAGACCACAAAAGTGTTCAACACATATTTAATCAGAAACAACTGAATATGAGGCAGCGTAGGTGGATTGAATTGTTGAATGATTACGACTTTGAGATTCGTTACCACCCAGGGAAGGCAAATGTGGTAGCTGACGCCTTGAGCAGAAAGGACAGAGAACCCATTCGAGTAAAATCTATGAATATAATGATTCACACTAACCTTACTACTCAAATAAAGGAGGCGCAACAAGGAGTTTTAAAAGAGGGAAATTTAAAGGATGAAATACCCAAAGGATCGGAGAAGCATCTTAATATTCGGGAAGACGGAACCCGGTATAGGGCTGAAAGAATTTGGGTACCAAAATTTCGAGATATGAGAGAAATGGTACTTAGAGAAGCTCATAAAACCAGATACTCAATACATCCTGGAACGGGGAAGATGTACAAGGATCTCAAAAAACATTTTTGGTGGCTGGGTATGAAAGCCGATGTTGCTAAATACGTAGGAGAATGTTTGACGTCTTCTAAGTCAAAGCTGAGCATCATAAACCATCAGGTCTACTTCAATAACCCGAAATCTCGGAATGGAAATGAAAAAATATTACCATGGATTTCATCACTAAATTGCCAAGGACTGCAAGTGGTTTTGATACTATTTGGGTAATAGTTGATCGTCTCACCAAATCAGCACACTTCCCGCCAATAAGAGAAGATGACAAGATGGAGAAGTTAGCATGACTGTATTTGAAGGAAGTCGTCTCCAGACATGAAATACCAATCTCTATTATCTCTGATAGGGATGACAGATTTATTTCAAGATTCTGGCAGACATTACAGCAAGTATTAGGAACTCGTCTAGACATGAGTACTGCCTATCATCCACAAACTGATGGACAGAGCGAAAGGACGATACAAACGCTTGAAGACATGCTACGAGCATGTGTTATTGATTTCAGAAACAGTTGGGATCGACATCTACCGTTAGCAGAATTTTCCTACAACAACAGCTACCATTCAAGCATTGAGATGGCGTCGTTTGAAGCACTTTATGGTAGAAAGTGCAGGTCTACAATTTGTTGGAGTGAAGTGGGGGATAGACAGATTACGGGTCCGGAGATAATACAAGAAACTACCGAGAAAATCATCCAAATTCAACAAAGATTGAAAACCGCCCAGAGTCAACAAAAGAGCTACGCGGACAGTAAAAGAAAAGATATAGAGTTTGAAATTGGAGAAATGGTCATGCTTAAGGTTTCACCTTGGAAAGGCGTTGTTCGATTTGGTAAACGGGGGAAACTAAATCCAAGGTGTAACATCCCGCCTTTTTCCATTTACTTTTCCGTTATACTAATATAAAGTCCGTTATACGTTTATAACATCTCCCGTTGATACGCGTTTTAAATTATCTCGTTTAGGTAATTCCCGCACCCGAACGAAAGTTGAGGGACTAAACTTGACAAGGGATCAAACCCTTGACTAGGTCAAAGGGTCAAACCCCTTTCACCCATTCATTATCATCTTCATCTCTCTCTCTTTCTCTCTAGCAAGAACACACACACCCAAATTCAAAATTCATTCAATCATCATCTAAATTCGATCTAGGAGGCTTACAACAAAATAAATTACATATTCGTGATCCTCTCTTCATCCTCTTCATTTTGGTACCAACTTCATCTCATTTGGGTAACTTTCTAAAATCACTAGATTTTGTGTTCTTGATGTTTTTAACTTATAAAAGTGTTAATTAGTGTCTATGGCTCAAGTCTAACATGAATATATGATTTATATGCTCGATCTCGTTGTTTTAGTGTAACTAGCATGAACTTGAATTTTGGTGTGTTGTTCTTGAATTTTGGATGATCATATGTTGTTAGATGTTAAAAGTTCATGTTCTAATTGTGTTCCTTGTATCACTAGCTTCAATTTGATGTGTAGGTTGCCTTAGAAAACTTCATGAACTTGATTATTGATTTTGGTGAATTTGGGTTAGGGTTTGATGAATTTGAAATGGACTTTTGATACATTGAATGCCATGGATTATTATTGGTAAGTGTTTAGTTGGATTGTATGCTTGATTACCTTCGAAACGGCATATCATTCATGTGAATTGGTTGCCCGAATCATTGAATTGCATTTATGAACTTGTATGCGGTTAATGTTAAGCATTAGATGCGGTTTTGGTTGTTGTAATAGGTAGATTGATTGATGAAATGTGTTTAGTTGTTTTCCTCGTCAAATTACCTTCCCAACGGTATAAGATACTTGTCTTGATTGTTTGCGGATCATAAATGGTGATTGTTTGAAGTTAGGTTCGTACATAAAACTTAAAAACTGCCAGAATTCTCTGCACAGGTACCCGCGCGGCGCGCCATATACCCGCGCGGCGCGCCGTTTGGGTCTGTCCAACTTGGTCAATTTTCAAATAATGTTTGCTATGCTACGCACCTCCGATTCACATGTAACTTGTCCTAACATGCTCATACATGATTAAAAACCTCAGAAAAATAGTTCGGGACACGACCCGAACGTGTTGACTTTTTCGTTGACTTTGACCGACCAAAGTTTGACTTTTTGTCAAACTTAACCAAATGAGTATGCAACCTTCCTAACTTGTTTATATACTTGTACCTTGCATGAAACTTGACAATTTGATTTCACATGCTACATAATCGAGTCGTAACGAGCCATAGGACTAATTGAACATCTTGACCTATCGTGTTTACCGTTATTGATACGACCTATTTGTTTAGGTCAAGACTAGCACTATCCTTCGCACACGTTATTTTGTGAAGTACTTTTCGTACGTGCACTCAAGGTGAGATCATAGTCCCACTTTTACTCTTTTTGAACTTATATTGGGATGAGAAAACATAAACGATTCTTTTGAACTAAGTGAACACAAGAACGGGAAAACAAACATTCTACATACGAGTTTAGAACAAAAATCCTCAATTCGATTATCATTAGTTACACTTGCCGGGTGTAAGCGAGAACTTATGTTATATGGCCATATGGGTTGACAACCCTCATCTTTGACGGTTCGCTACCGTCTACGGATGAAATATATTTTCGAGAATCAGTGTTTGTTCTAGCACTAAGTGATGGGGTATACAATGGAAGGAATGTTAAGCTTTGATAATTGGGTGCTCGTGAAACAAACTTTTGGAATGTATTACTATTATTTCATTGATGCAAATCTTGTGGTTCACTTGTACTTACTTACTTAAACCTATGATTTCACCAACGTTTTCGTTGACAGATTTCTATGTTTTTCTCAGGTCCTTGAACGATACATGATACATGCTTCCGCTCATTATTTGATACTTGCATTGGATGTCGAGTATATGTGCATTTCATGGAGCGTCTTTTGACTTTACTTTAAACCGTGTCGCCTAGATTTCATTCGTATTATAACGTTGTAACTTAACTATTGGTTGAACAATTCTTGTAAACTTTGGGAACAATCTTTATTTTGAAATGAAGGCGACATATTTTGGTCAAACTTTGTCTTAAAGACTTATGACCACGTAACGGGACCTAAGTAGACGGCGCCGTCAAACATGATTTGGTCGGGTCGCTACAGATGGTATCAGAGCGTTGGTTGTAGGGATTTAGAGTTCATTAGTGTCAACCCCGAGTCATAGGGTACATTGGTGAGTCTAGACTACAACCGGCATATAGACTTGAAGTAGGAATTACTTGACTACTTGTGCATTTATACTCGAACGCTTCTACTCATATCTACTCTTAGTTCATCTTAATCTCACGTTGTTTAATTTGATTGACACGCCACCTTGACTTTATAGAATAATGTCGAATGCACATATGAATCAGGGTAATATAATTTCCGGGATTATATTACGGTGACTCATATGAACGTTCCGACATTATGGCATAAAGAATTTAAGGCGAGTCGAGGAAAAACTTCTCTTTATCTTTATTCTATATCACGGTTAGTATTATTGAGAATACTAATCAATGATATTCTTGTGTCTTGAAGGAACAATGGCTCCTCGTCGTGTACGCCGCAATGAAACTCCCGAACAAGCTCTCGAACGGATGATAGCCACCGCTGTAGATGCGGCCATGGCCGGTCACTCATCCAACAACAATAATAATAACAACCACAACAACAACAACAACAACAACCAAGGAGCCGGTAACTCTAGCGAAGGGTGCTCCTACAAAGCTTTCATGGGGTGCAAACCCCACATTTATGATGGAACCAGGGGACCGGTTGTGCTTACTCGTTGGTTTGAACAAACCGAGGCCGTCTTTAGCATAAGCGGTTGCCGGGATCAAGACAAGGTCAAATACTCCACTCACACTTTCTCCGGAATTGCTCTAACATGGTGGAACACCTATGTTCAATCGGTGGGTACCGATGAGGCTCATGCCCTCTCTTGGGCCGATCTAAAGGAAAAGATGATTGTTGAATATTTTCCGCGCGAAGAAACCCGAAAGCTTGAGGAAGAACTAAGAGCTTTGAAAGCGGTCGGAAACGATCTTAAAGCTTATAATCAACGCTTCGCCGAACTATCCTTGATGTGTCCTAATCTTGTTAACCCCGAATCTCAAAGGATTGAGCTCTACATGCTCGGTCTTCCAAAAAGCATCAAACAAGGGGTGATGTCATCCAAACCCACTACTCATCAAGCCGCTATGAACATGGCTCGCCAACTAATTGAAACGGTTGACGAAATCGTAGTTCCGGCACCTAAGGCCGAGGGTAAATCGGGCGGCAACAAAAGAAAGTGGGAACCCTCCCAATCAAGCAACAACAACTTTGCTAAGAAGCCTTACACCTCCGACGGCAAGAAAGGTTATGCCGGGAACCTACCTCTTTGCAACAAATGCAACAAACATCACTTTGGCGAATGTAGTAAGTTAATTTGCCACCGGTGCCAAGGAGTTGGTCATAAGGCCAACGATTGTAAAAGTGCCACTCCCGTCGCTCGAAAGTGGCCCAATGTAACGACCCGCACTTTTTCGATCATACTATACTTATAAGATTAATATTTACATAAATTAAACCTTGCCAACATGATAAGCAATCCAAATTGTCGAGACTTATATTTCCGAAAAGAGTTTTACACAACGTTTGACCGTCTAGTTTGACCGATGATATCACGAACTATACAATATATGATAATTATACGTTTGTGTATATAAATGTATATATACATATTTAACATGATTAATAAATGTTTTAATATCTCATTTTGTATTAATAACAACAAGTTATAAGTATATTTTGAAACTACTAACTTAAGTTTTCAAAACGATAACTATACGTAACGTTATTTGACATAAATACTTAAGACTTATAATGTTATACATATATCGTATAAGTAATGTATTTAATCACTTTTAAAAACTTAAATACATAAAACCATATAAGTGTATTCACAAAAGATAGCTATATTTGAATCCTCATTTCATTTTTCACAAAATTTCTATACGTATACCTAGAGTATTTGTACTCGTATCATACCTAGCTCCTATACGTATTTACTAATAGTAAATACACATCAAAATCACCACCTAACCAGCCATTATTCATGCCCTTAGAGCTAGGTAATTACTTTTGGATGATTACTTGACTAATTACAAAAATACAAACTAAAATTTTGTCATGTTATCCTTAAAGATCACATTTTTAGGAGTATATATGTATCATCATTTTTGATTCACTTTCACTTCAATTATCTTAGCAAAAACACACACTCTTTCAAGAACTCTAAACTCCATAACACTTCAGCAACTTACCAAGAAGATCTAGCTTCAAAAACCATACTAAAACACCATAAGAAAACCATACAAAAACACTTCAAGAAAACCCTCCAAGAACACCAACTTACTTCCAAACTTTCATCCACTTCTATCACCCTTTTGATTCTAGCTTCTTACTCCTCTTTTACAGCAAACTTATCCAAGGAACTTGAGGTAGAATCTATGTTCATAACCTTATTCAATTCATATATATATAGCTATCTTATTTTGTGGTACAAAAGTTTAACAACAAGAACATAGTTTGAATGTTTTCAAACTTGTTTGCAAACTAAATAGATCCTTCTAACTTAACTTTTAAAATACTTCAAGACATGTAACATAACTTATTTATATGTTAATTTAACAAGGTAAAACTTGGTTTTTCAAAGTATAAGTATTTTTGGAAAAATGGTCATTAAATGATTTTGTTGTAACAAAATGTTTAACTTCATATGTTTCACTAAACTTTCACTTATGCCGTATGATTTTGAATACAAACCAAGGTATTTACAGTTCATAGTCTTAAAGAAGAACTCGATCCAAGAAGATGGCAATTTGAATCAACGAAAACGGATTTGTAACGAAGAAACTATGACCGAAACAAAATTGGTTATCCTAGATCATTTCAACTACGGGATCAATTGGAAAAAAATGATATAAATCACATATTTCTAAGATAACATGATATTTTATATATATGTACTTATAATTCAATTTTATATGGTTCAGGATCACCCGTAAACAATACGAGAAGATTAATCATAAGATCCCATGTTTGTACGCAACACGTCATTTGACAACACCGGTACTTTATGTACGCAACACGTCATTTGACAACACCGGTACCATGGGTCAAGATTAATCTCGACCAATACATATACGATGGGGTTTTATTTATTTCGTTGGGGGTTTTGTTTATTGCGGGTATATTAAACATCTAAAAATGAACCATTAAAAATTGAATTACTAACATCGGAATGCTAACTACGGACTAAGGAAATATTCAAAATATTAAAAGTATAACAAGTATATATATATATAACGTTTGTTTTAAAATGAAAACATATTGATATATTATATATGGATAGGTTCGTGATATCAACCGGAAGACCGAGTCAAAATATATATATCATCAAGACAAGAGTGAGTATATAGTCCCACTTTTAAACTCTAAATATTTCGGGATGAGAATACATGTATTTTATGTTTTACATTATGGACACAAGTAACTGAAAAATATATTCTACGTTGAGTTGTACCACTGGCATACTTCCCTGTAGCTTGGTAACTAATATTTACAGCGGTATTGTAAACGCGAATCCTGTTGATAGATCTATCGGGCCTGACAACCCCAACCGGACTGGACGACCAGTATTCAACGGTTGCACAGTACTTCGTTTCGTGACTACACTTGGTACGGTGTAGTAAGATTTCATAATAAAGGGAATATGCGACGTGATTAAATGTTAAGTATGGTTACCAAGTGCTCAACCACTTAGAATATTTTTATTGAAATGTTTATATACGAAATCTTGTGGTCTATATATATATTGCTGCGCACTAAACCTATATCTCACCAACTTTATGTTGACGTTTTTAAACATGTTTATTCTCAGGTGATAATTAAAGCTTCCGCTGCATTATGTTGAATCTAAGCAGGATCATGCGTACTCATATTTGTGTCAAAAATAAAACTGCATATCCGAGGACGTGTGTTGTAAAATATGCTAGAAATCGTGTTGTTATTATCATTTGTAAAGTTTGTAAGTCGAAGATTATCGTTAAACGATAATCATCTTTTTATTGTCTAAAGCTTGTAACAAAAATAATGGTTTGGTTTGTAATGTATAATATATGCAGTTTTCCTTTTTAAAAATGTCGCATATAGAGGTCAATACCTCGCAATGAAATCATACGTTATCTAACACGTTCTTATGGTTAAGGACGGGTTATGACATGTGGTATCAGAGCGGTGGTCTTAGCGAACCAGGTTTGCATTAGTGTGTCTAACTGATAAGTCGTTAGGATACATTAGTAAGTCTGGACTTTGACCGGGTCTGATTTTAAAAAAAAAAACCATTGCTTATCACTGTTGGTTAAAATTTATGTGTAAATATTATGTAAGTACTAATGGGTTAGTTGTTGTGTGATAGATGTCGGGCTCGAAACTTATTATCACATTCAGCGACTCCGAATCAGAACCTTCAGATTGTGTTTCAGTCATTAACATATCCGATGACGAAAGTGGTATTTTTGGGGAAGACTCACAATTTCCGGATGAACCAACTATAGAAATATCGGAAAGTGAACCCGAGGAGGAAAGTGAACCCGAGGAGGAAAGTGAACCCGAGGAGGAAAGTGAACCCGAGGAAGAAATACAGGAAATTACAAAAGACGAGTTCGAACTAGGAAAGAAACGAAAGGCTAATGAATTAGAAAATCCAAATCCCGAGTTTAATGAGAATGAAGTGGCACCAATTCCACTCAACACTACCACTCCTATCCCCGCTATTCCTATTAGTGCTATCCCCGCATCTAGTTCTTCGGCACCTCAGCCAAAACGTAGGGAGACAGCTAGGATTCGCGTTGGGGGATTCCCTGGACATAAATGTTTTGGGAAATAGACCAAATGATGCGCTGCCGTATTAAACCATGGAATCACATAATGTTTTGTATAATATTATTAGTGTGGTTTGTTTAAAGTTTGATGTAAGCATATGTAAAATAGCGAAGTATGAAATGCAATAATTTTCCATGGTTAAGTATTATTTAGATTGTAGTAATTGGTTCTGTACTAAGCTATTAAGTATGAACATTAACGGGTAGGTACTACCCTAGATATAATTATAAAACGCTAATAAGAAGAAAAGGCTTTTATAATAATACCTGGTTCATATTATTAACAAGCTATAAACGTACTATAAATACACACTACATCTATAATATTCCATGTGAATAATTATTTTCTTTCATTAGGAAATGGCGCGATTGAATCGAATGACGGAACAAGAACTCGAGGAACTCATCAACCAGCGAGTGAACGACAGAATGTTATGGGTTGAGGCTGCAAGAGCTGCTGCAGTTAATCCAAATCCTCGTGTAGGATGCTCCTACAAGACGTTCCAAGCTTGCAAGCCTTCATCATTCAGTGGAACGGAAGGACCTATCGGTTTAACCCGATGGATAGAAAAGATGGAGACGGTGTTCAAAATCAGCGGTTGTGATGAAAAAGACATGACCAAGTTTGCATCGTGCACTTTACAAGATAGTGCACTCACATGGTGGAAGAATTATGTGAAGGCGGTAGGAGGAGATGTAGCTTATGATACTCCATGGGAAGAATTCAAAGCAATGATAATCACCGAGTATTGTCCAAGGAATGAGGTTATTAAGTTAGAAGATGAGTTACGAAGTTTGAAGGTGGTTGGTACTGAAATCACCAACTACAACCAGCGATTCATGGAATTAGTTTTGCTATGTCCTGAATTGGTTCCAACCGAAGAACGGAAGATTGAAATGTACAAAGCTGGTTTGCCCAAAAAGGTCAAGGCAAATGTTACAGCATCGAAACCTAAGACAATTCATGAAGCTATAACCATGGCGAACGAGCTAATGGATCAGGTCATTTTGGACAAGAAAGCATTCAATACTGAGGTGAAGGTATTGGGAAACAAGAAAAAGTGGAATGGAAGTTATGATCGAGGTAACCAACAACAACCTTATAAGAAACAAGAAACCACAAAAGGTGCGAGTAGTGGTTCAGGTTTTGATTATAAAGGACAAAGTCCTTTATGCAACCGTTGCCACAAACATCACTTTGGTTACTGTAGTGTGTTATGCACCAAGTGTAATCGACAAGGTCATCTTGCAGAAGATTGTAAGGCTCTCGTTACAAATGGCAACAAGACTCCTGCCACCAACGCAAATAGAACTGCTTTGGCTACCATTACTTGTTTTGGTTGTGGAAAACAAGGTCACTATAAGAGTCAGTGCCCGAATCAGAATGGCGAACCTGCACGTGGAAGAGCGTTTGTTATTAATGCTAGAGAGGCACGAGAAGACCCGGAGCTTGTTACGGGTACGTTTACCATTAATAACTTATCAGCATCTATTTTATTTGATACTGGCGCCGATAGAAGCTACGTGTGTATAAATTTTTACACTAAATTGAATTGTTCATCATTACCTCTAGATGCTAAGTACTTGATTGAGTTAGCTAATGGTAAGCTAATTAAAGCCGATAAAATTTGTCGTGATTGTGAAATAAATCTAGCCGGAGAAACGTTTAAAATCGACTTAATACCCGTAGAATTAGGAGGTTTTGATGTAATAGTCGGCATGGACTGGATGTCCAAAATAGGAGCGGAAGTTGTTTGTGCTAAGAAGGCAATTCGTATTCCTGGTAAGGATAAAATACCGGTGATGATTTATGGAGAGAAGAGTAATTCAAAGCTAAAACTCATTAGCTGTTTGAAAGCCAAGAAGTGTTTAGAAAAGGGATGTTACGCTATTTTAGCACATGTTAATAAAGTCGAAAAGAAAGAAAAGTGCATCAATGATGTGCCTGTGGCAAGAGATTTTCCTGAAGTTTTTCCGGAAGAATTGCCGGGATTACCTCCATTTAGATCTGTAGAATTTCAAATAGATCTTGTACCAGGAGCTGCACCGGTTGCCCGTGCTCCATATAGACTTGCACCGTCCGAGTTAAAAGAACTTCAGAGTCAGTTAAAAGAATTACTGGATCGTGGATTCATACGACCAAGTACTTCACCGTGGGGAGCTCCAATTTTATTCGTCAAGAAGAAAGACGGATCTTTCCGAATGTGTATAGATTATCGTGAATTAAATAAGTTAACTATCAAGAATCGGTATCCACTACCGAGAATTGATGACTTATTTGATCAATTGCAAGGATCATGTGTTTATTCGAAAATTGACCTAAGATCGGGCTATCATCAATTACGTGTCAAAGAAGAAGATATACCGAAAACTGCTTTTCGGACACGCTACGGTCATTACGAATTTTTGGTTATGCCGTTTGGATTGACGAATGCGCCAGCTGTATTCATGGACCTCATGAATCGAGTTTGTAGTCCGTATTTAGATAAGTTTGTTATCGTTTTCATTGATGATATTCTTATCTATTCCAAGAGTGAGCAAGAGCATGAAGAGCATTTAAGGTTGATACTGGAGTTGTTGAGAAAAGAACAACTTTATGCTAAATTTTCTAAGTGTGCTTTCTGGTTGAAAGAAGTACAATTTCTTGGCCACGTTGTTAATAGCGAAGGAATTCAGGTTGATCCAGCAAAAACTGAAGCTATAGAAAAATGGGAGACTCCTAAGACACCAACGCAGATACGCCAATTTTTGGGTTTAGCTGGTTATTATAGAAGGTTTATTCAAGATTTTTCCCGAATAGCTAAGCCGTTGACAGCGTTAACGCAAAAAGGGAAGAAATATGAATGGACCTCGGAGCAGGAGAACGCATTTCAAATACTAAAGAAGAAGTTAACTACAGCGCCTATTTTATCGTTACCAGAAGGGAACGATGATTTTGAAATATATTGTGACGCTTCGCGACAAGGTTTTGGTTGTGTTCTTATGCAACGAAAGAAAGTAATTGCATTTGCATCCCGACAATTGAAGATTCACGAGCGGAATTATACGAAGCATGATCTAGAATTGGGAGCAGTCGTGTTTGCATTGAAGGTGTGGAGACACTACTTGTATGGGGTTAAATTCACTGTGTTTACTGATCATAAAAGCCTTCAACATATTTTTGATCAGAAACAATTGAACATGAGGCAACGTAGGTGGGTCGAGTTAATAAACGACTATGATTGTGAAATTCGTTATCATCCCGGGAAAGCGAACGTGGTGGCCGACGCTCTAAGCAGAAAGGAACGAGAACCAATTCGAGTACGAGCGATGAACATAAAAATTCGCATGAATCTCAACTTACAAATCAAAGAAGTTCAACGAGAAGCACTTACTAAAGAAAATATAGGAAATGAAATAATGAAGAAGTATGAGAAGCAACTCGTTATACGGGAAGATGGAATTCGATATTTTGCAAACCGTATTTGGGTACCAAAGTTGGGTGGATTAAGGAATTTGATATTGAATGAGGCACATAAGACAAGATACTCGATACATCCTGGAGTTGGAAAGATGTACCAAGATCTTAAGACACATTATTGGTGGCCAAATTTAAAGACCGACGTTGCAACATATGTTGGGGAATGTTTGACTTGTTCCAAAGTCAAAGCAGAACACCAAAAGCCGTCAGGGTTACTTCAACAACCAGAAATCCCAGAATGGAAATGGGACGATATTACCATGGATTTCATCACGAAGTTACCAAAGACTGCCTGGGGATACGACACCATTTGGGTGATTGTTGATCGTCTCACCAAGTCTGCACATTTCTTACCTATAAAGGAAACGGATAGAATGGGGAAACTATTACGATTGTATATAAAGGAAGTTGTTTCAAGGCATGGAATACCTATTTCCATTATATCCGATCGTGATAGTAGATTTACCTCAAAATTCTGGCAATCACTACAGGAGGCACTAGGAACTCGGTTGGATATGAGTACCGCATATCATCCACAAACCGATGGACAGAGTGAGAGAACGATTCAGACTCTCGAAGACATGCTCAGGGCATGTGTGATCGATTTTGGAAACGGATGGGATAAATATCTACCGTTAGCAGAATTCTCGTATAATAATAGTTATCATGCGAGCATTGGAGCTGCGCCATTCGAAGCATTGTATGGAAGGAAGTGTAGATCTCCTATCTGTTGGAATGAAGTAGGAGATCGACAATTAACTGGTCCCGAGATCATACACGAAACGACCGAGAAGATAGTACAAATCAAGGAGAGATTGAAAACAGCCCGTAGTCGCCAAAAGAGCTACGCCGATGTCCGAAGGAAACCATTAGAGTTTCAGGTCGGGGACATGGTTATGCTAAAGGTGTCACCTTGGAAAGGTGTAATACGTTTCGGCAAAAGGGGTAAACTGAACCCAAGGTACGTAGGCCCGTTCAAGATCATCGAACGCATTGGACCGGTAGCTTATCGACTCGAGTTACCGCAACAACTCGCCGGAGTACATAATACCTTTCACATCTCGAACCTTAAGAAGTGTCTTGCAAAGGAAGACCTTACCATTCCTCTTGAAGAAATCCATGTCGACGAGAAACTACAATTCATCGAAGAACCAATCGAAATCATGGATCGTGAAGTTAAACAGCTCAAGCAGAGCAACATACCAATCGTTAAGGTTCGTTGGAATGCTAGAAGAGGTCCCGAGTTTACTTGGGAACGAGAGGATCAGATGAAGCAAAAGTATCCACACTTGTTTCTCGATGACGCAAAATAGGTACAATTTTAAAATTTCGGGACGAAATTTATTTAACGGGGAGGTAATGTAACGACCCGCACTTTTTCGATCATACTATACTTATAAGATTAATATTTACATAAATTAAACCTTGCCAACATGATAAGCAATCCAAATTGTCGAGACTTATATTTCCGAAAAGAGTTTTACACAACGTTTGACCGTCTAGTTTGACCGATGATATCACGAACTATACAATATATGATAATTATACGTTTGTGTATATAAATGTATATATACATATTTAACATGATTAATAAATGTTTTAATATCTCATTTTGTATTAATAACAACAAGTTATAAGTATATTTTGAAACTACTAACTTAAGTTTTCAAAACGATAACTATACGTAACGTTATTTGACATAAATACTTAAGACTTATAATGTTATACATATATCGTATAAGTAATGTATTTAATCACTTTTAAGAACTTAAATACATAAAACCATATAAGTGTATTCACAAAAGATAGCTATATTTGAATCCTCATTTCATTTTTCACAAAATTTCTATACGTATACCTAGAGTATTTGTACTCGTATCATACCTAGCTCCTATACGTATTTACTAATAGTAAATACACATCAAAATCACCACCTAACCAGCCATTATTCATGCCCTTAGAGCTAGGTAATTACTTTTGGATGATTACTTGACTAATTACAAAAATACAAACTAAAATTTTGTCATGTTATCCTTAAAGATCACATTTTTAGGAGTATATATGTATCATCATTTTTGATTCACTTTCACTTCAATTATCTTAGCAAAAACACACACTCTTTCAAGAACTCTAAACTCCATAACACTTCAGCAACTTACCAAGAAGATCTAGCTTCAAAAACCATACTAAAACACCATAAGAAAACCATACAAAAACACTTCAAGAAAACCCTCCAAGAACACCAAATTACTTCCAAACTTTCATCCACTTCTATCACCCTTTTGATTCTAGCTTCTTACTCCTCTTTTACAGCAAACTTATCCAAGGAACTTGAGGTAGAATCTATGTTCATAACCTTATTCAATTCATATATATATAGCTATCTTATTTTGTGGTACAAAAGTTTAACAACAAGAACATAGTTTGAATGTTTTCAAACTTGTTTGCAAACTAAATAGATCCTTCTAACTTAACTTTTAAAATACTTCAAGACATGTAACATAACTTATTTATATGTTAATTTAACAAGGTAAAACTTGGTTTTTCAAAGTATAAGTATTTTTGGAAAAATGGTCATTAAATGATTTTGTTGTAACAAAATGTTTAACTTCATATGTTTCACTAAACTTTCACTTATGCCGTATGATTTTGAATACAAACCAAGGTATTTACAGTTCATAGTCTTAAAGAAGAACTCGATCCAAGAAGATGGCAATTTGAATCAACGAAAACGGATTTGTAACGAAGAAACTATGACCGAAACAAAATTGGTTATCCTAGATCATTTCAACTACGGGATCAATTGGAAAAAAATGATATAAATCACATATTTCTAAGATAACATGATATTTTATATATATGTACTTATAATTCAATTTTATATGGTTCAGGATCACCCGTAAACAATACGAGAAGATTAATCATAAGATCCCATGTTTGTACGCAACACGTCATTTGACAACACCGGTACTTTATGTACGCAACACGTCATTTGACAACACCGGTACCATGGGTCAAGATTAATCTCGACCAATACATATACGATGGGGTTTTATTTATTTCGTTGGGGGTTTTGTTTATTGCGGGTATATTAAACATCTAAAAATGAACCATTAAAAATTGAATTACTAACATCGGAATGCTAACTACGGACTAAGGAAATATTCAAAATATTAAAAGTATAACAAGTATATATATATATAACGTTTGTTTTAAAATGAAAACATATTGATATATTATATATGGATAGGTTCGTGATATCAACCGGAAGACCGAGTCAAAATATATATATCATCAAGACAAGAGTGAGTATATAGTCCCACTTTTAAACTCTAAATATTTCGGGATGAGAATACATGTATTTTATGTTTTACATTATGGACACAAGTAACTGAAAAATATATTCTACGTTGAGTTGTACCACTGGCATACTTCCCTGTAGCTTGGTAACTAATATTTACAGCGGTATTGTAAACGCGAATCCTGTTGATAGATCTATCGGGCCTGACAACCCCAACCGGACTGGACGACCAGTATTCAACGGTTGCACAGTACTTCGTTTCGTGACTACACTTGGTACGGTGTAGTAAGATTTCATAATAAAGGGAATATGCGACGTGATTAAATGTTAAGTATGGTTACCAAGTGCTCAACCACTTAGAATATTTTTATTGAAATGTTTATATACGAAATCTTGTGGTCTATATATATATTGCTGCGCACTAAACCTATATCTCACCAACTTTATGTTGACGTTTTTAAACATGTTTATTCTCAGGTGATAATTAAAGCTTCCGCTGCATTATGTTGAATCTAAGCAGGATCATGCGTACTCATATTTGTGTCAAAAATAAAACTGCATATCCGAGGACGTGTGTTGTAAAATATGCTAGAAATCGTGTTGTTATTATCATTTGTAAAGTTTGTAAGTCGAAGATTATCGTTAAACGATAATCATCTTTTTATTGTCTAAAGCTTGTAACAAAAA
The DNA here is from genome assembly GCF_046630445.1 of Rutidosis leptorrhynchoides. Taxonomy (NCBI): domain Eukaryota; kingdom Viridiplantae; phylum Streptophyta; class Magnoliopsida; order Asterales; family Asteraceae; genus Rutidosis; species Rutidosis leptorrhynchoides. The sequence continues at coordinate 209,387,708 of NC_092338.1, read as the reverse complement.
TAATGGTTTGGTTTGTAATGTATAATATATGCAGTTTTCCTTTTTAAAAATGTCGCATATAGAGGTCAATACCTCGCAATGAAATCATACGTTATCTAACACGTTCTTATGGTTAAGGACGGGTTATGACACCCAATGCACCAAAGACGGGCACTTGTTACGAATGTGGCCAAACGGGTCATTATAGAAATGCATGCCCAAAGAAGAAAGATAACCCCAATACGCGCGGCCGAGCTTTCAACATCAACACCGAGGAAGCCCGGGATGACACTGAACTAGTCACGGGTACGTTTCTTCTCAACAATTCTTATGTCTCTTGCTTATTCGATTCGGGTGCCGATAAATGCTTTGTATCCAAGACTTTGACTCATTCTTTTAACACTCCACCTCTTCCATTAGATACCACTTATACCATTGAAGTGGCTAACGGGAAACTATTAAGTGCCGACACATATTACCGCGGGTGTACGATAAACATTTTGGGTAAGGAATTTGAAATTGATTTGATACCCATGGAACTAGGAAGCTTTGATGTAATAATCGGTATGAATTGGTTAGTCAAAACGAAATCTCATATTCTTTGTGATCTTAACGCAATCCGAATTCCTATCGAGAATGGTGAACCTTTGATCGTCTATGGCGATAAGAGTTGCACCGGACTCAACCTCGTTTCGTGTATTAAAGTTAGAAAACTACTCCGTAAGGGTTGTTTTGCGATCCTTGCTCACGTTAAGAAAGTCGAGTCCGATGAGAAGCACATCGATGATGTGCCAATTGTTAGTGACTATTCCGATGTATTTCCCGACAAATTGCCGGGTCTTCCGCCTCATCGACCGGTTGAATTCCAAATCGATCTTATTCCGGGAGCCGCACCCGTAGCACGTGCACCATATAGACTCGCTCCATCTGAAATGCAAGAATTGCAAAGTCAAATCCAAGAACTACTTGATCGTGGTTTTATCCAACCTAGCCATTCACCTTGGGGCGCTCCGATTTTGTTTGTTAAAAAGAAAGACGGATCCCTACGAATGTGCATTGATTATCGTGAACTAAATAAATTGACGGTTAAGAACCGATATCCTCTTCCTCGCATCGATGACCTCTTTGATCAACTACAAGGGTCTTGTGTATATTCGAAAATCGATCTCCGCTCGGGTTATCATCAATTGAGGGTTAAGGGGGAAGATGTCTCCAAAACCGCTTTCCGAACTCGTTATGGTAGTTATGAATTCCTTGTCATGCCATTTGGTCTCACTAACGCACCGGCGGTGTTCATGGATCTTATGAACCGCGTGTGCAAACCGTATCTCGATAAATTCGTTATTGTGTTCATCGATGATATATTGATCTATTCTAAAAATGAAGAAGAGCACGAACAACATCTCCGACTTGTGCTTGAACTCTTGAGACAAGAACGACTTTATGCCAAATTCTCCAAGTGTGAATTTTGGTTGAAGGAAGTTCAATTTCTTGGTCATGTTGTAAGTGACCAAGGTATTAAAGTCGATCCAACGAAAATCGAAGCCATTAGCAAATGGGAGACTCCTACTACTCCTACTCACATTCGTCAATTTTTGGGTCTCGCAGGGTACTATCGTAGATTTATCGAAAATTTCTCTTTGGTTGCACGTCCTCTAACCGCATTGACTCACAAGGGAAAGAAATTCATTTGGGCGACCGAACATGAATCCGCATTCCAAATCTTGAAAACGAAGCTAACCACCGCTCCTATCTTGTCACTTCCCGAAGGCAATGATGACTTTGTTGTATATTGCGATGCCTCAAAACATGGTTTTGGGTGTGTATTGATGCAACGAACGAAAGTCATTGCTTATGCTTCTCGACAACTCAAAATTCATGAACGAAACTATACGACACATGATCTCGAACTCGGAGCCATTGTCTTTGCACTTAAAATGTGGAGACACTATCTTTATGGAACCAAGAGTACTATCTTTACCGACCACAAAAGCCTCCAACACATTTTCGATCAAAAGCAACTAAACATGAGACAACGAAGGTGGATTGAAACCTTAAACGATTACGATTGCGAGCTTCGTTACCATCCCGGGAAGGCAAATGTAGTAGCCGATGCCTTAAGTCGAAAAGAAAGAGTGGTGCCTCTTCGTGTCCGAGCCTTAAACATCACCATCCACACAAACCTTAATAGCCAAATTCGGGTAGCCCAAGATGAGGCTCTCAAGGATGAAAACATCTCTCTCGAACACTTGAACGTCCTCACCTCTCGATTCGAAGTTAAAGAAACCGGACTCCGATATTTCGCCGGAAGGATTTGGGTGCCTAGTTATGGGGACCTACGAAGCCTTATTTTAGATGAAGCCCATAAGTCACGATACTCGATTCACCCCGGTGCCAATAAGATGTACCACGACCTTAAACAGCTATATTGGTGGTCGAACATCAAAAGGGACGTAGCTACTTATGTTTCCAAGTGTTTGACATGTTCCAAAGTCAAAGCCGAACACCAAAGACCGTCCGGACTACTTCGACAACCCGAGATCCCGCAATGGAAGTGGGAAAGGATAACGATGGATTTTATCACCAAGCTACCAAAAACGACGGGCGGTTATGATACCATTTGGGTTATTGTTGACCGTCTCACCAAATCCGCACACTTCCTTGCCATGAAAGAAACGGACAAAATGGAGAAACTTGCACAACTTTACATTAAGGAGATCGTAGCCCGACACGGTGTACCTTTATCGATTATCTCCGACCGAGATGGCCGTTTCGTTTCTAGATTTTGGCGTACATTGCAAGAAGCGTTGGGAACGCGTTTAGACATGAGCACCGCATATCATCCTCAAACCGATGGACAAAGCGAACGTACAATTCAAACCTTAGAGGACATGTTACGAGCTTGCGTGGTTGATTTCGGAAAAGCTTGGGACAAGCACTTACCTCTCGCCGAATTCTCTTACAACAATAGTTATCACGCGAGTATTAAAGCCGCACCTTTTGAAGCGCTATATGGCCGCAAATGTCGTTCACCTCTTTGTTGGGCCGAGGTAGGCGACGTGCAAATCACCGGACCCGAACTCATTCACGAAACCACCGAGAAAATCGTTCAAATCCGAGATAGGCTTAGGACGGCCCGAAGTCGTCAAAAGAGCTATACCGACAAACGACGCAACGATCTTGAATTTCAAGTCGGTGACCGAGTAATGTTAAAAGTCGCACCTTGGAAGGGTGTAATCCGTTTTGGGAAACGCGGGAAGCTAAATCCGCGGTATATTGGTCCTTTCGAAATCTTGGAGCGTATTGGAACCGTTGCTTATCGTTTAGATCTTCCGCCTCAATTGAACTCCGTTCATCCTACCTTCCATGTATCTAACTTGAAAAAGTGTCTTGCCGAGCCCGATATCGTCATCCCTCTCGAAGAACTTACTATTGATGACAAACTTCATTTTGTGGAGGAACCGGTTGAAATTGTGGACACCTCCGTCAAGACATTGAAACAAAGCCGAATCCCGATTGTCAAGGTTCGTTGGAATGCCAAAAGAGGACCCGAGTTTACTTGGGAAAGACAAGATCAAATGCAAAGGAAGTATCCTCATCTATTCGTGAATTCGGAAACGCAAGATCTCGAGGAAGAAACAACGACTACTACGCCTACTTAAATTTCGGGACGAAATTTCTTTTAAGGAGTAGGTAATGTAACATCCCGCCTTTTTCCATTTACTTTTCCGTTATACTAATATAAAGTCCGTTATACGTTTATAACATCTCCCGTTGATACGCGTTTTAAATTATCTCGTTTAGGTAATTCCCGCACCCGAACGAAAGTTGAGGGACTAAACTTGACAAGGGATCAAACCCTTGACTAGGTCAAAGGGTCAAACCCCTTTCACCCATTCATTATCATCTTCATCTCTCTCTCTTTCTCTCTAGCAAGAATACACACACCCAAATTCAAAATTCATTCAATCATCATCTAAATTCGATCTAGGAGGCTTACAACAAAATAAATTACATATTCGTGATCCTCTCTTCATCCTCTTCATTTTGGTACCAACTTCATCTCATTTGGGTAACTTTCTAAAATCACTAGATTTTGTGTTCTTGATGTTTTTAACTTATAAAAGTGTTAATTAGTGTCTATGGCTCAAGTCTAACATGAATATATGATTTATATGCTCGATCTCGTTGTTTTAGTGTAACTAGCATGAACTTGAATTTTGGTGTGTTGTTCTTGAATTTTGGATGATCATATGTTGTTAGATGTTAAAAGTTCATGTTCTAATTGTGTTCCTTGTATCACTAGCTTCAATTTGATGTGTAGGTTGCCTTAGAAAACTTCATGAACTTGATTATTGATTTTGGTGAATTTGGGTTAGGGTTTGATGAATTTGAAATGGACTTTTGATACATTGAATGCCATGGATTATTATTGGTAAGTGTTTAGTTGGATTGTATGCTTGATTACCTTCGAAACGGCATATCATTCATGTGAATTAGTTGCCCGAATCATTGAATTGCATTTATGAACTTGTATGCGGTTAATGTTAAGCATTAGATGCGGTTTTGGTTGTTGTAATAGGTAGATTGATTGATGAAATGTGTTTAGTTGTTTTCCTCGTCAAATTACCTTCCCAACGGTATAAGATACTTGTCTTGATTGTTTGCGGATCATAAATGGTGATTGTTTGAAGTTAGGTTCGTACATAAAACTTAAAAACTGCCAGAATTCTCTGCACAGGTACCCGCGCGGCGCGCCATATACCCGCGCGGCGCGCCGTTTGGGTCTGTCCAACTTGGTCAATTTTCAAATAATGTTTGCTATGCTACGCACCTCCGATTCACATGTAACTTGTCCTAACATGCTCATACATGATTAAAAACCTCAGAAAAATAGTTCGGGACACGACCCGAACGTGTTGACTTTTTCGTTGACTTTGACCGACCAAAGTTTGACTTTTTGTCAAACTTAACCAAATGAGTATGCAACCTTCCTAACTTGTTTATATACTTGTACCTTGCATGAAACTTGACAATTTTATTTCACATGCTACATAATCGAGTCGTAACGAGCCATAGGACTAATTGAACATCTTGACCTATCGTGTTTACCGTTATTGATACGACCTATTTGTTTAGGTCAAGACTAGCACTATCCTTCGCACACGTTATTTTGTGAAGTACTTTTCGTACGTGCACTCAAGGTGAGATCATAGTCCCACTTTTACTCTTTTTGAACTTATATTGGGATGAGAAAACATAAACGATTCTTTTGAACTAAGTGAACACAAGAACGGGAAAACAAACATTCTACATACGAGTTTAGAACAAAAATCCTCAATTCGATTATCATTAGTTACACTTGCCGGGTGTAAGCGAGAACTTATGTTATATGGCCATATGGGTTGACAACCCTCATCTTTGACGGTTCGCTACCGTCTACGGATGAAATATATTTTCGAGAATCAGTGTTTGTTCTAGCACTAAGTGATGGGGTATACAATGGAAGGAATGTTAAGCTTTGATAATTGGGTGCTCGTGAAACAAACTTTTGGAATGTATTACTATTATTTCATTGATGCAAATCTTGTGGTTCACTTGTACTTACTTACTTAAACCTATGATTTCACCAACGTTTTCGTTGACAGATTTCTATGTTTTTCTCAGGTCCTTGAACGATACATGATACATGCTTCCGCTCATTATTTGATACTTGCATTGGATGTCGAGTATATGTGCATTTCATGGAGCGTCTTTTGACTTTACTTTAAACCGTGTTGCCTAGATTTCATTCGTATTATAACGTTGTAACTTAACTATTGGTTGAACAATTCTTGTAAACTTTGGGAACAATCTTTATTTTGAAATGAAGGCGACATATTTTGGTCAAACTTTGTCTTAAAGACTTATGACCACGTAACGGGACCTAAGTAGACGGCGCCGTCAAACATGATTTGGTCGGGTCGCTACACAAGGTACATTGGACCATTTAAGATTATAGATCGTGTCGGACCAGTAGCTTACCAACTGGAGCTACCTCAACAACTCACGGCTGTACATAACACTTTCCACGTCTCAAATTTGAAGAAATGTTTTGCTAAAGAAGATCTCACTATTCCGTTGGACGAAATCTAAATCAATGAAAAACTTCAATTCATTGAAGAACCCGTCAAAATAATGGATAGTGAGGTTAAGAGACTTAAACAAAACAAGATACCTATTGTTAAGGTTCGATGGAATGATCGTAGAGGACCCGAGTTCACCTGGGAGCGTGAAGATCAGATGAAGAAGAAATACCCGCATTTATTTCCAGAAGATACGTCAACACCTCCAACTGCTTAAAATTTCGGGACGAAATTTATTTAACGGGTAGGTACTGTAGTGACCCGAACTTTTCCATGTTTATATATATATATTAAATGAAATTGTTATTTACATGATTAAGTGTTTCCAACATGTTAAGCAATCAAACTTGTTAAGACTTGATTAATTGAAATAGGTTTCATATAGACAATTGACCACCCAAGTTGACCGGTGATTCACGAACGTTAAAACTTGTAAAAACTATACGACGACATATATATGGTTATATATATAGTTAACATGATTTTATTATAAGTATGTATCTCATTAGGTATTTTAACAATGAGTTATATACATAAAAATGACACTATTAATTTAAGAAACTCGAAAACGATATATATAACGATTATCGTTATAACAACGTCTTACTAGGTACATATGAATCATATTAAGATATTGATACACTTGGTTAATTATGTTAAATGATAAGTAAATATATTATTAAGTGTATTAACAATGAAATACATATGTAAAAATAAGACTACTAACTTAATGATTTCGAAACGAGACATATATGTAACGATTATCGTTGTAACGACATTTAACTGTATATATATCATACTAAGATATATTATATATCATAATATCATGATAATATAACAATTTAACATCTCATTTGTTATAATAAACAATGGGTTACCAACATTCAACAAGATCGTTAACCTAAAGGTTTCAAAACAACATTTACATGTAACGACTAACGATGACTTAACGACTCAGTTAAAATGTATATACATGTAGTGTTTTAATATGTATTCATACACTTTTGAAAGACTTCAAGACACTTATCAAAATACTTCTACTTAACAAAAATGATTACAATTACATCCTCGTTCAGTTTCATCAACAATTCTACTCGTATGCACCCGTATTCGTACTCGTACAATACACAGCTTTTATATGTATGTACTATTGGTATATACACTCCAATGATCAGCTCTTAGCAGCCCATGTGAGTCACCTAACACATGTGGGAACCATCATTTGGCAACTAGCATGAAATATCTCATAAAATTACAAAAATATGAGTAATCATTCATGACTTATTTACATGAAAACAAAATTACATATCCTTTATATCTAATTCATACACGAACGACCAAAAACACCTACAAACACTTTCATTCTTCAATTTTCTTCATCTAATTGATCTCTCTCAAGTTCTATCTTCAAGTTCTAAGTGTTCTTCATAAATTCCAAAAGTTCTAGTTTCATAAAATCAAGAATACTTCCAAGATTGCAAGTTTACTTCCAAGTTTTCTAAATCCATTCCAAGTTATCATCCAAGATCATGAAACCTTTGTTACTTACAGTAGGTTATCTTTCTAATACAAGGTAATAATCATATTCAAACTTTAATTCAATTTCTATAACTATAACAATCTTAATTCGAGTGGAAATCTTACTTGAAATTGTTTTCGTGTCATGATTCTGCTTCAAGAACTTTCAAGCCATCCAAGGATCCTTTGAAGCTAGATCTATTTTTCTCATTTCCAGTAGGTTTATCCAAGGAACTTGAGGTAGTAATGATATTCATAACATCATTCAATTCATACATATAAAGCTATCTTATTCGAAGGTTTAAACTTGTAATCACTAGAACATAGTTTAGTTAATTCTAAACTTGTTCCCAAATAAAAGTTAATCCTTCTAACTTGACTTTTAAAATCAACTAAACACATTTTCTATATCTATATGATATGCTAACTTAATGATTTAAAACCTGGAAACACAAAAAACACCGTAAAACCGGATTTACGCCGCCGTAGTAACACCGCGGGCTGTTTTGGGTTAGTTAATTAAAAACTATGATAAACTTTGATTTAAAAGTTGTTATTCTGGAAAAATTATTTTTATTATGAACATGAAACTATATCCAAAAATTATGATTAAACTCAAAGTGGAAGTATGTTTTCTAAAATGGTCATCTAGACGTCGTTCTTTCGACTAAAATGACTACCTTTACAAAAACGACTTGTAACTTATTTTTCTGACTATAAACCTATACTTTTTCTGTTTAGATTCATAAAATAGAGTTCAATATGAAACCATAGCAATTTGATTCACTCAAAACGGATTTAAAATGAAGAAGTTATGGGTAAAACAAGATTGGATAATTTTTCCCATTTTAGCTTCGTGAAAATTGGTAACAAATCTATTCCAACCATAACTTAATCAACTTCTATTGTATATTATGTAATCTTGAGATACCATAGACACGTGTACAATGTTTCGACCTATTGTGTCGACACATCTATATATATTTCGGAACAACCATAGACACTCTATATGTGAATGTTGGAGTTAGCTATACAGGGTTGAGGTTGATTCCAAAATATATATAGTTTGAGTTGTGATCAATACTGAGATATGTATACACTGGGTCGTGGATTGATTCAAGATAATATTTATCGATTTATTTATGTACATCTAACTGTGGACAACTAGTTGTAGGTTACTAACGAGGACAGCTGACTTTATAAACTTAAAACATCAAAATATATTAAAAGTGTTGTAAATATATTTTGAACATACTTTGATATATATGTATATATTGTTATAGGTTCGTGAATCAACCAGTGCCAAGTCTTACTTCCCGACGAAGTAAAAATCTGTGAAAGTGAGTTATAGTCCCACTTTTAAAATCTAATATTTTTGGGATGAGAATACTTGCAGGTTTTATAAATGATTTACAAAATAGACACAAGTACGTAAAACTACATTCTATGGTTGAATTATCGAAATCGAATATGCCCCTTTTTATTAAGTCTGGTAATCTAAGAATTAGGGAACAGACACCCTAATTGACGCGAATCCTAAAGATAGATCTATTGAGCCTAACAAACCCCATCCAAAGTACCGGATGCTTTAGTAGTTCGAAATTTATATCATATCCGAAGGGTGTCCCGGAATGATGGGGATATTCTTATATATGCATCTTGTTAATGTCGGTTACCAGGTGTTCACCATATGAATGATTTTTATCTCTATGTATGGGATGTGTATTGAAATATGAAATCTTGTGGTCTATTGTTACGATTTGATATATATAGGTTAAACCTATAACTCACTAATATTTTTGTTGACGTTTAAAGCATGTTTATTCTCAGGTGAATACTAAGAGCTTCCGCTGTTGCATACTAAAATAAGGACAAGATTTGGAGTCCATGTTTGTATAATATTGTGTAAAAACTGCATTCAAGAAACTGATTTCGATGTAACATATTTGTATTGTAAACCATTATGTAATGGTCGTGTGTAAACGGGATATTTTAGATTATCATTATTTGATAATCTACGTAAAGCTTTTTAAACCTTTATTTATGAAATAAAGGTTATGGTTTGTTTTAAAATGAATGCAGTCTTTGAAAAACGTCTCATATAGAGGTCAAAACCTCGCAACGAAATCAATTAATATGGAACGTTTTTAATCAATAAGAACGGGACATTTCATCGAAAATGTTAAAGATTAAGTTTAAATTTGGTCAAAATTTTCCGGGCCATCACAGTACCTACCCGTTAAAGAAATTTCGTCCCGAAATTTGAGTGAAGTCGTCATGGCTGACAATAAAAATGTTTTCATGACGAATATGAGTTGGTAAATAGAATTTTATCACCATTGAATAATACGGATAAAACAATCCGATTACTCGAAGCGTATGAGAGAAGTTATCGTAATAGAGTGAAATGGAGAATAGAGATTCGTCTTATCTCTTGATGTAGTAACGATTGATTTTCGGAATTTAAGGAATATAAAATCTTCATAATTTAAATAAGATTTGATTCTTCAGAATTTAAGGAAATTAGGATTTCCTTTGATTAAATGCCTAATCTACCTCGATTACTATGTCTGATATTTTGCTATAAATTAACCTCTTCCGTTTCATTTATTTTCACCACTCCTATAATCTTCTTTCTTATTTCCTACTTACAAAAAATTTGTGAAAATGCTTCATCCAGTTCTGATTCTTGATATTTTCTTGGCTATCATATCATTCATTCTTCTTTTTCATCTGCCACCAGAGGAGGTTATTTTCTTCTACTATTACCTTGGGGTTATATTGTTTTTCATTCTCCCGTGTGTTTATATTGCTATACGCATTGATATACACGGTTTGTAATTTCGGGGTTGTTTTCGGGCTTTATATTTTCCATTATATTTCGGAGCTTCATGCTTTCTTTTCCTCTTCCCGACTTTAAGTCAAGCGAATAATGGTCCAAAATTCGTAGGTATGGATTTTGAAATGAACATAATTAATGTTCTAAGAAAGAAACGGTAATGGCACAATCTGACTTGTCAAATTACCAGAATACCTCGAAAAAGACCGAATCATCAAGAAAAATATTTTCTTGATATGTTTAGAGGTTAAATAGAATGAAAGAGTTATGTAACATGGTTCATGATGAGGGTATTGAAATGTCCCGTTCTTATTGATTAAAAACATTCCATATTAATTGATTTCGTTGCGAGGTTTTGACCTCTATATGAGACGTTTTTCAAAGACTGCATTCATTTTAAAACAAACCATAACCTTTATTTCATAAATAAAGGTTTAAAAAGCTTTACGTAGATTATCAAATAATGATAATCTAAAATATCCTGTTTACACATGACCATTACATAATGGTTTACAATACAAATATGTTACATCGAAATCAGTTTCTTGAATGCAGTTTTTACACAATATTATACAAACATGGACTCCAAATCTTGTCCTTATTTTAGTATGCAACAGCGGAAGCTCTTAGTATTCACCTGAGAATAAACATGCTTTAAACGTCAACAAAAATGTTGGTGAGTTATAGGTTTAACCTATATATATCAAATCGTAACAATAGACCACAAGATTTCATATTTCAATACACATCCCATACATAGAGATAAAAATCATTCATATGGTGAACACCTGGTAACCGACATTAACAAGATGCATAAATAAGAATATCCCCATCATTCCGGGACACCCTTCGGATATGATATAAATTTCGAAGTACTAAAGCATCCGGTACTTTGGATGGGGTTTGTTAGGCCCAATAGATCTTTCTTTAGGATTCGCATCAATTCGGGTGTCTGTTCCCTAATTCTTAGATTACCAGACTTAATAAAAAGGGGCATATTCGATTTCGATAATTCAACCATAGAATGTAGTTTCATGTACTTGTGTCTATTTTGTAAATCATTTATAAAACCTGCATGTATTCTCATCCCAAAAATATTAGATTTTAAAAGTGGGACTATAACTCACTTTCACAGATTTTTACTTCGTCGAGAAGTAAGACTTGGCCACTGGTTGATTCACGAACCTATAACAATATATACATATATATCAAAGTATGTTCAAAATATATTTACAACACTTTTAATATATTTTGATGTTTTAAGTTTATTAAGTCAGCTGTCCTCGTTAGTAACCTACAACTAGTTGTCCATAGTTAGATGTACAGAAATAAATCGATATATATTATCTTGAATCAATCCACGACCCAGTGTATACGTATCTTAGTATTGATCACAACTCAAACTATATATATTTTGGAATCAACCTCAACCCTGTATAGCTAACTCTAACATTCACATATAGAGTGTCTATGGTTGTTCCGAAATATATATAGATGTGTCGACATGATAGGTCGAAACATTGTATATGTATTTATGGTATCTCAAGATTACATAATATACAATAAAAGTTGATTAAGTTATGGTTGGAATAGATTTGTTACCAATTTTCACGTAGCTAAAATGAGAAAAATTATCCAATCTTGTTTTACCCATAACTTCTTCATTTTAAATCCGTTTTGAGTGAATCAAATTGATATGGTTTCATATTGAACTATATTTTATGAATCTAAATAGAAAAAGTATAGGTTTATAGTCGGAAAAATAAGTTACAAGTCGTTTTTGTAAAGGTAGTCATTTCAGTCGAAAGAACGACGTCTAGATGACCATTTTAGAAAACATACTTCCACTTTGAGTTTAACCATAATTTTTGGATATAGTTTCAAAGTTTATCATAGTTTTTAATTAACTAACCCAAAACAGCCCGCGGTGTTACTACGACGGCGTAAATCCGATTTTACGGTGTTTTTCGTGTTTCCAGGTTTTAAATCATTAAGTTAGCATATCATATAGATATAGAACATGTGTTTATTTGATTTTAAAAGTCAAGTTAGAAGGATTAACTTTTATTTGTGAACAATTTTAGAATTAACTAAACTATGTTCTAGTGATTACAAGTTTAAACCTTCGAATAAGATAGATTTATATGTATGAATCGAATGATGTTATGAACATCATTACTACCTCAAGTTCCTTGGATAAACCTACTGGAAATGAGAAAAATAGATCTAGCTTCAAAGGATCCTTGGATGGCTTGAAAGTTCTTGAAGCAGAATCATGACACGAAAACAATTTCAAGTAAGATTTCCACTCGAAATAAGATTGTTATAGTTATAGAAATTGAATTAAAGTTTGAATATGATTATTACCTTCTATTAGAAAGATAACCTACTGTAAGTAATAAAGTTTTCTTGATCTTGGATGATTACTTGGAATGGATTTAGAAAACCTGGAAGTAAACTTGCAATCTTGGAAGTATTCTTGATTTTATGAAACTAGAACTTTTGGAATTTATGAAGAACACTTAGAACTTGAAGATAGAACTTGAGAGAGATCAATTAGATGAAAAAAATTGAAGAATGAAAGTGTTTGTAGGTGTTTTGGTCATTGGTGTATGGATTAGATATAAAGGATATGTAATTTTGTTTTCATGTAAATAAGTCATGAATGATTACTCATATTTTTGTAATTTTATGAGATATTTCATGCTAGTTGCCAAATGATGGTTCCCACATATGTTAGGTGACTCACATGGGCTGCTAAGAGCTGATCATTGGAGTGTATATACCAATAGTACATACATCCAAAAGCTGTGTATTGTACGAGTACGAATACGGGTGCATACGAGTAGAATTGTTGATGAAACTGAACGAGGATGTAATTGTAAGCATTTTTGTTAAGTAGAAGTATTTTGATAAGTGTCTTGAATTCTTTCAAAAGTGTATGAATACATATTAAAACACTACATGTATATACATTTTAACTGAGTCGTTAAGTCATCGTTAGTCGTTACATGTAAATGTTGTTTTGAAACCTTTAGGTTAACGATCTTGTTGAATGTTGTTAAACCATTGTTTATTATAACAAATGAGATGTTAAATTATTATATTATCATGATATTATGATATATAATGTAGCGACCCCGACAAATCGTCAAGTGACGGCGTCGGCTACGTGGGTCCCATTACCTGATTATAAGTCTTTAAGATAACGTTTGACCAAAATATGTCGTCTTCATTTCAAAATAAGGATTGTTTCAAAGTTTACAAGAATTGTTCAACCACAAGTTAAGTTACAACGTTATAAGTACGATTGAAATCTAGGCGACACGGTTTAAAGTAAAGTCAAAAGACGCTCCATGAAATGCATGTATACTCGACATCGGATGCAAGTATCAAATAGTGAGCGGAAGCATGTATCACATATCGTGCAAGACCTGAGAAAAACATAGAAATCTGTCAACGAAAACGTTGGTGAAATCATAGGTTTAGTAAGTATTAAACGTTGTTTTTGAACCACAAGATTTTGTATTTCCATAACGTAGATTATCCAAATCATTTGCATTCCAAAAGTGTTGTTATACGCGAGCACTTAATTATCAAAACTTAACCAACGTTACCCCATCACACAGTGCTAGAACCCACACTAAAACACAAAAATATATTTCATCCGCATAACGGTAGCGAACCGTCCGAATGAGGGTTTGTTAAACCCGTATGGCCACACAATATAAGTTCTCGCTTACACCCTGCAAGTGTAACTAATGATAATCGAATTGAGGCATTTTTGTTCTAACTCGCACGTGGAATGTTTGTTTTCACACTTGTGTTCAAAACATAAAAGTAAGTAGTACAAGATGTAACAAAGTATATGTTTTCTCAGCCCACGATGTAAAAGTATAAAAGTTGTTGAAAAGGTGGGACTATGATCTCACCTTGAGCACGAGAGTTAATAAAGTACTTCAACAAGTAAACGCGTGCAAAGACAAAGCTAGTCTTGACCTAAACATATAGGTTATATCAATATCGGTAAGCACAAACGGTCAAAGATGTTCAATTAGTCCTATGGCTCGTTACGACTCGATTATATTAACATGTGAATCAACTAGTCAAGTTTCATGCAAGTTACAAGTAAATAATCATGTTAGAAAGGTTGCATAAGTATTTGGTTAAGTTTGACAAAAAGTCAAACTTGGTCGGGTCAAAGTCAACGGAAAAGTCAACGGGGTCGGGTTGGGTATCCGACAATTTTTCTAAGTTATATAATCATATATGAGCATGTTGGCCAAGTTTCATGTTAATCGGAGGTCCGTAGCATAGCAAACATTTTACGTCAAAAGATCAAAGGAAACAGCCCATTTTAGTGTATCAGGACGGGGTCCCAAAAATCAGGACGGGGTCCTGATATGAAGAGTGGGATGGCGTCCCAATTGTCAGGACGGCGTCCCAATATGAAGGGTGGGACGGCGTCTAGGTTGTTGGGACGGCGTCCCAAAAGGCTTACAGGTCCTGTTTGCAGAAAACACAAGGCACGAGCCAAACTTCAATCAATCCTAGTTTATAATCCGCAAACAATTAAGACATGTATTTTATATCACCGGAAAGCTCTTTCGACAAGGAACACAACTAGATACATTTCCTAAATCAAATTTATCATTTTAGACAACAAAAATCTCGTTGAAAGTTCGTTAAATGTTCCAAAACAAGGTTTCAAGTTCATCAATTGCAATTCAAGTTTCGGGAATCCAATTTATACATATGATATGCCGTTTTGAAGGTAATGAAATGTGTAATACAACTAAACACTTATCAATAACATTAACAAGCATTCAACGCATCAAAAGTTCGTTTTAAGAGTTGTCAAACCCTAACCAAACCTCAAAATCACTAATCATGTTAATGTAAGGTTTTCATGTCAATCAACACACCAAAACGAAGCTATTGAAGTAACTAACACTTTGAACACACAAACATTAACATCTAAACACATTTCATCATCCAAAATCAAAGATTAAGCATACACTTTTCATTATCAAGCTAGTTACACCTAAACATCAAGATCGAGCATACAAATCATATATTCATGTTATACACGAGCCATAGACACTAACTAACAACATATCAAGTCAAAAACACGAATTTGAGAAATCTAGAGTTTTAGAAATGTTACCCAAAATCGATGAAGTTAGTATCAAATCGTAGAGAATGACGAGAGGATTAAGAATATGTAGTCGGATTTGTTGTGAGCTTCCAAGATTGAATTTAGATGATGAATGAATGGAATGGGTTTGTGTGTGTGTTCTTGAGATGGAGAGAAAAGAGATGAGGGAGATGATGGAATGAAAAATGGGTTGACTAGTTGACCTAGTCAACTAGTTTGCCCATTTGGCAACTCCGGTCCCTCGAGTTTCAAAGCGGGTGCGGGATTTAACCGATCGAATATTTTAAGTTACACGGGAGTACGGGAGATATTGAAATCCGATAACGAGAATATTTAAAACGTTACATAACAAAGGATACGAATCTAGATACGAAGGGTATTATTTAAAAAGAAAAAGACGGGCGTTAAAATAATTTAACGGAAAAATGCGGGATGTTACATTATCCACACCTCAAAAGAAATTTCGTCCCGAAATTTAGTTGGAAGTAGTAGTCGATATCTCTTACTCGAGACTTTACATTGTCAATGTTATGAATAAGTGAAGGCACGTCCTTGAGTGTTCTCATGAATTTGGATAGTTAGGGTATTTCGTTGTATTAAGGTTCGGTTTTTACGATACCTGGTTTCAACAGGTTTTCCTATGAAGAGAAGTTTGTCATCGATAGTTGATGTATCTAGCAGGATTGCACGTTCCTGTTCCGCAGGACACGTTTCTAAGTTTGTTACATGGTACACAGGGTAAGCGGAAACTTAATTGAGTCAGAAGTTCCAAACGGTAGGAAGCGGTTCCAATACGCCCCAAGGTTTCAAAAGGGTTAACGTGTCGCGAGTTTAACTTTCCCTGATTCCTGAAACGGATTACACCTTTCCAAGGTGCGGGTTCTCAATATTACACTGTTACAGGGATTTTGTGAGGTTTTCATCTAAGTTTGGTATAACTCTTTTGGTGACTATGGGTTGTCTCGAGCCCTTCTCGGACTTGAATGATCTCAATTGTTGTTTCTTGATGGAGTTCAGATTTCGGTGGTTGATGCTTTGGTTAAATGAACAGGGGTATGACGTTAGCGGTCATATAGGGTTTCGGAAAGTGCGTGTGAACACACGAGTGGTATCTACTGTTGTAAGAGTGATCTACTAAAGGTGACAATGCGAGTTTGTGACATGTCTTTCCAAGACGTAAATCATTCGTTTGCTCGGTTCGTCGGTTTGTGGGTGGTACGCGGTACTCATGTCTAAACGGGTCTCCAAGGTTTCTTGTAAAACTAGAAGTGAAACGAGTATTTCGATACGGAATAATTGACAAAGATATACCGTGTTGGAATAGAATCTCTTAAGGTACGTTTGAACAAGTTAGTTAGGGTTCGAGAAAAAAAAATGTTCGTTAGGACTATTCACCCTCGTGGCGAATACTTAGGTAATATGAGGAATTTCTCTATCCATGGAGAAATGTCACAAGGAGTTTCCTTAAACGGAAATGCGAGCGATAAAGATAGGAGTGAAATGAGGACTGAGAATAGGATGAGCTTACATCTCGAGGTTGCCATAACGTGCCTCTAGTTGTCGAAAATTGAAGTCTGGAAGAGAAACAAGATAGTACACGTAATTGTATAGTTCGGGGTTGAATAATAGTTGGCCGATTATCAGAAACACAAGGACGTTAAGTCAAAGAAGAGTGAAGTATCGTTGGATTGTGTGTTATCTTAAATTCCAGTAATATCAGACAGTAACGGTGAAATAACAGAGGTATGTGTGTGGTACGTGATGACGAGAAAGTTGATCGGATCTACAGTTTAGTATTCGAATTCTTCGTGCAAAATAACGAATTTTAGTTACGTTAATTTTGAGTCGAGAGAGTATGCCTTTCGGCGTTCATGTAGAAATATTTCCATGTTTGAGTTCCATCTGTTGCTATACGATTTTAACTAGAAATGTTGGTGTGAAGAATCACGCTCAAGGTTCGAACACGGAGAGGTTTAAAGTTTTCCCTTAGTGAGTTAACGAGTTTAAAAGTCGGGTAACACGAGAAAAGTCAGAAATGAATCTTCGGTGATAACAGGCGAGATCTAAGATTTTACGAATACAAGTCTGAGTTGAGAGAGTTTCATGATTACGTGTGGCTTGATTTCGAGATTGATTGTAATGCCTTGACCATTAACATCATGGTCTAGAAAATTTGACTTCGTTTAACAGAAATCCTCACTCGGAGAATTTGGTATAGAGTTGCTCTTTTCTCAAAGTTCGAGCGTAAGATGATGATGTTGTTCGTTTGCCTTCTTTACTTGAATAAGTTAAGATGTCATCTATAAATATGATAACAGATTTGTCTAGATAAGTTGCATACGTGGTTTAGGAGGTTCATGAATACGGACGAAGTCCTAAATAAATCAAACGGTACTAAGAGGGATTTACAACTAACGTTGCGAGCTCGGAAAATGGCTTAGGAGACATCGTCTCCCTTAACCCCCAATTGATGATAACCAGAACGGAGGTCGATTTGGAATACACGGGATCCACACAAATAATCATGAGGTAATGGATACGAGGAAGAGAGTATTGGTTTCCAACTGAAAGTTACTTAGTTCACAATAATCTATACATAAATGTAGGGCAACAATTTCTCCTTAATGAATAGGTTTTGAGTTCCTTAGTTCTATAGGTGTCGAGTCCCATTTCTTAACGCATATCCTCCGATAAAATTTATAGGCACACAATATTTTCCGTCGGTCACTTAAATCGTCTAAGTAGTATCTGGGGGAAAGAGGTGGAATATAAAGAGCACGAGTCAAATCCTTGGTTATAAAACGTCTAACGGTACTCGAATCGAATAAGTATGAAGTATACGGTTTGTTGTGAAGAAACGTACCCGTGACTAGTCCATCATCGTCTCGGGCATCCTAGGTGTCGATGTTGTAAGTTCAACGGCGCGCGTTGGTTTTTGCTTTATTCTTTGGGCATTCATTCCTAAAATGACCCGATTGGCCACATTTGTAGCAAATACTCGGCTTTGGTGCGTCGGGCCCCTTTTGAGTGACGGGGGCGGTACTTCCACAATACTTGGCAATATGACCACTACCTTGGCACCGATGGCAAATTAGCTTGCCACATTCACCAAAATGATGCTTGTGGCATTTGTTGCAAAAAGGTCGTGTCCCGGCATAACTTTTCTTGCCGACGGGGGTGAGAGGTTCCTTGGCAAAGTTGTTGTTGTAGTTGCTCGATTGGGGGGCTTCCCATTTTCTTTTGTTGTCACCCGACTCATCCTTAGCTTTAGGTGCCGGCACTTCAATCTCGTCTACCGTTTCGATCAATTGACGGGCCATATTCAGGGCCTCTTGGTGATTACTGGGTTTGGATGACATTACTCCTTGTTTGATGCTCTTGGGAAGACCATCCATGTAAAGTTCAACCCTTAGAGGTTCGGGGGTCACGAGGTTTGGGCACATCAAGGATAGCTCAGAAAATCGTTGATTATATGCCTTTAGGTCGTTCCCGACCGCTTTTAAAGTTCTTAGTTCGTGTTCGAGCTTACGGGTCTCTTCGCGCGGGAAGTATTCGGTGATCATCTTTTTCTTTAAGTCGGCCCATGAGAGAGTGTGAGCTTCATCGATACCCACCGACAGCACATACGTATTCCACCATGTGAGGGCGATACCGGCAAAAGTGTGGGTGGAATATTTGACTTTGTCTTGGTCCCGACAACCGCTTATGCTAAAAACGGCTTCTGTTTGCTCAAACCATCGGGTGAGCACAACCGGTCCTCCGGTCCCATCGAAGGTGTGAGGTTTGCACCCCATGAAAGTTTTGTAGGAGCAACCCTCGTTTGAATTACCGGCTCCATGGTTGTTGTGGTTGTGGTTGTTATTGATGTCGGAGGAGATACTAGCCATAGCCGCACCTATGGCGGTGGCTATCATGCGTTGAAAAGCTTGTTCGGAAGTTTCATTACGTGGTCCGCGACGGGGAAGCATTGTTCCTTCAAGACACAAGAATATCGTTGATTAGTATTCTCAATAATACTAATCATGATAGGGAAAGATGATGTAGAGAAAATTTTCCTTGACTCGCCTTAAATTCTTTATGTCATAATGTCGGAATGTCCATATGAATCACCGTAATATAATCCCGGAAATTATATTACCCTGATTCTCATGTGCATTTAACATTACCTCATAAAGTCAAGGTGGCGCGTCAACAAAATTTATCAACGTAAGATCAAGATCGAATACGAGTTAGTTATGATTGAAGAGTTCGAGTATAAATGCACAATAGTCAAGTAATTCCTACTTCAGTCTATATGCCGGTTGTAGTCTAGATTCACCTATGTACCCTATGACTCGGGGTGGACACAAATGAACTCTAAATCCCTACAACCAAGGCTCTGATACCACTTGTAGCGACCCCGACAAATCGTCAAGTGACGGCGTCGGCTACGTGGGTCCCATTACCTGATTATAAGTCTTTAAGATAACGTTTGACCAAAATATGTCGTCTTCATTTCAAAATAAGGATTGTTTCAAAGTTTACAAGAATTGTTCAACCACAAGTTAAGTTACAACGTTATAAGTACGATTGAAATCTAGGCGACACGGTTTAAAGTAAAGTCAAAAGACGCTCCATGAAATGCATGTATACTCGACATCGGATGCAAGTATCAAATAGTGAGCGGAAGCATGTATCACATATCGTGCAAGACCTGAGAAAAACATAGAAATCTGTCAACGAAAACGTTGGTGAAATCATAGGTTTAGTAAGTATTAAACGTTGTTTTTGAACCACAAGATTTTGTATTTCCATAACGTAGATTATCCAAATCATTTGCATTCCAAAAGTGTTGTTATACGCGAGCACTCAATTATCAAAACTTAACCAACGTTACCCCATCACACAGTGCTAGAACCCACACTAAAACACAAAAATATATTTCATCCGCATAACGGTAGCGAACCGTCCGAATGAGGGTTTGTTAAACCCGTATGGCCACACAATATAAGTTCTCGCTTACACCCTGCAAGTGTAACTAATGATAATCGAATTGAGGCATTTTTGTTCTAACTCGCACGTGGAATGTTTGTTTTCACACTTGTGTTCAAAACATAAAAGTAAGTAGTACAAGATGTAACAAAGTATATGTTTTCTCAGCCCACGATGTAAAAGTATAAAAGTTGTTGAAAAGGTGGGACTATGATCTCACCTTGAGCGCGAGAGTTAATAAAGTACTTCAACAAGTAAACGCGTGCAAAGACAAAGCTAGTCTTGACCTAAACATATAGGTTATATCAATATCGGTAAGCACAAACGGTCAAAGATGTTCAATTAGTCCTATGGCTCGTTACGACTCGATTATATTAACATGTGAATCAACTAGTCAAGTTTCATGCAAGTTACAAGTAAATAATAATGTTAGAAAGGTTGCATAAGTATTTGGTTAAGTTTGAAAAAAGTCAAACTTGGTCGGGTCAAAGTCAACGGAAAAGTCAACGGGGTCGGGTTGGGTATCCGACAATTTTTCTAAGTTATATAATCATATATGAGCATGTTGGCCAAGTTTCATGTTAATCGGAGGTCCGTAGCATAGCAAACATTTTACGTCAAAAGATCAAAGGAAACAGCCCATTTTAGTGTATCAGGACGGGGTCCCAAAAATCAGGACGGGGTCCTGATATGAAGAGTGGGACTGCGTCCCAATTGTCAGGACGGCGTCCCAATATGAAGGGTGGGACGGCGTCCCAAAAGGCTTACAGGTCCTGTTTGCAGAAAACACAAGGCACGAGCCAAACTTCAATCAATCCTAGTTTATGATCCGCAAACAATTAAGACATGTATTTTATATCACCGGAAAGCTCTTTCGACAAGGAACACAACTAGATACATTTCCTAAATCAAATTTATCATTTTAGACAACAAAAATCTCGTCGAAAGTTCGTTAAATGTTCCAAAACAAGGTTTCAAGTTCATCAATTGCAATTCAAGTTTCGGGAATCCAATTTATACATATGATATGCCGTTTTGAAGGTAATGAAATGTGTAATACAACTAAACACTTATCAATAACATTAACAAGCATTCAACGCATCAAAAGTTCGTTTTAAGAGTTGTCAAACCCTAACCAAACCTCAAAATCACTAATCATGTTAATGTAAGGTTTTCATGTCAATCAACACACCAAAACGAAGCTATTGAAGTAACTAACACTTTGAACATACAAACATTAACATCTAAACACATTTCATCATCCAAAATCAAAGATTAAGCATACACTTTTCATTATCAAGCTAGTTACACCTAAACATCAAGATCGAGCATACAAATCATATATTCATGTTATACACGAGCCATAGACACTAACTAACAACATATCAAGTCAAAAACACGAATTTGAGAAATCTAGAGTTTTAGAAATGTTACCCAAAATCGATGAAGTTAGTATCAAATCGTAGAGAATGACGAGAGGATTAAGAATATGTAGTCGGATTTGTTGTGAGCTTCCAAGATTGAATTTAGATGATGAATGAATGGAATGGGTTTGTGTGTGTGTTCTTGAGATGGAGAGAAAAGAGATGAGGGAGATGATGGAATGAAAAATGGGTTGACTAGTTGACCTAGTCAACTAGTTTGCCCATTTGGCAACTCCGGTCCCTCGAGTTTCAAAGCGGGTGCGGGATTTAACCGATCGAATATTTTAAGTTACACGGGAGTACGGGAGATATTGAAATCCGATAACGAGAATATTTAAAACGTTACATAACAAAGGATACGAATCTAGATACGAAGGGTATTATTTAAAAAGAAAAAGACGGGCGTTAAAATAATTTAACGGAAAAATGCGGGATGTTACATATAATATATCTTAGTATGATATATATATACAGTTAAATGTCGTTACAACGATAATCGTTACATATATGTCTCGTTTTGAAATCATTAAGTTAGTAGTCTTATTTTTACATATGTATTTCATTGTTAATACACTTAATAATATATTTACTTATCATTTAACATAATTAACCAAGTGTATCAATATCTTAATATGATTCATATGTACCTAGTAAGACGTTGTTATAACGATAATCGTTATATATATCGTTTTCGAGTTTCTTAAATTAATAGTCTCATTTTTATGTATATAACTCATTGTTAAAATACCTAATGAGATACATACTTATAATAAAATCATGTTAACTATATATATAACCATATATATGTCATCGTATAGTTTTTACAAGTTTTAACGTTCGTGAATCACCGGTCAACTTGGGTGGTCAATTGTCTATATGAAACCTATTTCAATTAATCAAGTCTTAACAAGTTTGATTGCTTAACATGTTGGAAACACTTAATCATGTAAATAACAATTTCATTTAATATATATATAAACATGGAAAAGTTCGGGTCACTACAGGTATGATCTGTGAACCTTTATCACGTTCCATTAGAGACTCAGCATGACTTACTATAATATAATTACATTGATCAAGTGTCATTATATTATACTAACTCATGCTTCAATTCCCAACACTACTTCAAAAACATAAATTTTCAGAAATTAGAAACTAAAATAGTTTCTTTTATGATGTAACACAGATAGCGTGAAGAAATAAATGATTTCATATAAGAATAGTTATGAAAATATCTTCATAAATATGGAGGATATTTATAATGGAAGATACGATGATATCTTAGAATTTTTAATATCAGAGGATGATGCGGAAAATCTGTCTGCGAAGGTTTAGAATAAGAAGTAAGATTCTTACTAATGGTTTCAGCAGACACTGAATCATTTGGATTCTTTGAAGGTAGATTTTGTTCTTGTGATTTGTCTACAGCTTCCTTCATACTTTGCTCAACCCGTTTTCCAGTTTCAAACCTTCTCTTTTTATGTGCTTTTCCAACACACTACTCTTTATCATCAAATTTTCGACTGTTAAAGTCGTTTATAGTTTTTGCTGCTTCATTAGCATTTTTCCAAAATTTGTAGAACTAGTTTCTTAGTTTGGGGTGTTTTTCAGAAACTTCACATTCGAAGTATGTAAGTCTAGAAGATAGATGTTATATATATATATATATATATATATATATATATATATATATATATATATATATATATAACTGTTGTTGTAAAAAATGCTGCGAGATTCAAAATACTGATTGCTAATTCCCAGTGGTTGGTATGGAAATTATTGTTACAAGATGTGGATGAGTACATGATAGGGTTTCAATGAGTATAAGAATTTTTCGAAAGGTCAAGGATTAATAAAGTTGTTTGGTAAATTTACTGCTAATGTGGCGGAACATGAAAAGTTCCCAAGTAACAAAACGTATATATCAAGGTTACAATAAGGCTTAATCTGAAAAGTTGAAGTTGACTGGTTGGAAGTGTGATAAAACTGGATACTTTGAAAAGAAATTGCAAGATTATTTTCGGTAATAACAATGCTAAAGGATCTTTCACCGTTTTGAAGTCAAAGTATAGCTTTGAAAGATGTAGAGATCTAAGAATGATGTCACTTGTTAAATCTTGACTTGGATTCTGCTCTGTCAATATCATAATATGTAATTGAATTTGTATGGAAACGATTGTATATCGCTATGAGCATAGTTAATAATTTTTGAATCAAAATTGAAGAATGTACAGTGTAACATATTAATTGCGAACTTATATATTTCTCGGGTATTACCTACCCGTTAAAGATTTCACAATTAATACTTTGTACAAAAGAATTTTTATTACTGTCTTTATGAAAATATATGTATGTATATTTTCTTCAGATGTAACACAGATTTAATGAGTTAATATCATATTAAGCTCATTTAATTTTCGGCTTGACTTAGAAATTATTAATCTCTAAAACATTAAAGATTACATAATCTTTGCGAAGTATTTTGCTAATGTAATCGATACTTCATTATTTATTATTATTGATATTCCTCGATGAAGGATGTTGGTCCTCGTAGAGTTTTTGTGAAGCTTACAAGGCACAGATGATGTTTTCTGAAAAGTTTCGAGTATATTGAAATTGAAAATGTAAAATCAATTATGTAATTGATTAATACACTTGGTTTATTATAAAATGGAATTCATGGAGTTGAAACGGAGATTGTAGTTAACAATGGTTAAGTTGTTAAGGAAGGATGTACATAATTGCATATTAGTAATATGAACTAACCGAGTAGTACCTACCAGTTAAGATTCACACGTAATAGCTTAGTACGAAAATATTTATTTTGATTTCAAAATTCATATATATTAAATATACATAAAATTTCGTCAGGGGAAATGAGTTAATACTTCATCGGTTATTGTTTGGTAACTACGGTGCGTATGACATTGATGCTCGTGGAACAAATTGTGAAGTTGAGGTTTGCGATGCGGATGTTGTTGGTGGTGGTAATGGTACTGTTGGTGTTGTTATCGGTGGTACTGTTGATGCCGGTGATGCTGCTGGTGTTTGTAACCTTTGCACCATATTCTCCAAAGCCACTACCTGAGCACGAAGCTCGTTGACTTCTTCTACTACACCAGGATGATTGGCGGTTCGGACGAGTGGATGAATAAGATCCAAAATTTGAAATAGTATATTATCGTGACGAGATACTCTGAAAATGAGAGAGAAAATGGTGTGTCGAACAGGTTCGCCGGTAAGTGCTTCAGGTTCTTCGCCAAGAGGGCAATGTGGTGGATGAAAGGGATCGCCTTCTTCTTGTCTCCAATAATTAAGTAGGCTACGAACTCATCCCTAATTCATCCAGAATAGATGATGGCTAATTGGTTGATCCATTCCGGTTACACTGTCTTCGGAATTCAGGTGAATATCCATATCGGAATAGCTGTCAGAGTTTGAACTAGATACGGGATCCATCTTGTATAATTAGGGAGATGATTTTTGATATGAATTAGATTATAGAATTTAGTTTGGTAATCTTCAATACATAATTTACATATGTATATATAATACCAAATTCCATAAATCATGGAGAAATTTTCGGAAGATATCAGGAAAAGTTTACAGTAACAGATACGCTAAGATATGAATTTTTGTCTATACACTATTTATGCAATAAATGAAGGAAAACGTGTCTAGACTTAAGAATGATAAGCATGTAATTTCCGACAAGAAATGATAAGCAAAACTTTTAACATGCAGACACGGTCGAAGTCCAGACTTACTAATGCATCTTAACAACTATCAGTTAGACACATTCATGCAAGACCTGGTCGCTAGGACCAACGCTCTGATACCAACTTTAACGATCGCTCCAAATCCATATGGATGAACACGTCATTCATTGATTTCATTGTGAGGTATTTGACCTCTATATGATACGTTTTGTAAACATTGCATTCTTTTGAAAAGGCACACCATAAAAGAATATTTAAATCAAAGGTTTTCAACATCTGATGATTTCTACATATAGACAATCACCGTATATAATAGTTTATAATAGTACTTCCGTTGACAATGCAGTCAAAATAAGGTACATGATGATGAATTGGTGAATGCAACGTTTTCTTGAAAAATATGCCATATAAGACTCCATGCACATAGCTTGTCTATCATATAAGCAAACAGCGGAAGACTTCTAGGGAACCTGAGAATAAACATGCTAACAAGTGTCAACACAAAGGTTGGTGAGTTCATAGTTTGTATGTTTCGCATAATCTGTATATAAAGATGGATCACAAGATTTTAGTTGTTTCATCCAGAAACGTTTATCAAAATATTCTACGAAATTGAGCACCGGTAACTAAACTTAACGTATATATAATTTGTACCATTTGTATAATCATCTTAATAATACACGCAAACCAACGTGTACGCTTCTCAAATAGCATACATCCGTTAAAAGGCTAGTGCTCTAGCCGGACGGGGATATCAAGCCCTATGGATCCATATACTACTACTCGCGCCCACCATTTCTTATAACCGGCAGTTACTAGTTACCAAAGCTAAGGGATTTTCGGTTCAAACTCAGTGTAGAATTTAGTATGTACTTGTATCCATTGTATTTAAAATAAATTGCATGTATTCTCAGTCCAAAAATATATATTGCAAAAGAAATTAAAAATGGATCAATGAAACTCACCTTAGCAGCACATAAAGTTGTTCATCGTAATGTGACCGAAACTCGGTATATCAAATAATCGTAGATCTCAACCTAGAGAACATATGTTGGTCAATAAATGTGTATCAAGCTAGGTCAGGTCATAGTGTATCACAATCCTAATGCTCGAAATTGATATACAAAAGTTATTCAAAGTTGTTTCAAAAAGTCAATTTTGACAATAGTTCAACAAACGAGACGTACCTTATATAAGGATTCATTTACTCGGTTGGTAATATTCAAAAATCCATTTTATCAATCTCGTAAACAAGTTGTTTAAGTATTAATTACAGATTCAAAAAGCAATTCCAATTAATGTCAATTATAATTCAGTTGACCATATCTTTTGATTCGTTCCTCGAAACTATTCGATATCTAAATGAAAAGTTATTGATTTTTCGCCAGCTTTCCGAAAACATGTATATCATATACCTTTTACCCGTAATATATATGTATTTAATTCGTGATTTATTATAAACTGTTTTGTCATAACCCGTCCTTAACCATAAGAACGTGTTAGATAACGTATGATTTCATTGCGAGGTATTGACCTCTATATGCGACATTTTTAAAAGAGAAACTGCATATATTATACATTACAAACCATAACCATTATTTTTGTTACAAGCTTTAGACAATAAAAAGATGATTATCGTTTAGCGATAATCTTCGACTTACAAACTTTACATATAATGATAACAACACGATTTCGAGCATATTTTACAACACAAATCCTTGGGTATGCAGTTTTATTTTTGACACAAATATGCGTACGCAAGATCCTGCTCAAATTCAACATAATGCAGCGGAAGCTTTAGTAATCACCTGAGAATAGACATGTTTTAAAAGGTCAACATAAAGTTAGTGAGATATAGGTTTAATGCCGGCAGCAATATATATATATATAGACCACAAGATTTCGTATATAAACAGTTTAATAAAAATATTCTAAGTGGTTGAGCACTTGGTAACCATACTTAACATTTAATCACGTCGCATATTACCTTTATTATGAAATCTTACTACACCGTACCAAGTGTAGTCACGAAACGAAGTACTGTGCAACCGTTGAATACTGGTCGTCCAGTCCGGTTGGGGTTGTCAGGCCCGATAGATCTATCAACAGGATTCGCGTTTACAATACCGCTGTAAATAACAGTTACCAAGCTACAGGGAAGTATGCCAGTGGTACAACTCAACGTAGAATATATTTTTCAGTTACTTGTGTCCATAACGTAAAACATAAAATACATGTATTCTCATCCCGAAATATTTAGAGTTTAAAAGTGGGACTATATACTCACGTTCGTCTTGAAGATATATATATTTTTGACTTGGTCTTCCGGTTGATATCACGAACCTATCCATATATAATATATCAATACCTTTTCTTTTTAAACAAACGTCACATATATATACTTGTTATACTTTTAATACTTTGAATAATTCCTTAGTCCGTAGTTAGCAGTTCGTTGTTAGTAATTCATTTTTAATGGTTCATTTTTAGATGTTTAATATACCTGCAATGAAATAAATAAAACCCCCAACGAAATAAATAAAACCCCATCGTATATGTATTGGTCGAGATTAATCTTGACCCACGGTACCGGTGTTGTCAAATGACGTGTTGCGTACATAAAGTACCGGTGTTGTCAAATGACGTGTTGCGTACAATCATGGGATCTTATGATTAATCTTCTCGTGTTGTTTACGGGTGATCCTGAACCATATAAAATTGAATTATAAGTACATATATATAAAATATCATGTTAACTTAAAAAGATGTGATTTATTTAATTTTTCCCAATTATTTTCGTGGCTAAACTAGTCTTGGATATCCGATTTTGTTTCGGTCATAGTTTCTTCGTTACAACTCCGTTTTCGTTGATTCAACTTGCCATCTCCTTGGATCGAGTCCCTCTTTAAGACTATGAACTATAAATACCTTAGTTTGTATTCAAAATCACACGGCATAGGTCAAACTTTAGTGAAACTTATGAAGTTAATCATTTTCCATCATGTAAACAACCTTAAATGATTATTTTTCTAAAAATACTTATACTTTGAGTTAAATCATGAAATTTTTATGTGTTATCATATTCATAGTAAAAATCATTTTTCCAGAAAATAAACCTCCAATTCAAAGTTTAAGATGGTTTTTAATTATCCAACCCAAAACAGCCCCCGGTGGCACTCCGACGTCGTAAAAACAGTTTTTAAGATAATCTTTGAAAAACCAAGTTATACCTTGTTAAATTAGCATATATTTAAGTTATATTACAGGTCTTGGAGTATTTTAAAAGTTAAGTTAGAAGGATCTATTTAGTTTGCAAACAAGTTTGAAAACATTCAAACTATGTTCTTGTTGTTAAAATTTTATACCACAAAATAAGATAGCTATATATATATGAATCGAATAAGGTTATGAACATAGATTCTACCTCAAGTTCCTTGGACAAGGTTGTTGTAAAAGAGGAGTAAGAACCTAGAACCAAAAGGGTGATGGAAGTGGATGAAAGATTGGAAGTAAGTTGGTGTTCTTGGAAGGATTTCTTGAAGTGTTTTTGTAAGGTTTTCTTATGAGGTTTAAGTGTTGTTTTTGAAGCTAAATGATGGGGAAAATGCTTGGAGATGATCAAGTATGAAGTTAAGAGTATTTTGAGAGAGAAATGGAAGTGTAAGTATGAGAAAATGGGGTAAAGAAATGGTGTGCATGCATAAAAACGTTTTTAGGTTATAAAGGAAAAAAAAGATACCTAACTTTGTTTTCTTGCTAAATAATTCATGCTACTTGACAAATGGTTGGTTCCACATGTTTCTTAATCATTTAAGGCTGCTAAGGAGCAGATTTTTATTGGTATATACCAATAGTAAATACATCTAGAAGCTGCGTATGATACGGGTACATATACCCTAGGTATACGTATAGAAATCTTTGAGAAAACGGAACGAGGATTCAAATATAGTTATATTTTGTAAATATACTTATATTGTTTTATGTATTTAAGTCTTTAAAAGTGATTAAATACATTACTTATACGATATATGTATAAACATTATAGGTCATAAGTATTTAAGTCAAATAACGTTACGTGTGGTTATCGTTTTGAAAACTTAAG
Source organism: Rutidosis leptorrhynchoides (assembly GCF_046630445.1). NCBI lineage: Eukaryota > Viridiplantae > Streptophyta > Magnoliopsida > Asterales > Asteraceae > Rutidosis > Rutidosis leptorrhynchoides. The sequence continues at coordinate 209,357,870 of NC_092338.1, read as the reverse complement.
TTAGTAGTTTCAAAATATACTTATAACTTATTGTTATTAATACAAAATGAGATATTAAAACATTCTTAGGTCATGTTAAATATGTATATATACATATATATACACAAACGTATAATTATCATATATTGTATAGTTCGTGATATCATCGGTCAAACTAGACGGTCAAACGTTGTGTAAAACTCTTTTCGAAAAATGTAAGTCTCGACAATTTGGATTGCTTATCATGTTGGTAAGGTTTAATTTATGTAAATATTAATCTTATAAGTATAGAACGATCGAAAAAGTGCGGGTCGTTACATTACCTCCCCGTTAAATAAATTTCGTCCCGAAATTTTAAAATTGTACCTATTTTGCGTCATCGAGAAACAAGTGTGGATACTTTTGTTTCATCTGATCCTCCCGTTCCCACGTAAACTCGGGACCTCTTCGAGCATTCCAACGAACCTTAACGATCGGTATGTTGCTCTGCTTGAGCTGTTTAACTTCACGGTCCATGATTTCGATTGGTTCTTCGACGAATTGTAGTTTCTCGTCGACATGGATTTCTTCAAGAGGAATGGTGAGGTCTTCCTTTGCAAGACACTTCTTAAGGTTCAAGACGTGAAAGGTATTATGTACTCCGGCGAGTTGTTGCGGTAACTCGAGTCGATAAGCTACCGGTCCAATGCGTTCGATGATCTTGAACGGGCCTACATATCTTGGGTTCAGTTTACCCCTTTTTCCAAAACGTATCACACCTTTCCAAGGTGACACCTTTAGCATAACCATGTCACCGATCTGAAACTCTAATGGTTTCCTTCGGACATCGGCGTAGCTCTTTTGGCGACTACGGGCTGTTTTCAATCTCTCCTTGATTTGTACTATCTTCTCAGTCGTTTCGTGTATGATCTCGGGACCAGTTAAATGTCGATCTCCTACTTCATTCCAACAGATAGGAGATCTACACTTCCTTCCATACAATGCTTCGAATGGTGCAGCTTTAATGCTCGCATGATAACTATTATTATACGAGAATTCTGCTAACGGTAAATACTTATCCCATCCGTTTCCAAAATCGATCACACATGCCCTGAGCATGTCTTCAAGAGTCTGAATTGTTCTTTCACTCTGCCCGTCGGTTTGCGGATGATATGCGGTACTCATATCCAGACGAGTTCCTAGTGCCTCCTGTAGTGATTGCCAGAACTTTGAGGTAAATCTACTATCACGATCAGATATAATGGAAATAGGTATTCCATGCCTTGAAACAACTTCCTTTATATACAATCGTAATAGTTTCTCCATTCTATCCGTTTCCTTTATAGGCAAGAAATGTGCAGACTTGGTGAGACGATCAACAATCACCCAAATGGTGTCGTAACCCCAGGCAGTCTTTGGTAACTTCGTGATGAAATCCATGGTAATACCATCCCATTTCCATTCTGGGATTTCTGGTTGTTGAAGTAACCCTGACGGCTTCTGGTGTTCTGCTTTGACCTTGGAACAAGTTAAACACTCCCCAACATATGTTGCTACGTCTGTCTTTAAATTAGGCCACCAATAACATGTCTTAAGATCTTGATACATCTTTCCAACTCCAGGATGTATCGAGTATCTTGTCTTATGTGCCTCGTTCAATATCAACTTCCTTAATCCACCCAACTTCGGTACCCAAATACGATTTGAAAAATATCGAATTCCGTCTTCCCGTATAACGAGTTGCTTCTCATACTTCTTCATTATTTCATTTCTTATGTTTTCTTTATTGAGTGCTTCTTGTTGAACCTCTTTGATTTGTGAGTTGAGATTCATGCGAATTTTTATGTTCATTGCTCGAACTCGGATTGGTTCTCGTTCCTTTCTGCTTAGAGCATCGGCCACTACGTTCGCTTTCCCGGGATGATAGCGAATTTCACAATCATAGTCGTTTATTAACTCGACCCACCTACGTTGCCTCATGTTCAATTGTTTCTGATCAAAAATATGTTGAAGGCTTTTATGATCAGTAAACACAGTGAATTTAACCCCATACAAGTAGTGTCTCCACATCTTCAATGCAAACACAACTGCTCCCAATTCTAGATCATGCGTCGTATAATTCCGCTCGTGAATCTTCAATTATCGGGATACGTATGCTATCTCTTCCGTTGCATAAGAACGCAACCAAAACCTTGTCGTGAAGCGTCACAATATATTTCAAAATCATCGTTCCCTTCTGGTAACGATAAAATAGGCGCCGTAGTTAACTCCTTCTTTAGTATTTGAAATGCGTTCTCCTGCTCAGAGGTCCATTCATATTTCTTCCCTTTTTGCGTTAACGCTGTCAACGGCTTAGCTATTCGGGAAAAATCTTGAATAAACCTTCTATAATAACCGGCTAAACCCAAAAATTGGCGTATCTGCGTTGGTGTCTTAGGAGTCTCCCATTTTTCAATGGCTTCAATTTTTGCTGGATCAACCTGAATTCCTTTGCTACTAACAACGTGGCCAAGAAATTGCACTTCTTTCAACCAGAAAGCACATTTAGAAAATTTAGCATATAGCTGTTCTTTTCTTAACAACTCTAATATCAACCTTAAATGCTGCTCATGCTATTGCTCACTCTTGGAATAGATAAGAATATCATCAATGAAAACGATAACAAACTTATCTAAATATGGACTACAAACTCGATTCATGAGGTCCATGAATACAGCTGGCGCATTTGTCAACCCAAACGGCATGACCAAAAATTCGTAATGACCATAACGTGTCCGAAAAGCAGTTTTCGGTATATCTTCTTCTTTGACACGTAATTGATGATAGCCCGATCTTAGGTCAATTTTCGAGTACACACATGATCCTTGGAGTTGATCAAATAAGTCGTCAATTCTCGGTAGTGGATACCGATTCTTGATAGTTAACTTATTTAATTCACGATAATCTATACACATTCGGAAAGATCCGTCTTTCTTCTTGACGAATAAAATTGGAGCTCCCCACGGTGAAGTACTTGGTCGTATGAATCCACGATCCAGTAATTCTTTTAACTGACTCTGAAGTTCTTTTAACTCGGACGGTGCAAGTCTATATGGAGCACGGGCAACCGGTGCAGCTCCTGGTACAAGATCTATTTGAAATTCTACAGATCTAAATGGAGGTAATCCCGGCAACTCTTCCGGAAATACTTCAGGAAAATCTCTTGCCACAGGCACGTCATTGATGCACTTCTCTTTTTCTTTCTTTTCGACTTTATTAACATGTGCTAAGATAGCATAGCACCCTTTCTTCAAGCACTTTTGAGCTTTCAAATAACTAATGAGTTTTAGCTTTGAGTTACCCTTCTCTCCATAAATCATTACTGGCATTTTATTCTTACGAGGAATGCGAATTGCCTTCTTGGCGTACACAACTTCAGCTCCTATTTTGGACATCCAGTCCATGCCGACTATTACATCAAAACTTCCTAATTCTACGGGTATCAAATCAATCTTAAATGTTTCTCCGGCTAAATTTATTTTACAATCACGGCAAATTTTATCGGCTTTAATTAGTTTACCATTAGCTAACTCAATCATGTACTTAGCATCTAGAGGTAATGATGAACAATTCAATTTAGCGTGAAAGTCTCTACACACGTAACTTCTATCAGCACCAGTATCAAATATAATAGATGCGGATAAGTTATTAATGGTAAACGTACCCGTAACAAGCTCCGGGTCTTCACACGCCTCTCTAGCATTAATAACAAATGCTCTTCCACGTGCAGATCCATTATTCTTCTCTGGATTCGGACACTGGCTCTTATAGTGACCTTGTTTTCCACACCCATAACAAGTAATGGTAGCCAAAGCAGTTCTATTTGCATTGGTGGCAGGAGTCTTGGTACCATTTGTATTTGTAACGAGAGCCCTACAATCTTCAGCAAGATGACCCTTTCGATTACATTTGTTGCATACCACATTACAGTAGCCAGAGTGATGTTTGTGGCATCGGTTGCATAAAGGATTTTGTCCTTTGTAACCAAAGCTTGAACCACTACCTGCACCTTGTATGGTTTCTTGTTTCTTAAAAGATTGTTGTTGGTTACCTCGATCATAATTTCCATTCCACTTTCTTTTGTTACCTGATACCTTCACATCAGTATTGGATGCTTTCTTATCCATGATGACCTGATCCATTAGCTCGTTTGCCATGGTTATAGCTTCATGAATTGTCTTAGGTTTCGATGCTGTAACGTTTGCCTTGACCTTTTTGGGCAAACCATCTTTGTACATTTCAATCTTTCGTTCTTCGGTTGGAACCAATTCAGGACATAGCAAAACTAATTCCATGAATCGCTGATTGTAGTTGGTGATTTCAGTACCAACAACCTTCAGGCTTCGTAATTCATCTTCCAACTTCCTAACCTCGTTCCTTGGACAATACTCGTTGATTAACATTGTTTTGAATTCTTCCCAAGGAGTATCATAAGCTACATCTCCTCCTACAGCCTTCACATAATTTTTCCACCACGTGAGTGCACTATCTTGTAAAGTGCACGATGCATACTTGGTCATGTCCTTTTCAACACAACCACTTATTTTAAACACAGTCTCCATCTTTTCTATCCACCGGGTTAAACCGATCGGTCCTTCTGTTCCACTGAATGATGAGGGCTTGCAAGCTTGAAAAGTTTTGTAAGTGCACCCCACACGAGGATTTGGGTTAACTGCAGCACCTCTTGCAGCCTCGACCCATAACATTCTGTCGTTCACTCGCTGATTGATGAGTTCCTGGATTTCTTGTTCCGTCATTCGGTTCAATCGCGCCATATTCTTCTATAAGAATGAAAAGAAAATAATTATTCACATGGAATATTATAGATGTAGTGTATATTTACAGTACATTATAGCTTATTAATAATATGAACCAGGTATTATTATAAAAGCCTTTTCTTCTTATTAGCGTTTTATAATTATATCTAGGGTAGTACCTACCCGTTAATGTCCATACTTAATAGCTTAGTACAGAATCAATTACTACCATCTAAGTAATACTTAACCATGGAAAATTATTGCATTTCACACTTCACTATTTTACATATGCTTATCTTACATCGAACATTAAGCAAACCACACTAATAATATTATACAAAACATTATATGATCCCATGGTTTAATACGGCAGCGCATCGTTTGGTCTATTTTCTAGGACGTTTAGGTTCAAAGAATCGCTTAACGCTTATCCTGGCTGTCTGCCTATATTTTGGCTGTGGGGCTGAAGAACTGGATGCCGGGATAGAACGAATAGGAATAGCGGGAATAGGGGTGGTAGTGTCTAGTGGAGTTGGTGCCACATCATCCTTACTAAACTCGGGATTTGAATTTTCTAATTCATTAGCCTTTCGTTTCTTTCCTAGTTCGAACTCGTCTTTTGTAATTTCCTGTATTTCTTCCTCGGGTTCACTTTCCTCCTCGGGTTCACTTTCCTCCTCGGGTTCACTTTCCTCCTCGGGTTCACTTTCCTCCTCGGGTTCACTTTCCGGGTTCTCTATAGTCGGTTCATCCGGAATTTGTGAGTCTTCCCCAAAGATATTATTTTCGTCATCGGATAGGTTAATGACTGGAACACCATCTGAAGATTCTGGTTCGGAGTCGCTGAATGTGATGACAAGTTTTGAGCCCGACATCTATCACACAACAACTAACCCATTAGTACTACATAATATTTACATATAAATTTTAACCAACAATGATAAGCAATGGTTTTTAAATCAGACCCGGTCAAAGTCCAGACTTACTAATGTATCCTAACGACTTATCGGTTAGACACACAAATGCAAACCTGGTTCGCTAAGACCACCGCTCTGATACCACATGTCATAACCCATCCTTAACCATAAGAACGTGTTAGATAACGTATGATTTCATTGCGAGGTATTGACCTCTATATGCGACATTTTTAAAAGAGAAACTGCATATATTATACATTACAAACGATAACCATTATTTTTGTTACAAGCTTTAGACAATAAAAAGATGATTATCGTTTAGCGATAATCTTCGACTTACAAACTTTACATATAATGATAACAACACGATTTCGAGCATATTTTACAACACAAATCCTTGGGTATGCAGTTTTATTTTTGACACAAATATGCGTACGCAAGATCCTGCTCAAATTCAACATAATGCAGCGGAAGCTTTAGTAATCACCTGAGAATAGACATGTTTTAAAAGGTCAACATAAAGTTGGTGAGATATAGGTTTAATGCCGGCAGCAATATATATATATATAGACCACAAGATTTCGTATATAAACAGTTTAATAAAAATATTCTAAGTGGTTGAGCACTTGGTAACCATACTTAACATTTAATCACGTCGCATATTCCCTTTATTATGAAATCTTACTACACCGTACCAAGTGTAGTCACGAAACGAAGTACTGTGCAACCGTTGAATACTGGTCGTCCAGTCCGGTTGGGGTTGTCAGACCCGATAGATCTATCAACAGGATTCGCGTTTACAATACCGCTGTAAATAACAGTTACCAAGCTACAGGGAAGTATGCCAGTGGTACAACTCAACGTAGAATATATTTTTCAGTTACTTGTGTCCATAACGTAAAACATAAAATACATGTATTCTCATCCCGAAATATTTAGAGTTTAAAAGTGGGACTATATACTCACGTTCGTCTTGAAGATATATATATTTTTGACTTGGTCTTCCGGTTGATATCACGAACCTATCCATATATAATATATCAATACCTTTTCTTTTTAAACAAACGTCACATATATATACTTGTTATACTTTTAATACTTTGAATAATTCATTAGTCCGTAGTTAGCAGTTCGTTGTTAGTAATTCATTTTTAATGGTTCATTTTTAGATGTTTAATATACCCGCAATGAAATAAATAAAACCCCCAACGAAATAAATAAAACCCCATCGTATATGTATTGGTCGAGATTAATCTTGACCCACGGTACCGGTGTTGTCAAATGACGTGTTGCGTACATAAAGTACCGGTGTTGTCAAATGACGTGTTGCGTACAATCATGGGATCTTATGATTAATCTTCTCGTGTTGTTTACGGGTGATCCTGAACCATATAAAATTGAATTATAAGTACATATATATAAAATATCATGTTAACTTAAAAAGATGTGATTTATTTAATTTTTCCCAATTATTTTCGTGGCTAAACTAGTCTTGGATATCCGATTTTGTTTCGGTCATAGTTTCTTCGTTACAACTCCGTTTTCGTTGATTCAACTTGCCATCTCCTTGGATCGAGTCCCTCTTTAAGACTATGAACTGTAAATACCTTAGTTTGTATTCAAAATCACACGGCATAGGTCAAACTTTAGTGAAACTTATGAAGTTAATCATTTTCCATCATGTAAACAACCTTAAATGATTATTTTTCTAAAAATACTTATACTTTGAGTTAAATCATGAAATTTTTATGTGTTATCATATTCATAGTAAAAATCATTTTTCCAGAAAATAAACCTCCAATTCAAAGTTTAAGATGGTTTTTAATTATCCAACCCAAAACAGCCCCCGGTGGCACTCCGACGTCGTAAAAATAGTTTTTAAGATAATCTTTGAAAAACCAAGTTATACCTTGTTAAATTAGCATATATTTAAGTTATATTACAGGTCTTGGAGTATTTTAAAAGTTAAGTTAGAAGGATCTATTTAGTTTGCAAACAAGTTTGAAAACATTCAAACTATGTTCTTGTTGTTAAAATTTTATACCACAAAATAAGATAGCTATATATATATGAATCGAATAAGGTTATGAACATAGATTCTACCTCAAGTTCCTTGGACAAGGTTGTTGTAAAAGAGGAGTAAGAACCTAGAACCAAAAGGGTGATGGAAGTGGATGAAAGATTGGAAGTAAGTTGGTGTTCTTGGAAGGATTTCTTGAAGTGTTTTTGTAAGGTTTTCTTATGAGGTTTAAGTGTTGTTTTTGAAGCTAAATGATGGGGAAAATGCTTGGAGATGATCAAGTATGAAGTTAAGAGTATTTTGAGAGAGAAATGGAAGTGTAAGTATGAGAAAATGGGGTGAAGAAATGGTGTGCATGCATAAAAACGTTTTTAGGTTATAAAGGAAAAAAAAGATACCTAACTTTGTTTTCTTGCTAAATAATTCATGCTACTTAACAAATGGTTGGTTTCACATGTTTCTTAATCATTTAAGGCTGCTAAGGAGCATATTTTTATTGGTATATACCAATAGTAAATACATCTAGAAGCTGCGTATGATACGGGTACATATACCCTAGGTATACGTATAGAAATCTTTGAGAAAACGGAACGAGGATTCAAATATAGTTATATTTTGTAAATATACTTATATTGTTTTATGTATTTAAGTCTTTAAAAGTGATTAAATACATTACTTATACGATATATGTATAAACATTATAGGTCATAAGTATTTAAGTCAAATAACGTTACGTATGGTTATCGTTTTGAAAACTTAAGTTAGTAGTTTCAAAATATACTTATAACTTATTGTTATTAATACAAAATGAGATATTAAAACATTCTTAGGTCATGTTAAATATGTATATATACATATATATACACAAACGTATAATTATCATATATTGTATAGTTCGTGATATCATCGGTCAAACTAGACGGTCAAACGTTGTGTAAAACTCTTTTCGAAAAACATAAGTCTCGACAATTTGGATTGCTTATCATGTTGGTAAGGTTTAATTTATGTAAATATTAATCTTATAAGTATAGAATGATCGAAAAAGTGCGGGTCGTTACATGTTTAATTACGAAATTTAGCATACAAGCATGTATAAATATATACACTCGAGCACTAGTATGTATACACTATTAATTTATAAACTATAAAATATAAATGCTTATGTATTAATATTGAGATTCAACATTGTAGAAAAGTACGTAGACGTAACGGAGATGATAAACACTAAGTTTGATTCACAATTATACCCCCGAACATTACCCATAACCTTCTTGGCAATAACCCATAATTTCCTTAGCTTTAATTCACTCGAAAATCATTTTTGAAATCGTTTGAACATGACCTCGTCGTAGTATTTTATGTATAATATTACGAAAAATAATATTAATACTACTGATAATAATAAGATTAATATTAATATTAATCTTTAATAATAATAATTATAATAATTATAATAATAATAATAATAATAATAATAATAATAATAATATAAATAATATAAATATTACGGAGTATATATCTATATCTGTGTAAGTGTGTGTGATGTTCGAGCAAAACAATTGAATTTATAGTACCTTTTCTGAAAAAGCACACCATGCGATCGCATGGGATTTGTGCTTCAAGGCCATGCGATCGCATGGCCCTCTGATCCAGCTCACAAACTTTTAACTTTTTGTTTGTCGACATAATTTTATATAATATATATAATATATTTAATTTATATAATTAATTATATATTATATTAAATTCACATGCATAGTTGACTTGTAATTTTTGTTCCGATAAGTCGTACGTCATCACTCGACTTATGTCCCGGTTCTGGTTTTTCAAATGTCCTTTCGTACGCTGAGAAAACTTGTATTTTACATTTCGTGTCACGTACCTTTGTCAAAATATAGCCTTAAATTATCCCTAAACTATACCACTCAAAGTATATCTTAAACTTTCGAGTATTTTGATCATTTACTTCTAAAAATCATCATCTCGCTATTTGTTAATATATATATAATAACAATTCGTTTTTATGACCAAGTTAATATTATATTTTATCGTATTGTTAAATATATATTTTCGATATTAATAAACACGTTTTAAAGTACATATCACAAGTTATTCATATATCTAATTCCAACAGTTGATATTCCTTATTATTGTATGTGTCCAAATTACGTTATTTAAACAAACACTTTACCATTTATTTCGAATACCGTTAAGAATGAATCATTTCCCAAATCAACGTGGACCTTACAACAGAGACCCGTAAGAATATCATAATCCTTAAGGGACTCAATAATTATCTTTTAATTCAATCGTTTGGCATAATCTTTTAACTATGTATCTAAATATATCAATAAGATAATCAAACCAATAAGTTTAATGCACAGTATCATATACTCAACACTTTGTTACGTTTTCAAGTTATGGTATATATATATGTATCTATTTACCTATAATTGTTCGCGAATCGTTGAGAACAATCGAAAGGTAATTAAATAGTTCAAAAATTTTGAGATTCAACTTTACAGACTTTGCTTATCGTGTCGGAAACGTTAAAGATTAAGTTTAAATTTAGTCAAAAATTTCCGGGTCATCACAGTAAGTATGTTGTATTGAACCACAAGATTTAATATAAAGTTAATTATCCAAATCGTTTGCATTCCAATGTTGTTGTACGTTCGCGAGCACCCAATTATCAAGACTTAACTGTTTTACGAACCCCGTTATCATAGTTTTAGAACCTACACTATACCCAAAAATATAATTCATCTACTAACGGTAGCGAACCGTCCGAATGAAGGCGCGTCAAGCCCGTATGGATCCACACAACATAAGTTCACGTTTACACCCTACAAGTGTAACTAATGATAATTGAATTGAGGCTTTTTGTTCTAACTCTCATGTGGAATGTTTGTTTGCGTACTTGTGTCCAAAGTATAAAAGTATAAAACGTATATGTTTCTCATCCCATGATTTAAAGAATAAAAGTTGTTGAAAAGATGGGACTATGATCTCACCTCGAGTGCACGAGTATGTAGGTACTTCACAAAGTAAACGTGTGCAAGAACGAATGCTAGTGTTGACCTAAACAATAGGTCGTAACAATATCGGTAAAGTATGAAGTCGGTCAAAGTTGTTCAATTAGTCCTATTGCTCGTTATGACTCGATTATATAGCATGTGAGTCAAGTTTCATGCAAGATATAAGTATAAAAGCATGTTAGAACGATTGCATAAGTATTTGGTTAAGTTTGACTAAAAGTCAAACTTTGGTCAAGTCAAAGTCAACGAAAAAGTCAACACGTTCGGGTCGGGTCTCGGACAATTTTTATGAGTTATATAATCATATATGAGCAGCTTAGAACAAGTTACATGTTAATCGGAGGTGTGTAGCATAGTTAGAATTAAACGAAAAATGACCAAGTTAGACAGCCCCTTGCAGTTCATCTAAAATGGCTGGACGGCGTCCAGCAATGAAGGCCTGAATGGCGTCCAAAGTTTGGGACGGCGTCCAAACACCTGGGCTGCTGGATTTGCTGAAATTTCACAAGTGCACGAACCAAACTTCAAACCAACACAAATCATGAACCGTAAACATTCAAAGCGCATAACATACATCATTGGAAAGGTAATTTAACGAGGAATACAACTAAACACATTTCATCAACCAAATCCAACATTTACGATAACCGAATTCTCGTCGAATGATCATTTAATGATCACCATTTAATGTTTCAAGCTCATAAACGCAATTAATGATTCGAAAACGTAACACACACATATAATACGCCGTTTCGTAGGTAATTATGCATACAATACTACTAAACACTTACAAACAATATTGCAAAGCATTTAATGCATCAAAATTCACATTTAAGGCTACCAAACCCTAACCAAAAATCATAAACTCATCAATCATGTTAATGGAGTCTTTCCTAGTCAACCTACATACCAAATTGAAGCTAGTGATGCTAGTAACACATTTAATACTTGCACTTTAACATCTATTAACATTTAATTAATCAAATCTCAAGATTAAACAAGTCATTTTTCAAGTTTAAGCTAGTTACACCAAAATGACAAGAAAAAGCAATTAAATCACATATTCATGTTAGACTTGAGCCATAGACACTAATTAACACTTTTATAGGTCAAAACACTAAGAACAAGAAATCTAGAGTTTTTGAAAAGTTACCCAAAAGAGATGAAGTTGGTATGGAATTGAAGAGGAAGATGCAAGGATTCCAAATATGTAATTTGTTTTGATGTTAGCTTGCTAGATTTGAAATGGATGACGATTCTTTGTTGTGTGAGTTTGAGAGTAAAAGTGGAAGTAGTAAGGAAATGAGGAGGTGAATGAGTGGAGGAAGATAGAGGTTGACCATTTGATCTAGTCAAGACTTTGGTCACATGGCAATATTGGTCCCTCGAGTTTAAAAACGGGTGCGAGAATTAACTAGATGAATTATTTTAAATGCGCATTTTAACTGAAGATGTTATAATTAAATAACGAACTTAAAATAGTTAAATGGAAAGTAAACGGAAAAAGGTGGGTTATTACATTACCTACTCCTTAAAAGAGATTTCATCCCGAAATTTAGGTAGATGTAAGGTGTTGCTTCCTTCTCGGGATCTTGCGTTGCCAACTCTACGAATAAGTGATGATACATTCTTTGCATTTGATCTTGTCTTTCCCAAGTAAACTCGGGTCCTCTTTTAGCATTCCAACGGATTTTGACAATCGGGATTTTACTTTGTTTTAGCGTCTTGACGGAGTGGTCCACAATTTCGACCGGTTCTTCTACGAAATGAAGTTTGTCATCAATAGTAAGCTCCTCGAGGGAGATGAAGAGTTCGGGTTCGGCAAGGCACTTCTTCAAGTTTGATACATGGAAAGTGATGTGCGAGCAGAGATGTATGAAATACTATTATTGTTATATACGAAATAAGGTACAATTTACACAAGTTTTAATTAATTTATGGATGGGATATACCTAAACCTTGCTACAACACTATAGGCAGTCTACCTAATCGTAGAGTAGTGTAGTTTTTAGTAAGTCTGGTTCGTTCCATAGGGAGCTAGTTTATTACGTACACTATATTATTAAACACTTATATTTTTACAAAATATATATAAGTAGTTATTATTATTATAAAGGGGTGTTTACCGTTTAACGACCGGTTTGTCAATTTTTATATTTTTGCGTAAAGATAAATGACAATAAAATAAATTGCGATAATTAAATTGCGTTAATAAATAAAAGTACGATGAAATATGAAATATAAGTATTATGCTTATTTAAACTTCCGTAATCATGATGTTTGACGTTTTGATTTTAATTTATTACCCTGGGTTAATTGTCCTTTGTCCTGGTTTATTTGATACATCTATCTGGTTTTTGTCTATAATAGTCCATCGGTCATAAATATAAAATGCGAGTGCCCTCGTCAAATTACCCTTATACCCGAAGTCAAATATTCCAACTAATTAACGATTTAAACTGTGACGCGGTTTTCACTTCTGTCAACAATTACACCAGTTGTCACTGTATGTAATCCACCCCTGTTTTAATTAGATATGAATATTAATTTATCCACTTGATCAGTTTGAATAATCAATTACCCAACCAGAATAATTAATTAAATAATTGTAAAAGTTTCCGTATAAACGTCACTAAATAGGACAATCATAATCATTATTAATTATTAGGTTAATTAATTTGAAGATAGGTTCGACAGACTCCAATGAGTTGTCACTCGATTAGATAATACCCCCCATCTATTAATAGTCCATAGTCCAATATCCACAGGTGTCGGTCTTTGTTCAAACCTTAATTATGATCCAAGGTTCAATAACCCCATCTTAATATTTAGTCCAACATCACGATTACTTCGGCTCAAATAAGCATATTAATAACTTAGTTATGAGACATTAATTTAAAAAGGAAGAACATAGCTTACAGTGGTTATTAATAGCGTAGCGTTACACGGACAGAGTTTTGACTTTAAAACCCGTAAAACATTCTTACAATAACCTTATTATCAAAATTAACTTAACTTAAAATTATAATATAAATATAAATTATGAATATAGAGTACAGAAAGAAAGAAAGAAGAGTGTGAAGAAGTGTGTTGAACTCGTTCGAAAATGTGGCAATTTATAGAGTTGGCTAGGATTCCTCATCCATGCGATCGCATGGTTTTAAAGCTGATCGCATGGCCAGCTGGATCAGATATTTTGCTTTTCAAAAACGTGGGCTGCTGAGTTATTATTATATATAATATATTATATATAATTTTATATAATTATATATATATTATATTATATTCTTGTGCATAGTTGACTTGTAATTTTAGCTCCGTTGAGTCATACGTTTTTTCTCGGTTTATGTCTCGGTTCTGGATTTTCGAACGTCTTTTTGTGTGCTTAGATATCTTGTACTTTGCGTTTCGCAACTTGTAATTCGCACAAAAATAATTTTCCTTAACTCCCAAAATCCGCGCAAGTCTTTAACTCACTTTTAGTGGCACTTTCGAGTGCACTATGGCTTTAGTGGCACTTTTTCAGCTTTAGTGGCACTTTTTCTTCAATTCTTTAATCTTCGTGCTTTGACTTCGCATTTATTTATTTAAACGATTACAACTTAAAAATAGAACAATTACAACTAAAAACTTTACATATTGGGATGATATTGCGACTAAATATATGTTCGTTTGGAGCAATATCAAATATCCCCACACTTGAACGTTACTTTTCCTCAAGCAATACAGAACTTGAAATAAAATCACACTTCACTCGAATCACTTTTTTATTCTCACACTTTATACATCAGTGATTTTGAAACAGCGGTATGAACAATGATAGTAATATTGTGGTTTACAGTCCCACATGACTATGAAAATTTAGATCCTTTAAGGAAATTAGATCGTTATGAAAACATTTGATCTTGTTGAGTTCTAAATGACTGATCAAACCTCTCATTCGTTTGGGTTTGAGATGCAATAAATTGTCTTTGAGACTCAACTAGCTTTAATACCATTTCTTCCAGATTTGACTTTTTCTCTTCGGTTTGTTGTGGTGGTTTATACAAGCCAGGTCTTTGTTGATTGAAAGTGTTGATTTGAGTTGGTTGGTTATTCAGACCTTGTTGGTTGTATGAGTTATTGTTGGGTCCATTTGGATTGTAAAGAATGTTTTGATTTCGATTAATGTTTGGCCTTGGCGGTTGATAATTATTTTGATAATTATTTCCCGGCCTTTGGTTCATGTAGGAAACATTCTCACGTTGTTCCATCATTTGTTCAACATTACAATCTTTCGTTAAGTGTGGTCCACCGCATTGCTCACAACTGATTCGTATTGCGTGAATATCTTTAGTCATCTTTTCCATTCGTCTCTCAAAAGCATCTATTTTTGCGAAAACGAAATCAAAGTCATGGCTAGAATCAGCTCTAGCTCTAATGACCCGTCCTAATCTATCTGGACGAATACATTACATTGGGTTACATCGCGAGG
Organism: Rutidosis leptorrhynchoides; assembly: GCF_046630445.1. Classification (NCBI taxonomy): domain Eukaryota; kingdom Viridiplantae; phylum Streptophyta; class Magnoliopsida; order Asterales; family Asteraceae; genus Rutidosis; species Rutidosis leptorrhynchoides. The sequence continues at coordinate 209,342,667 of NC_092338.1, read as the reverse complement.
TACTTGACCTCTATATGATACGTTTTACAAACATTGCATTCATTTTTAAAAGATATACTTTCATTTCATCGAAAGTTGACGGCATGCATACCATTTCATAATATATCCAACTATAATTGACTTAATAACAATCTTAATGAACTCAACGAATCGAATGCAACGTCTTTTGAAATATGTCATGAATAACGCCAAGTAATATCTGTAAATGAGAAAATGCACAACGGAAGATTTCTTTCATACCTTAGAATAAACATGCTTTCAAGTATCAACCAAAAGGTTGGTGAGTTCATTAGTTTATCCTAATCAATCATTTCCATAATTTTAATAGCCCACAAGATTTTTCATTTTATAAAATATAATTCCCATAGCAGAATCCTCTCGTCTACATATAGGTAAAATCATTCATATGGTGAACACCTGGTAACTGACATTAACAAAATGCATATAGAATATCCCCAAAACAGAATCCTCTCATCTGTATAACAGAGTCCTCTCGTCTGTATAATAATCGAAGTACTAAAGCATCCGTAACCAGGATGGGGTTTGTTAGGCCCATAGATCTATCTTTAGGATTCGCGTCAATTAGGGGTGCACTAATTCTCAAAATTAGTGATGTTCCCTAATTCTTAGGCTACCAAGCAAAAAGGGGTATATTCGGCTTCGATCATTCAACCATATAATGTAGTTTCGATTATGTGTCTATTTCGTAAAACATTTATAAAAGCAGCGCATGTATTCTCAGTCCCAAAAATATATATTGAAAAGGCATTTAAAAAGGGAGCAAATGAAACTCACCTAATGTATTTTGTAGTAAAAATACATATGACTATATTGAACAATGCAGGGTTGGCCTCGGATTCACGAACCTATATCATTTGTATATTTATTAATACACATAATCGTATCGAGAAATTATATATATATATATATATATATATATATATATATATATATATATATATATATATATATATATATATATATATATATATATATATATATATATATATATATATATATACTTGTTATAATATAAGTTATTTAGATGAATTTAATATATTTAGTTCATATATTTTGTATAATTATTATTTATCATAAATGATAAAACTGTATATTAAAGATTAATATATATATTTATATATATTAATTGATATCTACATATAGCTTAATTAATATCTTTTTAATAATAAAATGTAACACCCCATTCCAACTAGGAAATGGAAGGTCACATTTATTTATTACTAAATTATTGAAACCAAAAATAGTCTAACAATATTAAACGACAAAGTCTAAAGCAACTGAATTATTAAAATCACTAATAAAACTTAAAGTCTCCAAATCTTAACATAAGTCTGAATAGTTATTAATAAGTGTAGTCTCTAAGGCATCTTCCAATCCATAAGCTCTCTCACTCATCCCATATGATCTGATTACCTGCCGCAGGAAAAGAAAAATGTGGCTGAGCTAATAGCTCAGTGCGCAGATGTTGACAGATATAAACAGTAATAATAAACATTTTAAAGTATAAGAACGGAAGGAATTAAATAACATTATTTTTACATTTATTTTATAAGTCCCCATCGATTACCACCACAACACCAAAGTAAGAAATGAAATAAGGCTGAAGCAACGAGGGGTTGGGAAATTATACCGAGTACACCTAACAGAACAGAATATGGACAGAACATAACAGAATACAGAACATTGGTGCCATATAAATATCACAAATCATATATCACATGTTAGAATCGCACACTGGTCATGACTCCAGGTGCAACCCTAAATCGAAAGGTGTGTATGGCACTACACTACACAACCGTCTACAGAAATCTGTCCATAGTATAACCTAGGATGCATCCATACGCCTCCCAAATAATCAGAAAGCTCTCCCATGAGCATAATCACATAATATAACAGAACGCTCTTCAATGAGCAATAATAGAAGTGGAGACGCCGCGGACTAATCGCACCACCACGGATAGTGCCTTGTCATTGGTCGCCACAATGACAAGCCTGTGGGCACCCCACAGGTAGTTACCTCGGTATACCTATCTCCTGTCTACAGAATCTAGGGTTCTATGGTTGAAGCGACCCGTCCTAATCCATCCAGACGAAGTCCATATCGATTATAAACGATTCACAACAGTTGATTACATCGCAAGGTAGTTGACCTTTATATGATACATTTTACAAACATTGCATTCGTTTTTGAAAAGACAATCTTTCGTTACATCGAAAGTTGACGACATGCATACCATTTTATAATATATCTAACTATAATTGAATTAATAATAATCTTGATGAACTCAATGACTTGAATGCAACGTCTTTTGAAATATGTCATGAATGACTCCAAGTAATATCTCTAAGATGAGCAAATGCACAACGGAAGATTTCTTTCATACCTGAGAATAAACATGCTTTAAAGTGTCAACCAAAAGGTTGGTGAGTTCATTAGTTTAACATAAATAATCATTTCCATCATTTTAATAGACCACAAGATTTCATATTTCAATACACATCCCATACATAGAGATAAAAATCATTCATATGGATTGAACACCTGGTAATCGACATTCACAATAAATATATAAGAATATCCCCATCATTCCGGGATCCTCCTTCGGACATGATATAAATTTCGAAGTACTAAAGCATCCGGTACTTTGGATGGGGCTTGTTGGGCCCGATAGATCTATCTTTAGAGTTCACGTCAATTAGGGTGTCTGTTCCCTAATTCTTAGATTACCAGACTTAATAAAAAGGGCATATTCGATTTCGATAATTCAACCATATAATGTAGTTTCAATTACTTGTGTCTATTTCGTAAAACATTTATAAAAATTGCGCATGTATTCTCAGCCCAAAAATATAAAGGGTAAAAAGGCAAATGAAACTCATCTAATGTATTTTGTAGTAAAAATACATATAACGACATTAAACAACTAAACAATGCAGGGTTGGCCTTGGATTCACGAACCTATATCATTCATATGTATATTAATATATATACTTGTAATTGAACAATTTCATATACTATATATATGTATATATATATATATTTAATTTGTGTATATATTCAAAGATGTTAATATTTATATGATTTTATTAATAATTTAATTAACTATATTTATTTTATATACTAGATAGATAATTAGTCTTTATTATAAAAAAATAATATCAATGTAGTTATGTTATATTTAATAAAATATATTTTTTCTTATATATATATATATATATATATATATATATATATATATATATATATATATTTAGTAAATTAATAATAATAACCATTTTATTTGTAGTAATAATAATACCGTAATAATAATATTACTGATAATAATAATGATAATAAAGTGATGTAAATAAAATTATATAAAAAAAATCATGTTAATGAAAATAATAATAATGATACTAATAATAGTAATGATATAATGATAATAATAATACTCAAACTTGTAGTTATAATCATAATAATATTACTAAGTGATAAATAATAATATTAATAATTATAACCTTAATAATGATAATACTCCTAATAATAGTAATAATAACTAAAATCTTAATAATAATAATAATATTAATCATAACAATAATTATAGTCATAATTTTAACAATAATAAAAATAATAATACTAATACTAATGGTATTAATAATAATAATAAGTGTATTAAGAAACTACCTCACAAAGATAAGCTCCACAAGAAGAAAAAAAAAATATCAAACTGCCCACGATGGGGCTCAAACCCGAGACCCCTCGGTTAACACACATATCCTTAACCATCGGTGCTACGTTTTTCTATTATCATTGGCTTTTCAATTATATTTAACACGATATTACAATATCCTTCTTCTTCATCAGTCGATCCAGAACATAAATAAATCCACAAAATTTTGAAATGAATTTTATAACTTGTAACAGAACAAAGCTCGATTTAATTTGCGTGGATTTAAATTATCAAACTAAAAAAAAAATTGAAAGAAAACAGAAATCAAAATTATTGCTGTTCGTCGCACAAAAAAAAATATAAATTTTTGATTCCTTTAATCCAATCGTATTAGACAATAGTTAAAACACGAAACATATCTCAAATCGATTATAAAAACTTTTAAAAGGGTCAATTTAACTGAAATTAAAACATATAACACGAATTTGATCAATTACTATTTGATTGACTTTTTCTTCATAAACTTTGACTCAACAATTGACGATTAATAAAAAGAATTGGGATTTGAGTTTTTGCAGAAAGATTAAAGAAAGGATTCCTAACACAATGGCATTTACACTTTTTGAAAATTCATTCGAATCGAGCTTTTGGTAGAAAAGATGACTCGTACAGAATAATGAAAGAAGAAGGAGAAAAAAAAATATATCTGTTTTTGTTTCCTTTTAATTCTCGTTCCCTTTAAAAATTAGCAGAAAGATTTTATATTATGTACTCTGATTAATTCATTCAACAAAGTAGTCGATCCCTTGTTTTATGCTCCCCTAGTCGACAGAAAGATATAACAGATACATAAATAATAAAAGTAAATAAAAGGGAAAATGATTGATAACAGAATGGTACTATCTGAGAGTGATGTTTAACACTTTGTGAGATAGAAACAATAACAGTAAGAAGGAAAAAATGTGAACTGAATCCTATAAATATCGATATATATATATTGAGCTATCCTTTTATATATCATAATTTGTATATATATAAATATAATCGTATATCAGTAATTATAATTAATCTTTTATATAATGGTATTAATATTACACTTATTATGATAATAAAAGTAATAACATAATAATATTAATATTAATACTACTTAATAATAATTATATTATTTATTATAAATTAAAATACTTATAATAATAATTAAGAAAAATAATGATAAATATATGAGGTTCTTAATGATAACCAATATGATACCTTTTAATAAGTTTGTTAAATAATAAACTGTAAGAATGATAATAATATTATTCTTAATGATACAATTAATTAACTGTATTATTTTCTAATAATACTAAAAATAATGATTTTTGATAATGGTAATTATAATTATAAAAGGAATAATAATAATAGTAGTATTAATCATAATAACTAATAATATTTAACTTACAACTAAATAATAACTTTAATCATTCTAATAGTAACATTTATTATTTTAAGTATTTACTGTGAATTTGTGATAATCATAACTTTAAATTTATTAAAATTTTAATATTTAATATTACTAATATTATTTGATATTAATATTAATAATAATGCAAGTAATAATGACATCAATAACATTAGTACTTAAATATATCCAGTTATTTATAATATTAATATTACAGATATTAATATCGATAGTAAGTGATAGCAATTATATTTTAACTTATAAATATATTAATATTACATATTACATAAGAGGTTTATATCTTTTATCGATATATCCCATTATACATATAATAATATTTCTTTATAAAAATCCTATTTACATATAGCTTTATTTTATTTTATTTTATAAAATTATTTCTAATAACTACATAATATAATATTTCAAATTATGTTATATTTTAATATATATATATATATATATATATATATATATATATATATATATATATATATATATATATATATATATATATATATATATTTAAATATGTATGTATCTATTTACGAATAGTTGTTCGTGAATCATCGGAAACAGTAAAGGTCAATTGCATTTATGAAACATAATTCAAATATTTTGAGACTCAGTTAAATAGACTTTGCTTATCGTGTTGGGAACATATACAGATTAAAGTTTAAATTTGATCGAAAATTCCCGGGTCATCACAGTACCTACCCGTTAAAGAAATTTCGTCCCGAAATTTGAGTGAGGTCGTCATGGCTAACAATTAAAATGTTTTCATGATGAATATGAGTTCATAAATTGTAACAACCCTCACTTTTCGACTTCTAAATTACTGAATTAACCCTAGGGTTATATGTCTGACTATATGTATTAAGGGTTGTTATATACAATTAAACATTGATCGAATAGTAATTTTTAGTCAACAATGTACGCTTAAATAAATAATATATTATTAATTTATATAATTTGACATAATTTAACTAAGTATATAAACTTTGTATCACTTTTATTATTTAGTTAATGTATTATATATTTAACTATATAATAAATCTAATTATATATAAATGTAATAATATTTACAAACTTACTAAAACTATAGTTTAATAATTAAAATCATAATTATTATTAAAAATACAAAATACCAAATTATTTATTATTTTTATGCAAAATTTGTATTTATTAATTAAATAAAACAAAAATAAAATAAAAATAAAATATTATTGACAAATATTCTTAGAAAAACATTAAATAAATTTGTTTATTTACATAAAAAAAATCCTTAAAATAAATAAAAAATAAATAAATAAATAAATAAATTACTTTTTAATTAAAAATTTTAATGGAAAAACTACTTTTATTATTTTATTTTGTGCATTATCCCATGATCTGACATTTAATACTTTTTAATTTTAAAATCTCATTAAGAATTAAATATTTCTTTTTCTTTTAATTATTTTATTCTTTTTACCTAATTTTTTCAAGTATAAATACCCCTCATTTCTCATTCAAACTCACACCAAAATTTCTCTCATTCTCTCTTTGAAGAATTACTACTAGTAAGTATTCTTTTCTTACTTTTTTATTTTTTTACTTTTCACTTTTTACTTTTTACTTTTTACTTTTTAATTTTTACTTCGGTTATTATTTTTACCGAAATATGTAAATAATGTTATAAATTATATGCAATTAAAAATAAAATAAATAACATGTATGCACTATTACTATTACTAGCACCTATAACCTACTACTTATATTGTAACATAAAAACATTTTGGGATATGTATTAGAGATGTATAGATCTTTGAACTTTCTTGACGAATGGTTTCTATGAGATTCTAGGCAGAGGGTTTGGATTTCCGATTTAAAGGGTCCTATGGCTCAAGCCCCTAGATCTAAATTAGCCATTCGAAGGGAAAGAGGTGATTGGAAGCTTATCTAATACGACAAGTATCCTAAAATGGAAAACACTGATAAAAGTATACTCTTTAGTCATAGAAACTTAGTAAAATAAGAAACTTTCTAAAAATGGAAACTTTATAAAAATAGTAACTTACTAGGAATAGAAACTTAGTAAAACAAACTATACTTAAACACATACTTAAACTTAAACATGGGCAAAACACTTAACTACTCTTAAATGTCAATAGGTTGACTTTCCTGCTCACTCGTTCAACTCTTTATTCTGAGGAATAACACTCTCTCTACTTACTAAGGTGAATTCATAGCCCCTCTTTATTGCTAGCAAACTTACTTACTTTTATTTGAGGTGAGACACATGCTGTTTTTAATTTTACACTTTAGACACAAGTACCAAACTGTTAAACTATGCTATACCCGGCTATGTCCGACTAAGTCCCTACAGTGATATTTTTAATTGCTGCTGCATGCTTAATTATTGGGGGTAGGCCTATCGGGAGTAACGTCCCCGATACATTTGACTAAGTCTTTGTATTACTTAATAATGAAATTAAACCGACAAGGACAGACACAACTTGTCATGGGGCAAACTTGAACGTTTAGTCTAAATATCACGTATTGGCATAACTTTTTGATCCTGCGGGAGATCAACTTTACAAACTAAATCTTGTGGTCTAAAACAACGACAAACTTTTTGTTAAACCTATGAACTTCACTCAACCTTTTTGGTTGACACTTTAGCATGTTTTGTCTCAGGTGCTGTTTGATTCAAGCTCTTATACTTACTGCTTATGTGATGCTACTTGGACATAGGATCAAGAGATATCGCATTTATTACTTCTGCATGTGAACATTTACGATATTGTTATTCCTGTCACGACATTTCATTTTCCACTGCGTACTCATTAAAGTTAAATTCATCATTTAGTATTGTTCTCATTTATTATAATATGTTGGTATGTTTTGATATTAGTGACGTTTCTTCCAGACCCTATTGGGAGGACGTTACAGATTGGTATCAGAGCATAACCAGGCTGTTATAGAGAACCATGATTGCATTTTTATGTGTGCCTTACTTGTTAGCTAGGGTGCCTTAGCAATCTAGGAAACTATAACCTTTCCTGCCTTAGAATTAAAGCACTTAGGATTGCCCCATAATCTTAACGATTATGCTTTAATAAACTTGACTTAAAGATTCTAATCAAAATATCCTTCCTAATGTTAGGATGTCTAATTATCATCAAACGACCAAAATGAATCTTTTCAAGCCAACCGAAAAAGATACTGAAAGGTCTTCCACAGAAAGACGAGTCCAAAGTCCACCTTATGGCTTTGGTGGTCCTCCCTCACCAAATTATAGCCCAAATACTACTCTAAAGTTACATGGGTCTCCTGAATACTATCCAACCCCGAGGAATAAAGACAAGAGGAAATGTCTTGAAGAAACTGGACCGTCAAAGAAAAGATCCCGATCTCCTTTCTACGATGAAGTTGATGCCAAGTACGAGCTCATGAATATGCGAAAAACTACCGTTGACCTAATTCGCCATATTGCAAGGATCGATTTTCAAATGAAGGAAAAAGACCTAGCGGTCAAGAAGCTCATGGAGGAAAATGCTGAACTAAAGAAAGAGATAAAGTTGGTGAAGTATGAAGGTGATAGAAATACCCGATGGGGGAAGCAATCTCTCTCCTACCTAAGAGAAGATGTTGACCTTAGATTGAAGATGGAGGAAAACCGCGTGAATAATCAACTTTCTATAAGGGACCACAAGTACCATGTAATCAATAATGATGTTTCCAATCTTTATGATAACATCGAGTATCTTTATGAGGAACAAAAGGAGAAGAACGACAAGTTTGAGAAGTTTATGAAGGAGGTTGAGGACGAGAAGAAGAAATATGAAGACTACTTCAATCTTAATAATTCCTAGTTAGTTTCTATCTATGCAAAGGCTAGGCCTTAAACTATTTCTATCCCCGAATCGTGTAATAAGAAGGCTTGTTTAAAGCCTTGTTCTTAATAAAATAAAGTGTTTCGTTTATATCATATTCATCTTTATTCCACTTAATTTTTTTTTCAAACTTATGACCTATCAAGTTTATCAAACTTCTATATGTTATTGAAGATAACGGTTCATCCACAAGCTCCTGCTACTACTTCAAACACTCACGTATTTTATGCCTTTATGCATCGGTTTGCGAACCGGAAAATATTATTGGGTTATCACAGTATACGAATTGAAATTCTTTAATCAATATCTGGTTACAAATCTCAACACGTCATACCACCATTATTACATAAATGGATGACACATCATATCTTATCATATATTAGCATGTCTATAAACTTTGTCTACCACTTATCCTAAATTTCCTACGTAAATTACGGAAATCTTTTTGCTATAAATACGTATTCAAGGAGACGAATATATCATTCGGTATTCAATACCCATTTCATATCAAACCCTATTCCAAACATATAATATGAATTTCTCAAACTCTTCAAGCTCCCACGGCAGCGTAACCGGAACAAACAAACCAATCAGCCATCATCTATTCTGGATGAATTGGGGATGGGTTCGTAGCCGACTCAATCAATGGAGACAAGAAAAAGGTGATCCCTTCCACCAACCGAATTCACCTCTTGGAGAAGAACCTGAAGCGCTTACCGGCAAACCAGTCCGAAACACCATTTTCTCTCTTCTTTCCAGGGTATCCCGTTGTAGTGACCCGAACTTTTCCATGTTTATATATATTAAATGAAATTGATATTTACATGATTAAGTGTTTCCAACATGTTAAGTAATCAAACTTATTAAGACTTGATTAATTGGAATAGGTTTCATATAGACATATGACCACCCAAGTTGACCGGTGATTCACGAAAGTTAAAACTTGTAAAAACTATACGATGACATATATATATGGTTATATATATAGTTAACATGATTTTATTATAAGTATGTATCTCATTAGGTATTTTACCAATGAGTTATATACATAAAAATGAGACTATTAAATTAAGAAACTCGAAAACGATATATATAACGATTATCATTATAACGTCTTACTAGGTACATATGAATCATATTAAGATATTGATACACTTGGTTAATTATGTTAAATGATAAGTAAATATATCATTAAGTGTATTAACAATGAACTACATATGTAAAAAATAAGACTACTAACTTAATGATTTTGAAACGAGACATATATGTAACGATTATCGTTGTAACGACATTTAATGTATATAGATCATATTAAGAGATATTCGTACATCATAATATCATGATCATATAATAATTTAAAATCTCATTTGATATTATAAACATTGGGTTTACAACATTTAACAAGATCGTTAACCTAAAGGTTTCAAAACAACATTTACATGTAACGACTAACGATGACTTAACAACTCAGTTAAAATGTATATACATGTAGTGTTTTAATATGTATTCATACACTTTTGAAAGACTTCAAGACACTTATCAAAATACTTCTACTTAACAAAAATGCTTACAATTACATCCTCGTTCAGTTTCATCAACAATTCTACTCGTATGCACCCGTATTCGTACTCGTACAATACACAGCTTTTAGATGTATGTACTATTGGTATATACACTCCAATGATCCGCTCTTAGCAGCCCATGTGAGTCACCTAACACATGTGGGAACCATCATTTGGCAACTAGCATGAAATATCTCATAAAATTACAAAAATATGAGTAATCATTCATGACTTATTTACATGAAAACAAAATTACATATCCTTTATATCTAATCCATACACCAACGACAAAAAACACCTACAAATACTTTCATTCTTCAATTTTCTTCATCTAATTGATCTCTCTCAAGTTCTATCTTCAATTTCTAAGTGTTCTTCATAAATTCTACAAGTTCTAGTTACATAAAATCAAGAATACTTTCAAGTTTGCTAGCTTACTTCCAATCTTGTAAGGTGATCATCCAACCTCAAGAAATTTTTGTTTCTTACAGTAGGTTATAATTCTAATACAAGGTAATAATCATATTCAAACTTTGGTTCAATTTCTATAACTATAACAATCTTATTTCAAGTGATGATCTTACTTGAACTTATTTTCGTGTCATGATTCTGCTTCAAGAACTTCGAGCCATCCAAGGATCCGTTGAAGCTAGATCCAATTTTCTCTTTTCCAGTAGGTTTATCCAAGGAACTTAAGGTAGTAATGATGTTCATAACATCATTCGATTCATACATAAAAAGCTATCATATTCGAAGTGGTAAACTAGTAATCACTAGAACATAGTTTAGTTAATTCTAAACTTGTTCGCAAATAAAGTTAATCCTTCTAACTACACTTTTAAAATCAACTATACACTTGATATATATCTATATGATATGCTAACTTAATGATTTAAAACCCGTAAACACGATAAACACCATAAAACCGGAATTACGCTGTCGTAGTTACAACCGGGGGCTGTTTTGGTTTGGATAATTAAAAACTATGAAAAACTTTGATTTAAAAGCTATACTTCTGGGAAAATGATTTTTCTTATGAACATGAAACCATATCCAAAAATCATGGTTATACTCAAAGTGAAAGTATGTTTTTCAAAACAGTCATCAAGATGTCGTTCTTTCGACGAAAATGACTACCTCTTTCAAAAACGACTTGTAACTTGTATTCCCGACTATAAACCTATACCTTTTCTGTTTAGTTTCATAAATTCAAGTTCAATAAGAAACCGTGGCCGCTTTAATCACTCAAAACGGATTAGAAACAAAGAAATGGCGAGCAAAACAAAATTGGTAAAAACTACTCATTTTAGCTACGTGAAAATTGGTAACAAATCTATTCCAACCATAACTTAATCAACTTTTATTGTATATTATGTAATCTTGAGATACCATAGACACGTATACAATGTTTCGACCTATCATGTCGATACATCTATATATATTTCGGAACAACCATAGACACTATATATGTGAATGTTGGAGTTAGCTATACATGGTTGAGGTTGATTCCAAAATATATATAGTTTGAGTTGTGATAAATACTGAGATATGTATACACTGGGTCGTGGATTGATTCAAGATAATATATATCGATTTATTTCTGTACATCTAACTGTGGACAACTAGTTGTAGGTTACTAACGAGGACATCTGACTTAATAAACTTAAAATATCAAAATGTATTAAAAGTGTTGTAAATATATTTTGAATATACTTTGATATATATGTACATATTTGTTATAGGTTCGTGAATCGACCAGTGGCCAAGTCTTACTTCCCGACAAAGTAAAAATCTGTGAAAGTGAGTTATAGTCCCACTTTTAAAATCTAATATTTTTGGGATGAGAATACATGCAGGTTTTATAAATGATTTACAAAATAGACACAAGTACGTGAAACTACATTCTATGTTTGAATTATCGAAATCGAATATGCCCCTTTTTATTAAGTCTGGTAATCTAAGAATTAGGGAACAGACACCCTAATTGACGCGAATCCTAAAGATAGATCTATTGGGCCTAACAAACCCCATCCAAAGTACCGGATGCTTTCGTACTTCGAAATTTATATCATATCCGAAGGGTGTCCCGGAATGATGGGGATATTCTTATATATGCATCTTGTTAATGTCGGTTACTAAGTGTTCACCATATGAATGATTTTTATCTCTATGTATGGGATGTGTATTGAAATATGAAATCTTGTGGTCTATTATTATGATTTGATATATATAGGTTAAACCTATAACTCACCAACATTTTTGTTGACGTTTTAAGCATGTTTATTCTCAGGTGATTATTAAGAGCTTCCGCTGTCGCATACTTAAATAAGGACGAGATTTGGAGTCCATGCTTGTATGATATTGTGTAAAAACTGCATTCAAGAAACTTATTTTGTTGTAACATATTTGTATTGTAAACCATTATGTAATGGTCGTGTGTAAACAGGATATTTTAGATTATCATTATTTGATAATCTACGTAAAGCTTTTTAAACCTTTATTGATGAAATAAAGGTTATGGTTTGTTTTAAAATGAATGCAATCTTTGAAAAACGTCTCATATAGAGGTCAAAACCTCGCAACGAAATCAATTAATATGGAACGTTTTTAATCAATAAGAACGGGACATTTCAGTTGGTATCCGAGCGTTGGTCTTAGAGAACCAGAATTTTGCATTAGTGTGTCTTATCGATTTTGTTAGGATGCATTAGTGAGTCTGGACTTCGACCGTGTTTACTTGAAAAATGATTGCTTAACAAATTTTGTTGGAAACTATATATTTTTAACATGTGAATATTATGTGATATATTAATCTCTTAACGCGTTTGATATTATGTGATAGATGTCTACCTCTAGAACAAGTTCCATTGACTCACCTAATAATAATGAAGAGTCAAATGTAAATTGGAATGATTCGTGGACTGATTCACAAGTTCCCGAAGAGGAACCGGAAGAAGAGTCGGAACCGGAAGAAGAATCGGAACCGGAAGAAGAATCGGAACCGGATGAAGAAATAGAACCGGTGGGGGAAATAATAAAACGGTTAAGTAAAAGAAAATCCTCAACCAACCGACCAAGGTTAATTATGGTCAATGGTGTTTCCGCCAAGGAAGCAAAATATTGGGAGGATTACCAATTCTCCAATGAATCGGATTCCGACGAGAATTCCGATGATGTTATAGAAATTACCCCAACTGAATTTAAAAAGGCAAAAGAAAATAATAAGGGAAAGGGCATAAAAATAGAGAAATCTAATTCCAACCCCGATGAACTTTATATGTATCGTCAACCCCCGAAGTCCTTAAGTTGTAACAATGACCCGGGAACCTCTAAACCACCAGGTTTTTCTAAACCAATGTGGAAAACGACGACTCGTATTAGGGGAACATCATATATCCCTAGAAACTTGGCAAAACGAACCAAAACCGAAGAAGAAGAAACAAGTGAGTCGGAATAAGATAATTGTATTCGTGTGGTGTAATATATGTAATATAGTGTGCTTATGCTTTATAATATATGTAAAAATTGCTTGTATTAATAAGTATTTTTTTTATGAATCTAACACTTGTCTATTTTACAGTATAAAAACACAAAATGGATAGACAACCCAATATTTTAAGAGACCTACCCGGAGACATGATTGATGAAATCTTGTCTAGAGTCGGTCAGAATTCTTCGACACAACTATTTAAGGCAAGATCAGTTTGTAAGACATTCGAAGAACGTTCCAAGAATGCCTTGGTTTATAAAAGGCTTTCGTTCGAAAGATGGGGGATATCACATTGGGAAATCCATAAGTTACGATGTGTTTACTTTGACGCATATATTGCGGGGAACCCAAATGCTATTTTACGCAATGGGTTAAGAAATTATTTTGACTCAATATATCTGAATATTGGACTTCGTGATTTAGAAAAAGCGGCTAACATGCAACATAAAGAAGCATGTTATGCTTACGAATTAGTAATGTGTGACAACCCGGAAATTTCCAACCAAATTTAAACTTTAATCTTTATATGTTTCCGACACAATAAGCAATATTTGTTAAGTTAAATTTCAAGAATTTTAAACTATGTTCATACATTCATTCAACTTCGACCAAGTTCCAACGATTCACGAACCATTAAACGAATATGATTATATATGTATATGTGTATATATATTATAACTTGAAACGTAAATGAAATATTATATTAAATACTTTATATGATTGTATCTGTTTCAAAATGTTTATCAATAGAATTAGAAGATAAGATCAACTGATTGAATTATCAGATATATTAAATTATGATTACAAGTCTCTGTTGAAAGGCCCACGTTGATTTGAGAAATCTTTCCATTTTAACAATATTCGGAAAATGGTAAAGTAATTTATAAATAAGAACAAATTGTCAATCATTGAGAACTAGACAAAGGATAGTGGAAGATTGAATCTCATAAAGACTCGATTGATCTATTTAGTTTCAAACGTACAAAAACGTTTTCAGTTTAAAAAGAACTTTATTATTAAAACGTATATAACTTTTATAAATATCTAGAACCACTTTTGACAACTCATTACTTAACTAGTATGATAAAGATAACGATATTTATATTTTATTTTATTAAATATATATATATATATATATAACGATCTAAATTAATATTATATATATTTATACGCGTATAATACGTACATAGTTTTATACTTTTACTATACTTAAACTTTACCTTTACTTTATTTTTACTTTACTTTAACTTTAATAATTCACTTTAATAATTCATACTTTAATAATTCATACTTTAATAATTCACTTTAATAATTCATACTTTAATAATTCATTTTAATAATTCAAAAATCTATTATAAATAGAATTCAATAGGTTTCATTATTTCATAGAAACTTGAAAATATTTTTCTCTAAACTCTCTCAATCGATTTACATATATATATTTACTCCGTATTATTTCAAGATATTATTAGTTTACATAAAATATTACGACGGAGTGTTGTCTGAGTGATTTCGAAATTGTTTTTCGAGTAGGATAGGATTAAGGAAATTATGGGTTATAGCTATAGAGGTGATTGAGTATGGTTCATGGGTATGCTCGTGAGGTCAATATAGTGTTTATCATTTCCGTTGCGTCTACGTACCTTTCCTGCAATATTGAATCTCAATATTGATACGTGAGTACTCATAATTTAACTTTTACATACTAATAGTGTATCCTTGACTAGTGCTCGAGTATTTAGGATTATGCATGCTTGTACTTTTGATATTGCCCTTAGACAGGTTAGGTTGAATCTTGAATTAGTTACACTTGCGGTTGAGATAAGGTATAAGATATGCATGTCCTTGGAAAGCTAGCGAAAAATTAAGAACTTTTCCTTTAGATATCGAATGGTTTCGATGAACGGATTAGAAGTTATAATCAATTGAATTTTCGATATTTTTATTAAAAATGATTATTATTATCGTCGTTTTTATCGTCGTTCTAGTTTTATCTAATTATTATCATTATTATTATCTTTATCAATAAAAGGGATTTATCATTAAAAATTGTTTTCTTTATTACTATCGTTATTATCGTTAAAGTTATAATTAGTATTATTATTATTATTATCCCATTATCATTATCATTATTATTATTATTATTATTATTATTAGTATTATTATTATTATTATTATTAATATATATATATATATATATCATTATTTAAAAATGGTTATTGTTATTGTTATTATTATTATTACTATATTATCATTAAGATAATTATTAGTATTATCGTTAATAATATTATAGTAACTATCATTATTAATATTAGTGCAATTAAAACAAATAATTGTAACACCTAAATATTTTGATTACTATTATTATCATTATTATGAACACGATATAAAAGACGATTAAAAGCTGTTAAACGAAACGATTAGGAAATAATGAGTAAGAGTATCATGATGAAATTAAAATATTATAAGATATTAATTTAGATAAAATTATCGTTCTTATTATTTTTATCATTACTATTATTATTAAAAGTATCGTTAGTATTAAAACTATCATTTTAACAAAAATTATCATTTTAATAGAAATGTCATTGTTACTATAAAATATCATTATTATTATTATTTTAAATAGAATTATTATTTTAAAGATAATATTAAAAATTATCGTAAATATTAAAGTTATCATAATTAGAATTATCGTTTTATCATAATGTCATCTTAGTAATTATAAATATTGATATTTTTATAATAATAATTATTATTACAAAATAATACAACTTTTACTTACTATCATTATAGATATTATTTTATCAAATAAATATGTGATACAAACATATTTTACTACGTGTAATAACTTACTTTAATAATACCTATCATATTATCTTTATGATATTAAATGAACCCTATAAATTTTATTACTTAATATATATAAAAGTATATTTGATTATATAAATTTAATATAAAATTTTATTTATTAATAAATAAATTATATTATTTACTCTAATAAATCTTTTTAAAATATTTAAAAATATAAAACGACGATATTTAAACTATATATTAATCATGTATAGATTTTTAGAAATTATTTTGAGTCAAATTTACTTTTGTTGACTTTTGCATATTAGTCTCGAGCATTAGGATTGTGGTACACTATGACTTGACCTAATTTGTTAGACAAATATTGACCAACATATAAATATATATAATTAATTTAGGTTCGTGAATCCGAGGCCAACCTTGCACTTGTTCAATGACGTTATATGTATTTTTACTACGAAATACAGTATGGTGAGTTTCATTTGCCTTTTTACCCTTTATATTTTTAGGCTGAGAATACATGCGCAACTTTTATAAATGTTTTACGAAATAGACACAAGTACGTGAAACTACATTCTATGGTTGAATTATCGAAATCGAATATGCCCCTTTTTATTAAGTCTGGTAATCTAAGAATTAGGGAACAGACACCCTAATTGACGCGAATCCTAAAGATAGATCTATTGGGCCTAACAAACCCCATCCAAAGTACCGGATGCTTTAGTACTTCGAAATTTATATCATGTCCGAAGGAGGATCCCGGAATGATAGGGGATATTCTTATATGTATCTAGTTAATGTCGGTTACCAGGTGTTCACCATATGAATGATTATTTTTGTCTCTATGCATGGGACGTATATTTATGAGAACTGAAAATGAAATTCTTGTGGTCTATTAAAATGATGGAAATAAATGATTATGATAAACTAATGAACTCACCAACCTTTTGGTTGACACTTTAAAGCATGTTTATTCTCAGGTGTTAAAGAAATCTTCCGCTGTGCATTTGCTCATTTTAAAGATATTACTTGGAGTCTTTCATAGCATATTTTGAAGAACGTTGCATTCGAGTCATTGAGTTCATCAAAGATTATTATTAAATCAATTTATAGTTGGATAGTGGATATTATGAAATGGTATGCATGCCTGTCAATTTTCGATGTAAAGAAAGTTTGTCTTTTAAAAACGAATGCAATGTTTGTAAAATGTATCATATAGAGGTCAAATACCTCGCAATGTAATCAACTATTGTGAATCGTTTATAATGTATATGAACGGGTCCTTTCAGTTGGTATCAGAGCGGTGGTCTTAGCGAACCAGGTCTGCATTAGTGTGTCTAACTGATAAGTCGATAGGATGCATTAGTGAGTCTGGACTTCGACCGTATCTGCATGTCAAAAGTTTTGCTTATCATTTTGTGTCGAAAATTAACTACTTATCATCCTCAGAAAATTACCTGCTTATCATTTTTAGTCTAAGACACGTCTTGCTGTATTGATTGCATGAATAGTGTATAGACAAAAATTCATATCTTAGCATATCTGCTAAATCATATCTTATCATATCTGTTACTTTAAACTTTGCCTGACATATCCCGCAAAGTCCTCCGTAATCTACGAAATCTTTTGATATATATATATATATATATATATATATATATATATATATATATATATATATATATATATATATATATATATATATATTCTATGTAATTAGAATACCATCCGTTAGCCAAAATCATTTCATATCGGAAAAAAAAAATCCTTTATCCAATCGTACGAAATGGAATTCGTCATCAGTTCAAGTCACTCAGATTCCGAAATGGAATCCCATTCAAGCTCCGAAAGTAGTGTGACCGGAATAGATCAACCAATCAGTCATCACCTATTCTGGATGAATTGGGGATGGGTTCGTAGCCTCCTCAATCATTGGAGACAAGAAGAAGGTGATCCCTTCCATCCACCACATTGCCCTCTTGATGAAGAACCTGAAGCACTTACCGGCGAACCTGTCCGAAACACCATTTTCTCGCTCATTTCCAGAGTATCTCGTCACGATTATATATTACATCAAATTTTAGATTTTATTTATCCGCTCGTCCGAACCGACAATCACCCCGGTGTAATAGAAGAAGTCAACGAGCTTCGCGCTCGGGTAGTGGCTTTGGAGAATATGGTGCAGAGATTACAAACACCAGCAGCAGCATCAGCAGCATAACCAGTACCACCATCATCAACACCAACAGTACCATTACCACCTCCAACCACAACCGCGTCGTAAACCTCAACTTCACAATCTGTCCCACGAGCATCAACGTCATACGCACCATAGATACCAAGGAGTACCAACAACAATAACTGACGAAGTATTAATTCATAACTTCATTGGAGAAACATTCCGCGGCGATTATGTAATCTCTAAAGTCTTAGAGATTATCTAATCTAGCCCTAACCATAAATCAGTTAAGCGAACCAAAATGATGGAAGGAAGAGTAGAAACCCTGACAAAAATGGTGTGTGATTAACAAGCTAAACTTGCTTTACCAACAACATCAATAGTACCATCAGTGTTACCAGCATCGTCAGTACAGTCAACATCCGAATCAACAACACCGATAACATCACAAACTCCGTCAGTTCAAGAATCACTGTGGACATCATTACGAATCGATAACGTTTATATTGTATCAACGAGTTATGAAGAATTAACTCATTTCCTCTGAAGAAATTATATGTATATATATATATATATATATATATATATATATATATATATATATTGAAATAAATCTTTCAGTGCTAAGCTATTGTGTGTGAATCTTAACTACTCGGTTAATTCATATTACAAATATGCAATAATGTACGTCCTTCGGCCGCAACTTAACCAGCGTTAACTACAATCTCTGTCGCAATTCAACAAATTCCAATTCATAATAAATCAAGTATATATTTGATTTTACACTTTCATCATCAATGTACCCGAAACTTTTCAGATAACATCATTCGTACTTTGTGAAATTCACAAGAATTCCACGAACCGAACACCATACATCAACAAATAACGAAGTATTGATTCATAATTTTAATGTCATTAAAGAAATACTGCGTAAAAGTTATGTACATTTTAAAGCCTTTAGGGATTATTCAATTCTAGTTTCAACCGTAAATTAAATGAGTTTAATTTAACATTAACTCATTAAATCTATGTTACATCTGAAGAAAATATACATATATATATTTTCATAAAGACTGTAATAAAATTCTTTTGTACAAAATATTAATTGTGAATTTTTTTTTTAACGGGTAGGTAATACCCGAGAGATATATAAATTCACAATTAATATGTTACATTCTTCGAATCTGATTCAGCAAATCATCCATTATACTCCCTACTTTCACAACAATATACATTCTTTTATAGAAATCAAAACAACCATACTCATTCAAAATTTAATTACATATTCTGATTTTGAAATCTCAAAATTTAACTTGAGATATGACCAAAATCATCACTCTTAGATCCTTACATCTTTCACAAGCTATATTTTGACTTCAAAACTGTGTTAGAACATCAAATGTATGTTAACGATTACAATCTGTGTTCAAACCCTTCGAAAATTTCTGAAGACACTTCGAATGATGAGCAATCGAGATGATGATCCAACCACATGTTACCCACAGTTATGTACCCGAAAAACTCTTGAAACCAAAGTAAAAGTTTAAACAACGTATCCGCGTCAGATTCTTTGGCATTTATTAGCAAAAATAACTTTGCGACTCCTATTCAAAGTAGCCAGTTTTGTCACAGCTCCAGCAAGTCAACTTCGAATTTTCAGTCAGACTAACCTTATTATAACCTTGAGATATACACCATCGTTACCAGGGAACCTTTTACATTCCACCATATTATTAGTAGATGTACCAACAACTTCATTACCCTTTGACTTTAGCCTCTCCAAAAAGTCATCATAATTATTCATTGAAACCCCATCATTTACTCATTCGCATCTTGTAATGAGAATTGCCATACGAATCATTGGGAATTAGCAATCAGTATTTTGAAATCTTGCAGCATGTCTGCGCCAACAGTTATATGTGTATATATAACGTCTATCTTCTGGACTTAATTTGAATGTGAAGTTTCTGAAAAACACTCCGAACTACGAATTGGTTCTCCGAAAATGGAAAAAATGCTGATGAAGCAGCAAAAACTATAAACGACTTTAAATGGTAAAAGCTGGATGATAATGATGAAGTGTGCTGGCAAAGCGCAGAAAAAGAGAAGTTTTGGAACTGGAAAACGGATTGAGCAAAGTAGGAAGGAGGCTGTGGACAAATTACAAAGACTGAACCTTGACTTTAAAGGATCCAAATGATTCAGTACCTGCTGAAGTCATTAACGAATACCTTGCTCCTGACTCTAAACCCCTGCGGACAATATTCTTCATCATCCTCTGATATTAGAAATTCTAAAATATCATCATATCTTTCATTATAAATATCCTCCATATTTCTGAAGATATTTTCTTAATTCTTCTTATTTGAAATCATTTACCTCTTCGCGCTATCTGTATTACATCATAAAAGAAACTATTTTAGTTTCTAAATTCTGAAAGATTCAAGTTTAAAATAGGAATATTTTGAAGTAGTGTTGAGAACTGAAGCATGAATTAGTATAATATAATGACACTTGATCAATGTGATTATATTACAGTAAGTCATGCTGAGTTTCTAAATGGAACGTGATGATTCACAGATCATAACATCATCATGTGCCATGTTATACGACTCTTGTATTCTATTTAACCTCTAAAATATCAAAAAAATATTTCTTGATGATTCGGCCTTTTCCAAGGTATTCTAGTAATTTGACAAGTCATGATCGTGCCATCACAATTTCCTTCCTAGAACATTAACAATGTTCATTCCGAAATTCATATCTATGAATTCTGGACCATTACAAGCGGTGCTTAATCGCAAGAAGAAGAAACGAAAGGACAAAACTCCGAAATAGAAATTGGGGTATAAATTGCAGCAAATAAAAGAGAGCATTAATTGTGAATGATAATGATTATAGAAGACAGAAGCAGAGACTTTGAAATATAAGGGAACATATAAAGCTCAACGACAAACCAGAAATTATAAACCATATATCGATGCATATAGCAATATAAAGACACGGGAGAACTAGAAACACTATAAACCCAAGAGTATAGTAGAAGTAAATAGATTCTTCCGGCGGTAGATGAAAAAGAAGAATGACCGATATGAAAGTTAGAAGTATATCGAGAATCAGAGCTGGATGGAGCATATTGATGAATACTTTAAAATATGAGTTGAGGGGGAAAGAATAGAAGGTGATGAAACATGACTAGGAACTTAGAAATCAACAGATTTAACTCACACAATGGCAGAATAAGTGAATCAAACCCTCTAGTGAATAGGTTAAGTTTTTTTTGATTAATTTAGTCAAACCACAACTAAATCAAGTGTGATTAGATCAACACCTAGAGCTATTATTCACCACATGGGTGATTTGGACTGAGAGAGAATCGGAGGAGCTCACTAGATCTGAGTGTGTGTAACAAATAAGAGGCTTAACCTAAAATGAAGAACATAAGACTTTATATACCCCTGCTGTTGACTCACCCATACGATTCATTCATCACACGTACGAGTTGGCTTCATCAGCCGTACGGGTGATCACTCACTCGTGTCTTCTCATTTAGGTTGTAATTGTGACTTAGCTCAGCATCAACCGTGCGTATGAGCCTGTCAGCCGTACTAGTGAGGCTTCACTCGTACGTCTGACTAAGTCTAACATAGTCAAACATCTAAATCTCGTTCCTGCAGTTCCTGTAACCACATACAAACACAGGATAATAATGAGCAATCATGGTGGCCTTTAAACTGTTGTACCTGCAATGGACGTGGGTAGATGTCTAGGGACTTGCATAAAATGCATCAACAGAAGGTGTGAGTTGTAAGGAAACGAAGGAGGTGAATTTATAAGAAAATCTCCGACAGAATAATTAAAATGGACGATCGAATTTAAAGCGGATCCTAATTTCCTTGATTACCGGAGAGTCAAATCTTATTAAGAAGATTTTCTTCAAATCCCTTGAAATCTGGGAATCAATCATATCTACGTCAAATGATAAGATGAATCTACACTTACTCATTTCACTCTTCTATGTTAGCTTCATTCGTACTCTTCATATAAATGGATTGTTTATCCAAATTATTCGCTGATGATAAAACTCTAATTTTCAGCCCGTATGTATCATGAAAACATACTTATTATCATTCACGACCTTTCCACTTAAATTTCGGGACGAAATTTCTTTAACGGGTAGGTACTGTGACAACCCGGAAATTTCCAACCAAATTTAAACTTTAATCTTTATATGTTTCCGACACAATAAGCAATATTTGTTAAGTTAAATTTCAAGAATTTTAAACTATGTTCATACATTCATTCAACTTCGACCAAGTTCCAACGATTCACGAACCATTAAACGAATATGATTATATATGTATATGTGTATATATATTATAACTTGAAACGTAAATGAAATATTATATTAAATACTTTATATGATTGTATCTGTTTCAAAATGTTTATCAATAGAATTAGAAGATAAGATCAACTGATTGAATTATCAGATATATTAAATTATGATTACAAGTCTCTGTTGAAAGGCCCACGTTGATTTGAGAAATCTTTCCATTTTAACAATATTCGGAAAATGGTAAAGTAATTTATAAATAAGAACAAATTGTCAATCATTGAGAACTAGACAAAGGATAGTGGAAGATTGAATCTCATAAAGACTCGATTGATCTATTTAGTTTCAAACGTACAAAAACGTTTTCAGTTTAAAAAGAACTTTATTATTAAAACGTATATAACTTTTATAAATATCTAGAACCACTTTTGACAACTCATTACTTAACTAGTATGATAAAGATAACGATATTTATATTTTATTTTATTAAATATATATATATATATAACGATCTAAATTAATATTATATATATTTATACGCGTATAATACGTACATAGTTTTATACTTTTACTATACTTAAACTTTACCTTTACTTTATTTTTACTTTACTTTAACTTTAATAATTCACTTTAATAATTCATACTTTAATAATTCATACTTTAATAATTCACTTTAATAATTCATACTTTAATAATTCATTTTAATAATTCAAAAATCTATTATAAATAGAATTCAATAGGTTTCATTATTTCATAGAAACTTGAAAATATTTTTCTCTAAACTCTCTCAATCGATTTACATATATATATTTACTCCGTATTATTTCAAGATATTATTAGTTTACATAAAATATTACGACGGAGTGTTGTCTGAGTGATTTCGAAATTGTTTTTCGAGTAGGATAGGATTAAGGAAATTATGGGTTATAGCTATAGAGGTGATTGAGTATGGTTCATGGGTATGCTCGTGAGGTCAATATAGTGTTTATCATTTCCGTTGCGTCTACGTACCTTTCCTGCAATATTGAATCTCAATATTGATACGTGAGTACTCATAATTTAACTTTTACATACTAATAGTGTATTCTTGACTAGTGCTCGAGTATTTAGGATTATGCATGCTTGTACTTTTGATATTGCCCTTAGACAGGTTAGGTTGAATCTTGAATTAGTTACACTTGCGGTTGAGATAAGGTATAAGATATGCATGTCCTTGGAAAGCTAGCGAAAAATTAAGAACTTTTCCTTTAGATATCGAATGGTTTCGATGAACGGATTAGAAGTTATAATCAATTGAATTTTCGATATTTTTATTAAAAATGATTATTATTATCGTCGTTTTTATCGTCGTTCTAGTTTTATCTAATTATTATCATTATTATTATCTTTATCAATAAAAGGGATTTATCATTAAAAATTGTTTTCTTTATTACTATCGTTATTATCGTTAAAGTTATAATTAGTATTATTATTATTATTATCCCATTATCATTATCATTATTATTATTATTATTATTATTATTAGTATTATTATTATTATTATTATTAATATATATATATATATATATATCATTATTTAAAAATGGTTATTGTTATTGTTATTATTATTATTACTATATTATCATTAAGATAATTATTAGTATTATCGTTAATAATATTATAGTAACTATCATTATTAATATTAGTGCAATTAAAACAAATAATTGTAACACCTAAATATTTTGATTACTATTATTATCATTATTATGAACACGATATAAAAGACGATTAAAAGCTGTTAAACGAAACGATTAGGAAATAATGAGTAAGAGTATCATGATGAAATTAAAATATTATAAGATATTAATTTAGATAAAATTATCGTTCTTATTATTTTTATCATTACTATTATTATTAAAAGTATCGTTAGTATTAAAACTATCATTTTAACAAAAATTATCATTTTAATAGAAATGTCATTGTTACTATAAAATATCATTATTATTATTATTTTAAATAGAATTATTATTTTAAAGATAATATTAAAAATTATCGTAAATATTAAAGTTATCATAATTAGAATTATCGTTTTATCATAATGTCATCTTAGTAATTATAAATATTGATATTTTTATAATAATAATTATTATTACAAAATAATACAACTTTTACTTACTATCATTATAGATATTATTTTATCAAATAAATATGTGATACAAACATATTTTACTACGTGTAATAACTTACTTTAATAATACCTATCATATTATCTTTATGATATTAAATGAACCCTATAAATTTTATTACTTAATATATATAAAAGTATATTTGATTATATAAATTTAATATAAAATTTTATTTATTAATAAATAAATTATATTATTTACTCTAATAAATCTTTTTAAAATATTTAAAAATATAAAACGACGATATTTAAACTATATATTAATCATGTATAGATTTTTAGAAATTATTTTGAGTCAAATTTACTTTTGTTGACTTTTGCATATTAGTCTCGAGCATTAGGATTGTGGTACACTATGACTTGACCTAATTTGTTAGACAAATATTGACCAACATATAAATATATATAATTAATTTAGGTTCGTGAATCCGAGGCCAACCTTGCACTTGTTCAATGACGTTATATGTATTTTTACTACGAAATACAGTATGGTGAGTTTCATTTGCCTTTTTACCCTTTATATTTTTAGGCTGAGAATACATGCGCAACTTTTATAAATGTTTTACGAAATAGACACAAGTACGTGAAACTACATTCTATGGTTGAATTATCGAAATCGAATATGCCCCTTTTTATTAAGTCTGGTAATCTAAGAATTAGGGAACAGACACCCTAATTGACGCGAATCCTAAAGATAGATCTATTGGGCCTAACAAACCCCATCCAAAGTACCGGATGCTTTAGTACTTCGAAATTTATATCATGTCCGAAGGAGGATCCCGGAATGATAGGGGATATTCTTATATGTATCTAGTTAATGTCGGTTACCAGGTGTTCACCATATGAATGATTATTTTTGTCTCTATGCATGGGACGTATATTTATGAGAACTGAAAATGAAATTCTTGTGGTCTATTAAAATGATGGAAATAAATGATTATGATAAACTAATGAACTCACCAACCTTTTGGTTGACACTTTAAAGCATGTTTATTCTCAGGTGTTAAAGAAATCTTCCGCTGTGCATTTGCTCATTTTAAAGATATTACTTGGAGTCTTTCATAGCATATTTTGAAGAACGTTGCATTCGAGTCATTGAGTTCATCAAAGATTATTATTAAATCAATTTATAGTTGGATAGTGGATATTATGAAATGGTATGCATGCCTGTCAATTTTCGATGTAAAGAAAGTTTGTCTTTTAAAAACGAATGCAATGTTTGTAAAATGTATCATATAGAGGTCAAATACCTCGCAATGTAATCAACTATTGTGAATCGTTTATAATGTATATGAACGGGTCCTTTCATAATGTTCGCTTCTCACCAAAGTGAGAACAAGAACATCGGGCTACAACTATTAAACAAAACGTTCCCACAAGTGACGGAGTCGGTAATTGGGGTAAGAAATGAGGTTTTTAGATTGTTACAGGACTGTTGGACATTACGTAACCCTCGTCCCTTTGACGACGTTACAACACGCTGTCTTATCAGCGGCCATAACGGTTATGTTCCACAAGACCAAGGATGGGAAGTAATCCTAGTAAAACCAGAATGCATGACTTGTTTCTGGACGTATGAATTACGTATCTTTATTGCCTTTGCTGAACGACTTGTGTACTAGCTAGAATTATCTTCACAACCATCTTGTATCAAATTTATTGTATGCTATATTTCATGCTATATGTAAAATAAGCGGTATTGTAAGTTTGTAAAATATTGTGTAAAAGTTTGAACGCGAAATATTATTATAATCAGTTTTTCATATAGAATTGTAGTAGTTGAATTGTATATTAGCTACTAAGTATGAACTTAACGGGTAGGTACTACCATTATTTAAACTTATAAAACGCTAATATGAAGAAAAAGTTTTTATAAATGAGTTCATATTATGCTACGAAATACTATTAACTACTCTTAATATTCTGTATGATTAACTTGTTCCATTTGACTATTTTGAAGGAAATGGCACCGACTACTCGACACACCGTGAATATGAATGAAGAGGAATTCCGTACTTTTCTAGCTTCAAACATAGCCGCAGTACAGGCTGCGCTACATATCAACAATAACCTTGGATCTAGCAGTAAAGGAAATCGTGTAGGATGCACCTACAAAGAATTCACTGCCTGCAAACCTTTGGAATTTGATGGAACCGAAGGACCGATCAGATTGAAACGGTGGACCGAGAAGGTCGAATCGGCGTTTGCCATAAGTAAGTGTACTGAAGAGGACAAAGTGAAGTACGCTACGCATACCTTCACAGATTCTGCGTTAACATGGTGGAATACCTATCTAGAGCAAGTGGGACAAGACGATGCGTACGCACTACCGTGGTCAGCATTCAAGCACTTGATGAACGAGAAGTACCGTCCCAGAACCGAGGTCAATAAGCTCAAGATAGAACTTAGAGGTTTACGAAACCAAGGATTTGATATTACCACGTACGAAAGACGATTCATAGAATTGTGCCTATTGTGTCCGGGAGCATTCGAAGATGAGGAAGAGAAGATCGACGCGTTTGTGAAAGGATTACCGGAAAGAATCCAAGAAGATATAAGTTCACATGAGCCCGCCTCCATACAACAGGCATGTAGAATGGCTCATAAACTAGTGAACCAGATTGAGGAAAGAATTAAAGAACAGGCACCTGAAGAGGCCAATGTGAAGCAAGTCAAAAGAAAGTGGGAGGAAAACGGTGATAAGAATCACCAATACAACAACAACAACAGCAATTACAACAATAATTGCAACAACTATCCCAACAATCGCAACATCAATCGCAACTACAACAAACGGCCCAACAATAACAACAACAACAACAACAACAACAACAACAACAACAACAAAAACAACAACAGTAACTACAACAATTATCCCAACAACAATAACAACCGCAACAATAACAATAATCAGAAGCAGCTATGCCAAAGGTGTGAAAAGTATCACTCGGGGTTCTGCACCAAATTTTGCAACAAGTGTAAAAGAAATGGTCATAGCGCGGTGAAGTCTGAGGTCTACGGACCAGGGGTTAATAGAACGAAAGGAACAAATGGTGTCGGAACGAGTAATGGCGGAGCAAGTAGTGTCGGAGCAAGTTATGCCAATGTAGTTCGTTATAAATGTGGAAAACCAGGCCACATTATTAGAAATTGCCCGAACCAGGAGAACACGAATGGACAAGGCTGCGGAAGAGTTTTCAATATTAATGCGGCAGAGGCACAAGAAGACCCAGAGCTTGTTACGGGTACGTTTCTTATTGACAATAAATCTGCTTACGTTTTATTTGATTCGGGTGCGGATAGAAGCTATATGAGTAGAGATTTTTGTGCTAAATTAAGTTGTCCATTGATGCGGTTGGATAGTAAATTTTTACTCGAATTTGCAAACGGTAAATTAATTTCAGCAGATTATATATGCCGGAATCGAGAAATTAAACTGGGTAGCGAAATATTTAAGATTGATTTGATACCAGTAGAGTTAGGGAGTTTTGATGTAATAGTTGGCATGGACTGGCTGAAGAAGGTGAAAGCAGAGTTCGTATGTTATAAAAATGCAATTTGCATTGTACGAGAAGAAGGAAAACCCTTAATGGTGTACGGAGAAAAGGGCAACACGAAGCTACATCTTATTAGTAATTTGAAGGCACAAAAACTAATAAGAAAAGGTTGCTATGCTGTTCTAGCACACGTCGAGAAAGTACAAACTGAAGAAAAGAGCATCAATGATGTTCCCATTGCAAAAGAATTTCCCGATGTATTTCCGAAAGAATTACCGGGATTACCCCCACATCGATCCGTTGAATTTCAAATAGATCTTGTACCAGGAGCTGCACCAATAGCTCGTGCTCCTTACATACTTGCACCCAGCGAGATGAAAGAACTGCAAAGCCAATTACAAGAACTTTTAGAGCGTGGTTTCATTCGACCAAGCACATCACTGTGGGGAGCTCCTGTTTTGTTTGTCAAGAAGAAAGATGGTACATTCAGTTTGTGTATCGACTATCGAGAGTTGAACAAACTTACCATCAAAAACCGCTACCCACTACCGAGAATCGACGACTTATTTGATCAACTACAAGGCTCGTCTGTTTATTCAAAGATTGACTTACGTTCCGGTTATCATCAAATGCGGGTGAAAGAAGATGATATTCCAAAGACTGCTTTCAGAACACGTTACGGTCATTACAAGTTTATGGTCATGCCGTTTGGTTTAACTAATGCACCAGCTGTATTCATGGACGTTATGAACCGAGTGTGTGGACCATACCTTGACAAGTTTGTCATTGTTTTCATTGATGACATACTTATTTACTCAAAGAATGACCAAGAACACGGTGAACATTTGAGAAAGGTGTTAGAAGTATTGAGGAAGGAAGAATTGTACGCTAAGTTTTCAAAGTGTGCATTTTGGTTGGAAGAAGTTCAATTCCTCGGTCACATAGTGAACAAAGAAGGTATTAAGGTGGATCCGGCAAAGATAGAAACTGTTGAAAAGTGGGAAACCCCGAAAACTCCGAAACACATACGCAGTTTTTAGGACTAGCTGGTTACTACAGAAGGTTCATCCAAGACTTTTCCAGAATAGCAAAACCCTTGACTGCATTAACGCATAAAGGGAAGAAATTTGAATGGAATGATGAACAAAAGAAAGCGTTTCAGTTATTGAAGAAAAAGCTAACTACGGCACCTATATTGTCATTGCCTGAAGGGAATGATGATTTTGTGATTTATTGTGACGCATCAAAGCAAGGTCTCGGTTGTGTATTAATGCAACGAACGAAGGTGATTGCTTATGCGTCTAGACAATTGAAGATTCACGAACAAAATTATACGACGCATGATTTGGAATTAGGCGCGGTTGTTTTTGCATTAAAGACTTGGAGGCACTACTTATATGGGGTCAAAAGTATTATATTTACCGACCACAAAAGTCTTCAACACATATTTAATCAGAAACAACTGAATATGAGGCAGCGTAGGTGGATTGAATTATTGAATGATTACAACTTTGAGATTCGTTACCACCCGGGGAAGGCAAATGTGGTAGCCGATGCCTTGAACAGGAAGGACAGAGAACCCATTCGAGTAAAATCTATGAATATAATGATTCATAA
Source organism: Rutidosis leptorrhynchoides (assembly GCF_046630445.1). Lineage (NCBI taxonomy): Eukaryota > Viridiplantae > Streptophyta > Magnoliopsida > Asterales > Asteraceae > Rutidosis > Rutidosis leptorrhynchoides. The sequence continues at coordinate 209,312,024 of NC_092338.1, read as the reverse complement.
TAACCTTACTACTCAAATAAAGGAGGCGCAACAAGGAGTTTTAAAAGAGGGAAATTTAAAGGATGAAATACCCAAAGAATCGGAGAAGCATCTTAATATTCGGGAAGATGGAACCCGGTATAGGGCTGAAAGGATTTGGGTACCAAAATTTGGAGATATGAGAGAAATGGTACTTAGAGAAGCTCATAAAACCAGATACTCAATACATCCTGGAACGGGGAAGATGTACAAGGATCTCAAGAAACATTTTTGGTGGCCGGGTATGAAAGCCGATGTTGCTAAATACGTAGGAGAATGTTTGACGTGTTCTAAGGTCAAAGCTGAGCATCAGAAACCATCAGGTCTACTTCAACAACCCGAAATCCCGGAATGGAAATGGGAAAATATTACCATGGATTTCATCACTAAATTGCCAAGGACTGCAAGTGGTTTTGATACTATTTGGGTAATAGTTGATCGTCTCACCAAATCAGCACACTTCCTGCCAATAAGAGAAGATGACAAGATGGAGAAGTTAGCACAACTGTATTTGAAGGAAGTCGTCTCTAGACATGGAATACCAATCTCTATTATCTCTGATAGGGATGGAAGATTTATTTCAAGATTCTGGCAGACATTACAGGAAGCATTAGGAACTCGTCTAGACATGAATACTGCCTATCATCCACAAACTGATGGGCAGAGCAAAAGGACGATACAAACGCTTGAAGACATGCTACAAGCATGTGTTATTGATTTCGGAAACAGTTGGGATCGACATCTACCGTTAGCAGAATTTTCCTACAACAACAGCTACCATTCAAGCATTGAGATGGCGCCGTTTGAAGCACTTTATGGTAGAAAGTGCAGGTCTCCAATTTTTTGGAGTGAAGTGGGTGATAGATAGATTACGGGTCCGGAGATAATACAAGAAACTACCGAGAAGATCATCCAAATTCAACAACGGTTGAAAACCGCCCAAAGTCGACAAAAGAGCTACGCTGACATTAAAAGAAAAGATATAGAATTTGAAATTGGTGAGATGGCCATGCTTAAAGTTGCACCTTGGAAAGGCGTTGTTCGATTTGGTAAACGAGGGAAATTAAATCCAAGGTATATTGGACCATTCAAGATTATTGATCGTGTCGGACCAGTAGCTTACCAACTGGAGTTACCTCAACAACTCGCGGCTGTACATAACACTTTCCACGTCTCGAATTTAAAGAAATGTTTTGCTAAAGAAGATCTCACTATTCCGTTAGATGAAATCCAAATCAACGAAAAACATCAATTAATTGAAGAACCCGTCGAAATAATGGATCGTGAGGTTAAGAGACTTAAACAAAACAAGATACCGATTGTTAAGGTTTGATGGAATGCTCGTAGAGGACACCTGGGAGCGTGAAGATCAGATGAAGAAGAAATACCTGCATCTATTTCTAGAAGATTCGTCAACACTTTCAACAGCTTAAAATTTCGGGACGAAATTTATTTAACGGGTAGGTACTATAGTGACCCGAACTTTTCCATGTTTATATATATTAAATGAAATTGATATTTACATGATTAAGTGTTTCCAACATGTTAAGTAATCAAACTTATTAAGACTTGATTAATTGGAATAGGTTTCATATAGACAAATGACCACCCAAGTTGACCGGTGATTCACGAACGTTAAAACTTGTAAAAACTATACGATGACATATATATATGGTTATATATATAGTTAACATGATTTTATTATAAGTATGTATCTCATTAGGTATTTTAACAATGAGTTATATACATAAAAATGAGACTATTAAATTAAGAAACTCGAAAACGATATATATAACGATTATCGTTATAACGTCTTACTAGGTACATATGAATCATATTAAGATATTGATACACTTGGTTAATTATGTTAAATGATAAGTAAATATATCATTAAGTGTATTAACAATGAACTACATATGTAAAAAATAAGACTACTAACTTAATGATTTTGAAACGAGACATATATGTAACGATTATCGTCGTAACGACATTTAATGTATATAGATCATATTAAGAGATATTCGTACATCATAATATCATGATCATATAATAATTTAAAATCTCATTTGATATTATAAACATTGGGTTAACAACATTTAACAAGATCGTTAACCTAAAGGTTTCAAAACAACATTTACATGTAATGACTAACGATGACTTAACGACTCAGTTAAAATGTATATACATGTAGTGTTTTAATATGTATTCATACACTTTTGAAAGACTTCAAGACACTTATCAAAATACTTCTACTTAACAAAAATTCTTACAATTACATCCTCGTTCAGTTTCATCAACAATTCTACTCGTATGCACCCGTATTCGTACTCGTACAATACACAACTTTTAGATGTATGTACTATTGGTATATACACTCCAATGATCAGCTCTTAGCAGCCCATGTGAGTCACCTAACATATGTGGGAACCATCATTTGGTAACTAGCATTAAATATCTCATAAAATTACAAAAATATGAGTAATCATTCATGACTTATTTACATGAAAACAAAATTACATATCCTTTATATCTAATCCATACACCAACGACCAAAAACACCTACAAACACTTTCATTCTTCAATTTTCTTCATCTAATTGATCTCTCTCAAGTTCTATCTTCAAGTTCTAAGTGTTCTTCATAAATTCTACAAGTTCTAGTTACATAAAATCAAGAATACTTCCAAGTTTGCTAGCTCACTTCCAATCTTGTAAGGTGATCATCCAACCTCAAGAAATCTTTGTTTCTTACAGTAGGTTATAATTCTAATACAAGGTAATAATCATATTCAAACTTTGGTTCAATTTCTATAACTATAACAATCTTATTTCAAGTGATGATCTTACTTGAACTTGTTTTCGAGTCATGATTCTGCTTCAAGAACTTCGAGCCATCCAAGGATCCGTTGAAGCTAGATCCATTTTTCTCTTTTCCAGTAGGTTTATCCAAGGAACTTAAGGTAGTAATGAGGTTCATAACATCATTTGATTCATACATAAAAAGCTATCATATTCGAAGTGGTAAACTAGTAATCACTAGAACATAGTTTAGTTAATTCTAAACTTGTTCGCAAATAAAGTTAATCCTTCTAACTACACTTTTAAAATCAACTATACACATGATATATATCTATATGATATGCTAACTTAATGATTTAAAACCCGGAAACACGATAAATACCATAAAACCGGAATTACGCCGTCGTAGTTACAACCGGGGGCTGTTTTGGTTTGGATAATTAAAAACTATGAAAAACTTTGATTTAAAAGCTATACTTCTGGGAAAATGATTTTTCTTATGAACATGAAACCATATCCAAAAATCATGGTTAAACTCAAAGTGAAAGTATGTTTTTCAAAACCGTCATCAAGATGTCGTTCTTTCGACGGAAATGACTACCTCTTTCAAAAATGACTTGTAACTTGTATTCCCAACTATAAAACTATACCTTTTCTGTTTAGTTTCATAAATTCAAGTTCAATACGAAACCGTGGCCGCTTAAATCACTCAAAATGGATTAGAAACGAAGAAATGGCGAGCAAAACAAAATTGGTAAAAACTACTCATTTTAGCTACGTGAAAATTGGTAACAAATCTATTCCAACCATAACTTAATCAACTTTTATTGTATATTATGTAATCTTGAGATACCATAGACACGTATACAATGTTTCGACCTATCATGTCGACACATCTATATATATTTCGGAACAACCATAGACACTCTATATGTGAATGTTGGAGTTAGCTATACAGGGTTGAGGTTGATTCCAAAATATATATAGTTTGAGTTGTGATCAATACTGAGATATGTATACACTGGGTCGTGGATTGATTCAAGATAATATAGATCGATTTATTTCTGTACATCTAACTGTGGACAACTAGTTGTAGGTTACTAACGAGGACATCTGACTTAATAAACTTAAAATATCAAAATGTATTAAAAGTGTTGTAAATATATTTTGAATATACTTTGATATATATGTACATATTTGTTATAGGTTCGTGAATTGACCAGTGGCCAAGTCTTACTTCCCGACGAAGTAAAAATCTGTGAAAGTGAGTTATAGTCCCACTTTTAAAATCTAATATTTTTGGGATGAGAATACATGCATGTTTTATAAATGATTTACAAAATAGACACAAGTACGTGAAACTACATTCTATGTTTGAATTATCGAAATCGAATATGCCCCTTTTTATTAAGTCTGGTAATCTAAGAATTAGGGAACAGACACCCTAATTGACACGAATCCTAAAGATAGATCTATTGGGCCTAACAAACCCCATCCAAAGTACCGGATGCTTTAGTACTTCGAAATTTATATCATATCCGAAGGGTGTCCCGGAATGATGGGGATATTCTTATATATGCATCTTGTTAATGTCGGTTACCAGGTATTCACCATATGAATGATTTTTATCTCAATGTATGGGATGTGTATTGAAATATGAAATCTTGTGGTCTATTATTATGATTTGATATATATAGGTTAAACCTATAACTCACCAACATTTTTGTTGACGTTTTAAGCATGTTTATTCTAAGGTGATTATTAAGAGCTTCCGCTGTCGCATACTTAAATAAGGACGAGATTTGGAGTCCATACTTGTATGATATTGTGTAAAAACTGCATTCAAGAAACTTATTTTGTTGTAACATATTTGTATTGTAAACCATTATGTAATGGTCGTGTGTAAACAGGATATTTTAGATTATCATTATTTGATAATCTACGTAAAGCTTTTTAAACCTTTATTGATGAAATAAAGGTTATGGTTTGTTTTAAAATGAATGCAGTCTTTGAAAAACGTCTCATATAGAGGTCAAAACCTCGCAACGAAATCAATTAATATGGAACGTTTTTAATCAATAAGAACGGGACATTTCACCCGTCACGAATATATAATATCGAAGATTCTAGATCTTATTCACCCCCTTGTTCTAACCACCAATCATCCCGGAATAATAGAAGAAGTCAACGAGCTTCGCGTTCGAGTAGTGGCTTTGGAAAATCTGGTGCGAAACCTACGAACACCAGCAGCAGCACCAGCAGCATAACTAGCATCACCACCAGTACCATCAACATCACCACTAACAGCATCAGCTTCATCAACAACAACATTCGCATCCCCCGCCTCAACAACACACTCAGTACCTCAAACATCAACATGATACGCCCCATAGATACCAAGGAATATTAGCAATAAAGAGTTAAGATGTATTGACTCATTCTTCGTGAAGAATTATATATGTATACCTTATATATATATGATTTGGAACAATAATAAATCTTGTCGTACTAAGCAATTACGTGAGAATCTCAACTAGTATGTACTATTTGGTTAATTCATATCACTAATATGCTTTGATGTACACCCTTCGCTAATGACTTAACAATTGTTAATCACTGCTTCAGCACAATAAACTCCATTTCATAATAAATCAAGTATAACGATGAATGTATTGATTCATAACTTCATTAGCGAAATATTTCGCAACAATTATGAAATCTCTAAGATTTTGGAGATTATTTACTCTCGTTCCAAACCGCAAATCAAATGAGTTTAATATATATTAACTCATTAAATCCATGATTATATCTGAAGAATACATATATGAATGTATATCTTCATAAAGATTGTAAAAACTGTTAATTGTGAAAATATTTTAACGGGTAGGTAATACCCGAGAAATATTTACATCTCACATAAATACACTGTACATTCTTCAATTTCGATTCATAAATCATTAATTATACTCACTGCCTTCACTGTGATACACAATCATTTTCATACAAATTTAATTACACATTCTGAAATTAACATACCAGAATTCAAGTAAAGCTTTAGCAGGTGTTATCTTTCTAAATATCACTACATTCATGAATTATATTCATTCGTATTCTATGATGAATTATCACATCAAACCACCGAAATTATCATCAACAACGCCTATTCGTTAACCATTAGATCCGTTGACGATTACAATCAGCGTTTAATCATCTAAAAAAAATAAAATTTCTTGAAACCATCTCGGATTGATAACCAATGATTCAGATATGGTAGCATTAAATGCAGAGGAAACAAAAGAATTTTCCTCGTCATTGGAACTTAGAAATTCTGAGATATCATTGTATCTTTCGTTATAAATATCCTCTATATTTCTGAAGATATCTTTATAACGATTCTTGTCAGCAATTAATTATCTCTTTGCGATATCTTTATCACATCATAAAGGAAACTGTTTTAGTTTCTATATTCTGTAAAGTTCAAGTTTAAATTATGAATGATTTGAAGTAGTGTTGGGAATTGAAGCATGAGTTAGTATAATATAATGACGTCAGGCCAACGTGATTATATTACAGTAAGTCATGCTAAATTTTTAATGGAAGATGATGATTCATAGACTTTATAATCATCATTTGTCATGTTACACGACTCTTATCTATTTAAACTCTAAACATATCAAGAAAATATTTTTCTTGATAATTCGGTCTTTTCCGGATATTCTGGTAATATGACAAATCAAATCGTGCTATTACCTTTCCTTCTGCTTTGAATATCATGATCATTCGAAACTTCATACCTACGAATTCTGGACCGTTACTTGCTTTACAAAAGCATGAAGCTTCGACATATAAGGGAAAATATAAATCCCGATAATAACACTGAAATTACAAACCGTGTATATCAATGCGTATAGGAATATAAAGACACGGGAGAACTAAAAATACAAAAAATTCTAGAGCATAGTAGAAGTAAACAGACTCCTCTGGTGGGAGTTGGAAAAGAAGGATGATTGTGGCGATAACCAATATAATGTCAAAGACAAGAACTGGATTGAGCATATTAACAAAACTTTTGGAAGTATGAATTGAGAAAGAAAGTATATAAGTGGTGAAGATAATGAAACGGAAGAAGCTAATTTATAGCAAAAATTCCAGACACAGCAATCGAGGCAATTCAACGCCTTTAATTAAAGAAAATCCTAATTTCTGTAATTACCGGAAAATCAAATCTTATAAAGATTTCGAAGATTTCTTTAATTCCTTGAAATCCGGAAATCAATCGTAACTACGTCAAAAGTTAAGGCAAACATTTAATTTTCTCATTTACTCTTTTACGATAGCTTCGTTTATACTCTTTCTATAATCGAATTACTTTATCCATATTATTTAATGTCGATAAAACTCTAATTCATCATTCTTGTTATAAAGAATGACGATCTCTATCAAATTTCATGACTATGATTTTCATGAACTCCTCTCTGTTTTGTCTGCCTAATATTGCAGCATAAACGCTCAAGGTTTTAAATGAGCTCAATATTATTCATAACACATTTCATGTATCCAATTTACTGAAATGACTTGCATAACATCATCATTTTAAATGATCTCTGCATTAATTATAAAATGCACTTCGTAGAAGAACCTATAGAGATTATGGTTTGTATGACTTAAATGCTTGAAACAAAACAATATTCTATCCTTTGGAAAACACGCAAGGCCCCGAACATACCTGGGAACGTGAAGACCAAATGAAACAGAAATATCCCCATCTCTTCTCAACCGCTGATGCATCCGAGAAGTCTACCTAAAACTTCGGGACGAAGTTTTTATTAACGGGGAGGTACTGTAACAACCCTCACTTTTCGACTTCTAAATTACTGAATTAATCCTAGGGTTATATGTCTGACTATATGTATTAAGGGTTGTTTTATATAATTAAACATTGATCAAATAGTAATTTTTAGTCAACAATGTACGCTTAAATAAATAATATATTATTAATTTATATAATTTGACATAATTTAACTAAGTATATAAACTTTGTATCACTTTTATTATTTAGTTAATGTATTATATATTTAACTATATAATAAATCCAATTATATATAAATGTAATAATATTTACAAACTTACTAAAACTATAGTTTAATAATTAAAATCATAATTATTATTAAAAATACAAAATACAAAATTATTTATTATTTTTATGCAAAATTTGTATTTATTAATTAAATAAAAAAAATAAAATAAAAATAAAAATAAAATATTATTGACAAATATTTTAGAAAAACATTAAATAAATTTGTTTATTTACATAAAAAAAATCCTTAAAATAAATAAAAAATAAATAAATAAATTACTTTTTAATTAAAAATTTTAATGGAAAAACTACTTTTATTATTTTATTTTGTGCATTATCCCATGATCTAACATTTAATACTTTTTAATTTTAAAATCCCATTAAGAATTAAATATTTCTTTTTCTTTTAATTATTTTATTCTTTTTACCTAATTTTTTCAAGTATAAATACCCCTCATTTCTCATTCAAACTCACACCAAAATTTCTCTCATTCTCTCTTTGAAGAATCACTACTAGTAAGTATTCTTTTCTTACTTTTTATTTTTTTTACTTTTCAATTTTTATTTTTTACTTTTTACTTTTTAATTTTTACTTCGGTTATTATTTTTACCGAAATATGTAAATAATGTTATAAATTATATGCAATTAAAAATAAAATAAATAACATGTATACACTATTACTATTACTATTACTAGCACCTAAACCTACTACTTATATTGTAACATAAAAACATTTTGGGATATGTATTAGAGATGTATAGATCTACGAACTTTCTTGACGAATGGTTTCTATGAGATTCTAGGCAGAGAGTTTGGATTTCGATTTAAAGGGTCCTATGGCTCAAGCCCCTAGATCAAAATTAGCCATTCGAAGGGAAAAGGGTGATTGGAAGCTTATCTAATACGACAAGTATCCTAAAATGGAAAACACTGATAAAAGTAGAAACTCTTTAGTCATAGAAACTTAGTAAAATAAGAAACTTTCTAAAAATGGAAACTTTATAAAAATAGTAACTTACTAGGAATAGAAACTTAGTAAAACAAACTATACTTAAACACATACTTAAACTTAAACATGGGCAAAACACTTAACTACTCTTAAATGTCAATAGGTTGACTTTCCTGCTCACTCGTTCAACTCTTTATTCTGAGGAATAACACTCTCTCTACTTACTAAGGTGAATTCATAGCCCCTCTTTATTGCTAGCAAACTTACTTACTTTTATTTGGGGTGAGACACATGCTGTTTTTAATTTTACACTTTAGACACAAGTACCAAACTGTTAAACTATGCTATACCCGGCTATGTCCGACTAAGTCCCTACAGTGATATTTTTAATTGCTGCTGCATGCTTAATTATTGGGGGTAGGCCTATCGGGAGTAACGTCCCCGATACATTTGACTAAGTCTTTGTATTACTTAATAATGAAATTAAACCGACAAGGACAGACACAACTTGTCATGGGGCAAACTTGAACGTTTAGTCTAAATATCACGTATTGGCATAACTTTTTGATCCTGCGGGAGATCAACTTTACAAACTAAATCTTGTGGTCTAAAACAACGACAAACTTTTTGTTAAACCTATGAACTTCACTCAACCTTTTTGGTTGACACTTTAGCATGTTTTGTCTCAGGTGCTGTTTGATTCAAGCTCTTATACTTACTGCTTATGTGATGCTACTTGGACATAGGATCAAGAGATATCGCATTTATTACTTCTGCATGTGAACATTTACGATATTGTTATTCCTGTCACGACATTTCATTTTCCGCTGCGTACTCATTAAAGTTAAATTCATCATTTAGTATTGTTCTCATTTATTATAATATGTTGGTATGTTTTGATATTATTGACGTTTCTTCCAGACCCTATTGGGAGGACGTTACATAAATAGAGTTTTATCATTATTGATTAATATAGATAAAACGATTCGATCATGTGAAACGTATGAGTGAAGCTATCACCAAAGAGTGAAATAGGAAAGTAAACATTCATCTTAACTTTTGACAGAGTCAGGGTTGAATTTAGAAAATAAGATGCGTTGTAACTTTTGACTTGGTCAATGTTGAATTCTGGAATTCAAGAGATTTGAAGAAAATCTTGGAAATCTAAAAGATCTGGTTTCTTCGAGATTTAAGGAAATTAGAATCTCTTTAATTAAATGCGATGATCTGCCTCAATTACTCTGTCTGATATTTCCATTATAAATTAACTCTTCCGTTCCATTATTCTCAACATTCCTATACTATCTTTCTTAGTTCATACATCCAAAAGATTGCGAAAACGCTTAATCCCATTCTAATCCTTGATATTTTTCAAATTATCAATTTTGTCATTCTTCTTTTAAATCTCCCACCAGAAAATCTGTTTTCTTCTACCATTACCTTGGGGTGATACTATTCTTAATTATACCGTGTCTTTATATTGCTATTCGTATTAATATCCACCATTTGTAATCTATGTGTTGTTATTGGGCTTTATTTCATATCTCCCCTTATATTTCAATATCCCTATTTCTATTTCCTATAATCATTGTCATCCATAGTTAGTACGCCCTCTTATTTGCTACGATTTATACTCCAATTTCTATTTCAAAGCTTTGTCCCTTCGTTTCTTCTTCTGACAATTTGGCATCTCTTGTAATGGTCCAGAATTCGCAGATATAAGTTTCAGAATGAACATTGTTAATGTTCTAAATAAGAAGGAACGTAATAGCACGATTTGATTTGTTCAATTACCAGATTCACTGAGAATAGAACTATCAAGAATATACTTTCTTGATATGTTCAGAAGTTAAGCAGAATGACAGAGTTATATAACATGGCACATGATGACGTTATGATCTGTGAATCATCACATCCCATTAGAAACTCAGCATGACTTACTGTAATATAATCACGTTGATCAAGTGTCATTATATTATACTAACTCATGCATCAGTTTCAAACATTATTTCAATAACATTCACATTTTAAGCTCGAAAGTTTACAGAATATAGAAACTAACAGTTTCTATATTATGTAACACAGATAGCACGAAGAGATTAATGATTTCAGATAAGAATTGTTATGAAATATCTTCAGAAATATGGAGGATATTTATAACGAAAGATACGATAATATCTTTGAATATTTAAGATCAGAGGATGATGGAGACTATTGTACGTAAGGGTTTAGGGTAAGGAGCAAGATATTCGCTAAAGACTTCAGCATGCATTGAATCATTTGGATTTTTTGAAGTCAAACTTATTCTTTGTGATTTGTCCACGGCTTTCTTCGTAGTTTCGCATATTCTGCTTTTCGGTACTAAATTTTCTAATGAATGTTTCCAATATAATGATACACAGAAAGCACGAAGAGGTATATAATTTCAGACGAGAATATTTATGAAAATATCCTCAGAAATATCGGAGATATTCATGATGATATTTTGGAATTTCTAAGTTCGATGGTTGATGGAGAAAGATTTTCCGCAAGATTTTAACATGACTTCGGAGCAAGATATTCTCTAAAGATTTCAACGGATCCAGAACTAACTGAATCCTTTGAATATAGGGTTTGGTCCTTGTATTTGTCCTTGGTCTCCTTCATGGGTAGCTCAATCTGTTTTTCAATACCCAATTTTCTATCGAGCGTTCCTAACACTCCTTTCTTTATCATCAAACTTTTGGTCGTTTTGACCATCTACCATTTTTCTGTTTTCTCTGCATTTAATGCTATGATATCTGAATCATCGGTTATTAATCCGAGGTGGTTTTAGGAAAATTGTGTTTTTAGATGATTAAACGCTGATGGTAATATGGTGGAATATGAAAGGTTCCCTGGTGTAATGACCCGGAAATTTCTGACCAAATTTAAACCTTAATCTTTATATGTTTCCGACACGATAAGCAAAATCTGTAACGCTGAGTCTAGAAAGTTTGAAATCTATATTCGGTTAATCAGTTACCCTTTGACCAAGCCTGACGATTCACGAACATTTATGTGTATATACGATATATACTTATTAATTGATAATGGCTTAATCTCTGCACGTTTTAATTTATAATTATTACTATATTATTATTAATATTAATTTAATTTAATGTGATTCTGTTTCTTTCAATCTATAGTAATATATGTTTGTATGTGTGCTTTCGGAGAGAGAAAGATAGATTCATGCATTTTCATCCGTGATTGAAGGATTAGTGGGATTTCATTGTTTATAAATATCATCTAACTCTGACATATATCACACATATACATTGAAAGGAGAGAGGGAGAGAAACAAAGCCACTTGTTTTCTGTCTTGCTGTTAAAGAAAGATCACCAACAAACAACCACTTCAAACTATTGAAAATGCTGCCGTTTTCTTTCTGTGTTTGCAAACCACCATATCTCATTCATCGTTAGACAAACCACTCTAGGCTACCAGCTGTTGCTAATCGCCTGTTTCCACTTCTATCTTCGATCAAACATTAGAACCATACACCTTAACCATCGACTATCATCAACCACTTGCTTTCTTAATCTTTCCTTGTGAATTCATCACCACCTCAATCTTTCTCTCTTTGTGAACAATCAACTCACAACACACAACAACTATTTCATGTTCCTTGTTTTCATGCTCGACAAACCTCGAACCACCACTTATATTTTCTGTCTTTCTGTTATCCATCGAAAATCCAACTTCACAACCACAACCCTAATCATCGAACCCACCTTCTAACCACCATGATAATCCACCTACGGCTACTATTTACAGTCACGTAAACCACCACCATAATACACGTATTGTATTTCTTTTTGCTTCGGTTTATTTTGCTGCTATTCGAAACACAAGTCAACCGAACCATTATTGTTTGCTGCAAAACGTTTTCATTTTATTTATCCTCTTCCTGAACTGCTACTGTTGCAGCCTCCACGCACCATAAGACAACTCCATAACAGCCTTTAAAACCCGTCGCCACCACCTTGATCGAAAACCACCACTTAAACCCTCTACCATTACATCAAACCACCCCAAACGCCACCACCCACAACCATAGTGAACCACTCACAAACCATCACTCTTAACCTGTCACTGCAACTGCTACCTCTGTGTTATATATATTTTTTTTGCTATTCGGAACCCATGTTTCTGATTGATGTTGGGGTTATAACAAAGGTAAATATAATAACGATGAACATGACTTTGACAGAAGGTTATGTGGGTCACGGGTTAAATATATATACTCACAAATTATGTTGTCGATTTGAATGAATTAAATCCTTATACAATGCATTATCAAAAGTAGAGACAGTTTGAATTATTGGCCGACATATTAAGTGAAACAATGATATGACAGATGTTAAAATAATAAAAGGAGGATAATTGTGTAATTGTCTTCTGCTTCTGTCGGTTAAAAAGGAGAGGAAGAAAAAACTCGAACTTCCTTCTTTTGTGTGGGCTGAATTTCTATTTGCAATTGGACCATGATCCTTAATTTAGTAGACGGGCCATGTTTATTTTTCTTTGGGCCGTTAGCGGCAGAAGCAGATAAAGAAATGTATATGTATATGATTTCGATGATGAACATGAATTGTTGATCATAAGATGAAGTTAGGGGATGATAACTATGATCTTGTTATGTGAATGATGATGGCGAGTTTGATATAAATTATGATTATGATATAAGAAGATTAGTATATGAGGATTAAGATAGAAATTGATGATGATTTAGGATTGACTAGTTGGGCTCTTAATTCTCAGTTAGGTGTGGTAACGAGCTATTAGACATATAATGAAATAGTTAGGCCGAGCTTATTCTTATTTGGCCGAAATAAATGAAGATGGCGGGATAGGAAGTAACAGAGATAATAATGATATGGGGAAACGGTTTTACTGTGTATCGGATGATTTTGATATACATAGTACATGTAATTGGTGATTTTATGAGATAAAGAGTTATATGAAGATGATGATCGAGGGCGTGATTGAGTGATAGATAATAATGATCGAAACATGAACATATTAGATGATACGTATAGATAGTGATAACGATGATGCTTGGGTTAGTTAAGATGATATTGAATGATATGATGATGAAGGTAAATAGACTCAGGCCATTAATTAAAATCAAAAGGAAACAATAGAGGGATGGTTTAGAGTGTTGGGGTTTAAGCGAGAGGTCATGGATTCGAGTCCTGTCGCGGGCAGTTTATTTCTTTTTAATGCTACTAAGGTATTAAAATATAAAGTATATTACTAAAATTAATATATAAACTTACTTGATTATATTATAGGTTTTAATATATATACTTGATATAGTTTCATGAATCCAAGGCCAACCTTACAATTGTTCAATGATGTTATATGTATTTTTACTACAAAATACATTAGGTGAGTATATAGTCCCTTTTAAACTCTAAATATTTTTGGGCTGAGAATACATGCGCTCCTTTTATAAATGATTTACGTTATGGACACAAGTGATCAAAAATAAATTCTACATTGAGTTGTACGATAGCATATTTCTTTATACTTGGTAGCTAATATTTACGTGAGGAGCGTAAACGCGAATCCTGTTGATAGATCTATCGGGCCTGACAACCCCAATCGGGCTGGACGACCAGTTTTAAATGGTTGCACAGTACTTCGTCTCTGTATGCTACACTTGGTACGGTGTAGTGGTTATTTAAGAATATACTGCTGTGATTTAAATGTTAAGTATGGTTACCAAGTGCTCAACGACTTTTCCATACACTTGCGAGTGTATTATGTATGTATATGAAATCTTGTGGTCCATAGTTATAAGGCTGCTAGCATCAAACCTATATATCTCACCAACTTTATGTTGACGTTTTAAAGCATGTTATTCTCAGGTACGAATTAAGTCTTCCGCTGTGCATTAACTCATATTAAAGATATTATTTGGAGTCGATCATCGCAATGGGACCAACTGTTGAAGACTTCGTTCGGGTGGATTAGGACCGGTCCTTTCAGTTGGTATAAGAGCGGTGGTCTTAGCGAACCAGGTCTTCCATTAGTGTGTCTAACTGGTAGTTGTTAGGATACATTAGTGAGTCTGGACTTTGACCGTGTCTACATGACAAAAAGTTTTGCTTATCATTTCTAGTCGGAAACCATCTGCTTATCATCCTTAGGGAATTGCCTGCTTATCATTCATAAGTCTAGACACGTCTTACTGCATTTACCGCATTGATAGTGTATAGACAAAATCCATATCTTAGCGTATCTGTTACTATAGAATTGCCTGACACATGTCGTAAATTCCTCCGTAGTCTACGGAATCTTTAGTACTATATATATAGGTATTCTATGAAGTTAGAATATCATCCTATATTCGAAAATCGTACCACCTCAAAGATCCTTTTCATCTACCAAATTGTCCTCTTGACGATGAACCTGAAGCACTTACCGGCAAACCTATTCGAAACACCATTTTCTCACTCATTTCTAAAGTATCTCGTCACGACTATATACTATCCCATATTTCGAATCTTATTCATTCGCTCGTTCCAACCGCCAATCATTCCGGTGTACTAGCAGAAGTTAACAAACTTCGTGCTCGCGTGACGGCTTTGGAGAACATGGTGCGAAGATTGCAAACACCAGCAGCAGCACCAGCAGCATAATCAGGACCACCATCATCAACGCTGACAGTACCCTTATCACCCCCAACCACAACCGTGTCATAAACCTCAACATCACAAACTATACCTCGGATATCAACATCACATGCCTCAAAATCACCATCTGTACTTTGAGGATGATCTTCGTTCTACACGTTGTTCTATATCGATTATCTTCGCTTTACATATCATTCTACCCCATTTATCTTCGTTCGACATGACGATTATGTAATCTCTAATGTTTTAGAGATCATGTAATCTATTAATAACGATAAATCAAATGAGTTTAATATTTTATTGACTCATTAGATCCATGATTACATCCGAAGAAAATATATATGCAGGTATATTTTCATAAAGATTGTAATTAAAAATTCTTTCGTACAAACTGTTAATGATGAAAATATTTTAACGGGTAGGTAGTACCCGAGGAATATTTAGATTTCACATTAATAAGTTACACTGTACATTCTTCGAATCTGATTCAACGGTCATTTACTATCCTACTTACAATCACCGATATACGTATCCGTTCACCATAAAATAACCATTTCCATTCAAATTTCATAATTGGATTTTGACCTATCAGAATCCAACAGGTGGCATAATGAAGAAAACATTGGATATAATAAAATTTGTTAGAAACATACGGATTAACTAATTGAAATATTGTTAAGATTCCACGCTAACTGTTCCCAGCTAACTGTTCCCAGCTAACTGATTACATTTTATCGCAATTTATATTATCGCAATTTACCCGTCGGGGCACATGTGCACAATACATCGGATTAATTCTGAGACAATACATTGTACACGGGTCATGATATATATTTATTTATTTTACGCACTCTAAATAACGGGACACGTATGCAAGGTTTCAACTTATCATATTGACCCATCTATATATATATTTTGGAACAACCATGGACACTCTATATGTGAATGTGGGAGTTGGCTATACAGGGTTGGAGTTGATTCCAAAATATATATGGTTTGAGTTGTGATCAATACTGAGACCAGTACACGGGTCACGATACGTATTAATTAATTATATATATGAATTCATTGGACTATTGGACGATTAGACTATTGGACTGCTAACTTTGGACAATTAAAATGAATTAAAATATTGATTATAACATATGAAACTAAACAATTCTTGAAGGTTGCCACTTGATTTCATCTTATACCTCATTTATACCTCGACAAGTACAATCCGCGTTCAAACCTTTCATGATTCTTGGAAATATCTCAATCGAGAGATTGAACCAACCTCACTTCATCTACGGAAGAAAAGAATTATGCACCTGAAAAACTCTCGAACCTAAATTCATAGTTTAACACGTACCCATGTTGAATCCTTTATCATTTATTAGCGAAAACAACCTTACGATTCTTCTTCAAAGTGGTTAATTTTGTCACAGCTCCAGCAAGTTAACCTCGATTTCTCAGCAAGACTAGTCTTATTATAACCTCGATATATATATATATATATGTTGTCCTTTCGCCGCCATTACCGAAGAACCTTTTATATTCCACGACATCATCAACAGATGTACCAGCAGCTTGTCATCTCTTTGGCGGAATCCGCAATCAGTATTTTGAAAATCTCGCAGAACTTCTCCAGTTATACCTATAACGTCTACCCCTAAGAATTTCATACTTCGAATGCGAAGTTTCTGAAAACACCCTGAACTATGAAGTAGTTCTTGAAATGTTAATGAAGCAACGAAAACTGTAAACGACTTTAACAGTCAAAAGTTTGATGATGAAGTACAGTGCGTTGGAAAAGCTCAGGAAAATAGAAGGGGTTGGAATTGGAAAACGGATTGAGCAAAGTATGAAAGAGGCTGTGGATAAATCACAAGGACTAAACTTGCCTTCAAAGAATTCAAATGATTCAGTGCCTGCTAAAACTGTTAGTAAGAACCCTACTTCTTATTCTAAACCTTTCCAGATGATATTCTTCATCATCATCTTATCTTAGATATTATAAGATATCTTCATATCTTTCATTATACATATTCTCCATATTTCTGGAAATATTTTCACAACTATCCTTATCTGAAATCATTTATCACTCTGTAATATCTGCGTTACAACATAAAAGAAACTGTATTAGTTTCTAAATTCTGAAACCTCAGAATTCAAAATAGGAATGTTTTGAAGTAGTGTTGGGAACTGATGCATGAATTAGTATAATATAATGACACTTTATCAACGTCATTATATTACAGTAAGTCATGTTGAGTTTCTAATGGAATGTGATGATTCACAGTACCATCATCATATGCCATGTTATACGACTCTTACATTCTACTCAATCTACAAACATATAAAGAATATATCATCCTGATAGTTCTATCTTTTCGGATATTCTGGTAATTTAACAAATCAAGATCGTGCCAATACCATTTCCTTCTTAGAACCTTAACAATGTTCATTCCAAAATCCGTATGTGTGAATTCCAGATCCTTTACAAGAGATGCTTAGTTGAAAAAGAGGAAAAGAAAAAGAATGAAGCTCCGAAATAAAAATTGTAGTAAAAATCGCAGCAAATAGGAAAGAGCATTAACTGTGGATGACAATGATTATAGAAGACAGGAGTAGGAACATCGAAATATAAGGGAAGATATAAAACCCAATAACAATCCCGAAACTACAAACCGTGCATATCAATACGTATTGCCACGTAAAGGCACGGGAAATCCAATAACACCATAATCCCAAGATAATAATAAAAGTAAATGAGATCCTCCGGTGGTAGATAAAAGAGAAGGATGACAGATGTGAAGATTAAGAGTATATCAAGAATCAGGATTGGATGGAGCATATTAAGGAATGAGTAGAGGAAGAAAGAATAGAAGGTGTGGGGAATAAGAAAAACGAAGGAGGTGGATTTTTAGTGAAATATCCGACAAAGAAATCGAAACAGATTGCCGCATTAAATCAAAGAAGATCCTGATCACCGAAGAACCAAATCTTATTACGTAAAATTTTCTTTAAATCCTGTGAATTCCGGAAATCAACCATAACCACGTCATCAGGTAAAACGATTCCATATTTACCCGTTTCACTTTCTCGCGATAGCTTCACTTAAACTCTTTGCATAATCAAATTGTCTTATCTATATTACTCAATAATGATAAAACTCTATATTCACCTCATATTCGTCATGGAAACATTCTTATTGTTATCCATAACGACCTCTATCAAATTTCGGGGACGAAATTTCTTTAACGAGTAGGTACTGTAATGACCCGGAAATTTCCGACCAAATTTAAACCTTAATCTTTATATGTTTCCGACACGATAAGCAAAATCTGTAACGCTGATTCTAGAAAGTTTGAAATCTATATTCGGTTAATCAGTTACCCTTTGACCAAGCCTGACGATTCACGAACATTTATGTGTATATACGATATATACTTATTAATTGATAATGGCTTAATCTCTGCATGGTTTAATTTATAATTATTACTATATTATTATTAATATTAATTTAATTTAATGTGATTCTGTTTCTTTCAATATATAGTAATATATGTTTGTATGTGTGCTTTCAGAGAGAGAAAGATAGATTCTTGCATTTTCATCCGTGATTGAAGGATTAGTGGCATTTCATTGTTTATAAATATCATCTAACTCTGACATATATCACACATATACATTGAAAGGAGAGAGGGAGAGAAACAAAGCCACTTGTTTTCTGTCTTGCTGTTAAAGAAAGATCACCAACAAACAACCACTTCAAACTATTGAAAATGCTGCCGTTTTCTTTCTGTGTTTGCAAACCACCATATCTCATTCATCGTTAGACAAACCACTCTAGGCTACCAGCTGTTGCTAATCGCCTGTTTCCACTTCTATCTTCGATCAAACATTAGAACCATACACCTTAACCATCGACTATCATCAACCACTTGCTTTCTTAATCTTTCCTTGTGAATTCATCACCACCTCAATCTTTCTCTCTTTGTGAACAATCAACTCACAACACACAACAACTATTTCATGTTCCTTGTTTTCATGCTCGACAAACCTCGAACCACCACTTATATTTTCGGTCTTTCTGTTATCCATCGAAAATCTACCTTCACAACCACCACCCTAATCATCGAACCCACCTTCTAACCACCATGATAATCCAACTACGGCTGCTATTTACAGTCACGTAAACCACCACCATAATACACGTATTGTATTTCTTTTTGCTTCAGTTTATTTTGCTGCTATTCGAAACACAAGTCAACCGAACCATTATTGTTTGCTGCAAAACGTTTTCATTTTATTTATCCTCTTCCTGAACTGCTACTGTTGCCGCCTCCATGCACCATAAGACAACTCCATAACAGCCTTTAAAAACCGTCGCCACCACCTTGATCGAAAACCACCACTTAAACCCGCTACCATTACATCAAACCACCCCAAACGCCACCACCCACAACCATAGTGAACCACTCACAAACCATCACTCTTAACCTGTCACTGCAACTGCTACCTCTATGTTATATATTTTTTTTTTGCTATTCGGAACCCACGTTTCTGATTGATGTTGGGGTTATAACAAAGGTAAATATAATAACGATGAACATGACTTTGACAGAAGGTTACGTGGGTCACGGGTTAAATATATATACTCACAAATTAAGTTGTCGATTTGAATGAATTAAATCCTTATACAGCGCATTATCAAAAGTAGAGACAGTTTGAATTATTGGCCGACATATTAAGTGAAACAATGATATGACAGATGTTAAAATAATAAAAGGAGGATAATTGTGTAATTGTCTTCTGCTTCTGTCGGTTAAAAAGGAGAGGAGAAAAGACTCGAACTTCCTTCTTTTGTGTGGGCCGAATTTCTATTTGCAGTTGGACCATGATCCTTAATTTAGTAGACGGGCCATGTTTATTTTTCTTTGGGCCGTTAGCGGCAGAAGCAGATAAAGAAATGTATATGTATATGATTTTGATGATGAACATGAATTGTTGATCATAAGATGAAATTAGGGGATGATAATGATGATCTTGTTATGTGAATGATGATGGCGAGTTTGATATAAATTATGATTATGATATAAGAAGATTAGTATATGATGATTAAGATAGAAATTGATGATGATTTAGGATTGACTAGTTGGGCTCTTAATTCTCATTTGGGCGTGGTAACGAGCTATTAGACATATAATGAAATAGTTAGGCCGAGCTTATTCTTATTTGGCCGAAATAAATGAAGATGGCGGGATAGAAAGTAACAGAGATAATAATGATATGGGGAAACGGTTTTAATGTGTATCGGATGATTTTGATATACATAGTACATGTAATTGATGATTTTATGAGATAAAGAGTTATATGAAGATGATGATCGAGGGCGTGATTGAGTGATAGATAATAATGATCGAAACGTGAACATATTAGATGATACATATAGATAGTGATAACGATGATGCTTGGGTTAGTTAAGATGATATTGAATGATATGATGATGAAGGTAAATAGACTCAGGCCATTAATTAAAATCAAAAGGAAACAATAGAGGGATGGTTTAGAGTGTTGGGGTTTAAGCGAGAGGTCATGGATTCGAGTCCTGTCGCGGGCAGTTTATTTCTTTTTAATGCTACTAAGGTATTAAAATATAAAGTATATTACTAAAATTAATATATAAACTTACTTGATTATATTATAGGTTTTAATATATATATACTTGATATAGGTTCGTGAATCCAAGGCCAACCTTCCAATTGTTCAATGATGTCATATGTATTTTTACTACAAAATACATTAGGTGAGTATATAGTCCCTTTTAAACTCTAAATATTTTTGGGCTGAGAATACATGTGCTACTTTTATTAATGATTTACGTTATGGACACAAGTGATCAAAAATAAATTCTACGTTGAGTTGTACGATGGCATATTTCTTTATACTTGGTAGCTAATATTTACGTGAGGAGCGTAAACGCGAATCCTGTTGATAGATCTATCGGGCCTGACAACCCCAATCGGGCTGGACGACCAGTTTTAAACGGTTGCATAGTACTTCATCTCTGTATGCTACACTTGGTACGGTGTAGTGGTTATTTAAGAATATGCTGCTGTGATTTAAATGTTAAGTATGGTTACCAAGTGCTCAACGACTTTTCCATACACTTGTGAGTGTATTATGTATGTATGTGAAATCTTGTGGTCCATAGTTATAAGGCTGCTAGCATCAAACCTATATATCTCACCAACTTTATGTTGACATTTTAAAGTATGTTATTCTCAGGTACGAATTAAGTCTTCCTCTGTGCATTAACTCATATTAAAGATATTATTTGGAGTCGATCATCGCAATGGGACCAACTGTTGAAGACTTCGTTCGGGTGGATTAGGACCGGTCCTTTCACCGGGTAACAATAAGAGAGCACGCGTATATATCAACGTTATAATAAGGTTGTTTCATATGAAAAGTCGAAGTTGTCTTGCTGGAGCTGTGACAAAACTGGCTATTTCGAACAGCAGATGCAAAGTTATTTTCGGTAATAATAACGCTAAAGGAATTAGCACAGCTACGTGTTAAACGTTTACTCAGGTTTCGAGTGTTTTTATGTGCATAACTATATGCATCAATCTTTTCTCCCGTAAATGAAGTGCGGTTGGTTCATCCTCTCGATTGAGGTGTTTTCAAGAATCATGAAAGGTTTGAACGCAGAATGTAATCGTGAAGATACAAATGATGTTTAAGACGAAATCAAGTGGAAAACTTGAAGAATTGTTTAGTTTCATATGTTATAATCAATATTTTAATTCATTTTAATTGTCCAATGTTGGCAGTCCACAATCGATAGTCCACAGTTAACAGTGCAATCATTCATATATAGCTTAATATATAATATTCGAATTAATTAATACGTATCGTGACCCCTGTACATGTCTCAGACTCGATCACAACTCAAAGTATATATATTATTATAGAATCAACCTCAACCCTGTATAGAGAACTCGATCATTACTGCATATAGAGTGTCTATGGTGATTCCAAATAATATATATAGATGTGTCGATATGATATGTCAAAACCTTGTATACGTGTCCTGATATTTATAGTGCGTAAAATAAATAACAGAAATTAAATGACTATAAATAAAGTGCGTTAAGTAAATAACAGAAATTAAATGACAATAAATAAAATTGCGAGAATATAAATTGTGATAAAATAAATTGCGATAATTAAATTGCGATAAATAAAATGTAATACGGAATTAACAGTTAGCTAGGAACAGTTAGCTAGAATTTTGTTAGCATGGTTTCTTAATAAAATTTAATATTGTTAATTAGTCTGTTTCTAATCAATTTTTATTGTGTCCATTATTTCTTCATTATGCCACTTGTTGGATTCTGATAGGTCAAAATCCAAATATGAAATTGAATTTGAATGAAAATAGTTATTCTTTGGTGAACGGATACGTATCTCGGTGGTTGTAAATAGGATAGTGAATAACTGTTGAATCAGATTCGAAGAATATACAGTGTAACTTATTAATGTGAAATTTAAATATTCCTCGGGTATTACCTACCCGTTAAAATATTTTTATCATTAACAGTTTGTACAAAAGGATTTTTAATTACAATCTTTTTGAAAACATATATACATATATATTTTCTTCAGATGTAATCATGGATTTAATGAGTCAATATGATATTAAACTCATTTGATTTACCGTCAGAACTAAAATACATAATCTATAAAACATTAGAGATTTCATGATCGCCATGTCGAACGAAGATAAAATAGATAGAACGATACATAAAACGATGATTATGCTCATAGTACAGAATGTGATATTGAGGCAAGGATTGTTGATGATACATGTGTTGTTACTGATGGTACTGTTGGTGTCGGCTGAAGCTGGTACGTTTTACACCATACTTTTCAAGGCTACAACTCGGGTGCGAAGCTCGTTGACTTATTACTCCGGAATGATTGTCGGTAGGAACGAGTGAGTGAATAAGGTTTAGATTCTGAGATAGTATATAATCGTGACGAGATACTCTGGAAATGAGAGAGAAAATGGTGTCTCGAACAGGTTCGCCGGTAAACGCTTCAGGTTCATTGTCAAAAGATGAATTCGGTTGGTGGAAGGGATCGCCTTCTTCGCGTCTCCATTGATTATGTCGACTACGAACCCATCAGATGAATTGGGGATGGTTGATTGATTGATTTATTCTGGTGACAACGCTCTCGGAGCTTAGGTGAATATCCATGTCGGAATAGCTGTCGGAATAACTATCGGAATAGCTATCAGAATCTGAGGGACTCGAACTGGTTGAGGTATTCATATCGTATGATCAAATGAAGGATTTTCGATAAGAATTAGATCATAGGATGTAGATTAGTACCCTGCAATATATAATTTACATATGCATATATAATACTAAAATTCCATAAGTTACGGAGGAATCTACGGAAGCTGTCAGGCAAAGATAACAATAACAGATACGCTAAGATATAATTTATCTTTACACAGTCTATGCAATGGAGGCAGTAAGACGTGTCTAGACTTTAAGGATGATAATTAAATAAT
The DNA here is from genome assembly GCF_046630445.1 of Rutidosis leptorrhynchoides. NCBI lineage: Eukaryota > Viridiplantae > Streptophyta > Magnoliopsida > Asterales > Asteraceae > Rutidosis > Rutidosis leptorrhynchoides. The sequence continues at coordinate 209,287,944 of NC_092338.1, read as the reverse complement.
TTTAGACACTAAATGATAAGCAAAACTTTTGACATGCAGACACGGTCAAATTTCGGACTCACTAATGCATCCTAACGACTTATCAGTTAGACACACTAATGCAGACCTGGTTCTCTAAGACCACCGCTCTGATACCAACTGAAGCGACCCGTCCTAATCCATCTAGACAAAGTCCAAATCGATTATAAACGATTCAAAACAGTTGATTACATCGCGAGGTAGTTGACCTTTATATGATACATTTTACAAACATTGCATTCGTTTTTGAAAAGACAATCTTTCGTTACATCGAAAGTTGACGACATGCATACCATTTTATAATATATCTAACTATAATTGAATTAATAATAATCTTGATGAACTCAACGACTTGAATGCAACGTATTTTGAAATATGTCATGAATGACTCCAAGTAATATCTCTAAGATGAGCAAATGCACAGCGGAAGATTTCTTTCATACCTGAGAATAAACATGCTTTAAAGTGTCAAACAAAAGGTTGGTGAGTTCATTAGTTTAACATAAATAATCATTTCCATCATTTTAATAGACCATAAGATTTCATATTTCAATACACATCCCATACATAGAGATAAAAATCATTCATATGGATTGAACACCTGGTAATCGACATTCACAATAAACATATAAGAATATCCCCATCATTCCGGGATCCTCCTTCGGACATGATATAAATTTCGAAGTACTAAAGCATCCGGTACTTTGGATGGGGCTTGTTGGGCCCGATAGATCTATCTTTAGAGTTCGTGTCAATTAGGGTGTCTGTTCCCTAATTCTTAGATTACCAGACTTAATAAAAAGGGCATATTCGATTTCGATAATTCAACCATATAATGTAGTTTCAATTACTTGTGTCTATTTCATAAAACATTTATAAAAATTGTGCATGTATTCTCAGCCCAAAAATATAAAGGTTAAAAACGCAAATGAAACTCACCTAATGTATTTTGTAGTAAAAATACATATAACGACATTAAACAACTGAACAATGCAGGGTTGGCCTTGGATTCACGAACCTATATCATTCATATGCATATTAATATATATACTTGTAATTGAACAATTTCATATACTATATATATGTATATATATATATATATTTAATTTGTGTATATATTCAAAGATGTTAATATTTATATGATTTTATTAATAATTTAATTAACTATATTTATGTTATATACTAGATAGATAATTAGTCTTTATTATAAAAAAAATAATATCAATGTAGTTATGTTATATTTAATAAAATATATTTTTTCTTATATATATATATATATATATATATATATATATATATATATATATATATATATATATATATATATATATATATATATATATTTTTTTTTTTTATTTAGTAAATTAATAATAATAACCATTTTATTTGTAGTAATAATAATACCATAATAATAATATTACTGATAATAATAATGATAATAAAGTGATGTAAATAAAATTATATAAAAAAATCATGTTAATGAAAATAATATTAATGATATTAATAATAGTAATGATATAATGATAATAATAATACTCAAACTTGTAGCTATAATCATAATAATATTACTAAGTGATAAATAATAATATTAATAATTATAACCCTAATTATGATAATACTCCTAATAATAGTAATAATAACTAAAATCTTAATAATAATAATATTAATCATAACAATAATTATAATCATAATTTTAAAAATAATAACAATAATAATACTAATACTAATGGTATTAATAATAATAATAAGTGTATTAAGAAACTACCTCACAAAGATAAGCTCCACAAGAAGAAGAAAAAAATATCAAACTGCCCACGACGGGGCTCGAACCCGAGACCCCTCGGTTAACACACATATCCTTAACCATCGGTGCTGCTACGTTTTTCTGTTATCATTGGGTTTTCAATTATATTTAACACGATATTACAATATCCTTCTTCTTCATCAGTCGATCCAGAACATAAATAAATCCACAAAACTTTGAAATGAATTTTATAACTTGTAACAGAACAAAGCTCGATTTAATTTGCGTGGATTTAAATTATCAAACTAAAAAAAAATTTGAAAGAAAACAGAAATCAAAATTATTGCTGTTCGTCGCACAAAAAAAAAATATAAATTTTTGATTCCTTTAATCCAATCGTATTAGACAATAGTTAAAACACGAAACATATCTCAAATCGATTCTAAAAACTTTTAAAAGGGTCAATTTAACTGAAATTAAAACATATAACACGAATTTGATCAATTACTATTCGATTGACTTTTTCTTCATAAACTTTGACTCAACAATTGACGATTGATAAAAAGAATTGGGATTTGAGTTTTTGCAGAAAGATTAAAGAAAGGATTCCTAACACAATGGCATTTACACTTTTTGAAAATTCATTCGAATCGAGCTTTTGGTAGAAAAGATGACTCGTACAGAATAATGAAAGAAGAAGGAGAAAAAAAAATATATCTGTTTTTGTTTCCTTTTAATTCTCATTCCCTTTAAAAATTAGCAGAAAGATTTTATATTATGTACTCTGGTTAATTCATTCAACAAAGTAGTCGATCCCTTGTTTTATGCTCCCCTAGTCGACAGAAAGATATAACAGATACAGAAATAATAAAAGTAAATAAAAGGGAAAATGATTGATAACAGAATGGTACTATCTGAGAGTGATGTTTAACACTTTGTGAGACAGAAACAAAAACAGTAAGAAGGAAAAAATGTGAACTGAATCCTATAAATATCGATATATATATTGATCTGTCCTTTTATATATCATAATTTGTATATATATATAAATATAATCGTATATCAGTAATTATTATTAATCTTTTATATAATGGTATTAATACTACACTTATTATGATAATAAAAGTAATAACATAATAATAATAATATTAATACTACTTAATAATAATTATATTATTTATTATAAATTAAAATACTTATAATAATAATTAAGAAAAATAATGATAAATATATGAGGTTCTTAATGATAACCAATATGATACCTTTTAATAAGTTTGTTAAATAATAAACTGTAAGAATGATAATAATATTATTCTTAATGATACAATTAATTAACTGTATTATTTTCTAATAATATTAAAAATAATGATTTTTGATAATGGTAATTATAATTATAAAAGGAATAATAATAATAGTAGTATTAATCATAATAACTAATAATATTTAACTTACAACTAAATAATAACTTTAATCATTCTAATAGTAACATTTATTATTTTAAGTATTTACTGTGAATTTGTGATAATCATGACTTTAAATTTATTAAAATTTTAATATTTAATATTACTAATATTATTTGATATTAATATTAATAATAATGCAAGTAATAATGACATCAATAACATTAGTACTTAAATATATCCAGTTATTTATAATATTAATATTACAGATATTAATATCGATAGTAAGTGATAGCAATTATATTTTAACTTATAAATATATTAATATTACATATTACATAAGAGGTTTATATATTTTTTTTCGATATATCCCATTATACATATAATAATATTTCTTTATAAAAGTCCTATTTACATATAGCCTTATTTTTTTTTTATTTTATAAAATTAATTCTAATAACTAAATAATATAATATTTCAAATTATGTTATATTTTAATATATATATATATATATATATATATATATATATATATATATATATATATATATATATATATATATATATATATATATATATATATATATATATATGTATCTATTTACGAATAGTTGTTCGTGAATCATCGGAAACAGTAAAGGTCAATTGCATTTATGAAACATAATTCAAATATTTTGAGACTCAGTTAAATAGACTTTGCTTATCGTGTTGGGAACATATAAAGATTAAAGTTTAAATTTGATCGGAAATTCCCGAGTCATCACAATGGTAGCACAGTGAACATACCAACCAACACCTAAATTATGTTCACCGTACATATGGAACCTAATCAAATGAAACAGAGAGAACGCTCGCAAATAAATAAGTTCACAAAGCTTATCAAAACTCATTTCATTTCAGAAAAAGGTTTTTCTCAAAGATTTCCAGAATAATCAGATCATGCAAAGTTTCTCATTTCATCATACAAAAACATTTTCTCAAAAGTTTCCACAAAAATATATCTCATAATTTAGTTCAACTCAAATAGATAGATTAAGCACGCGAAATCAAATAACGAGGTGATAACAAGATAATCATGAAGCATATCATAGGTAACGCTGAAAGAACAGTAAGGACATCCGTACCTGGATAAATGTGTAAAGCTTAGAAAGTCAGAAAGATGCTCCAGTATCCTCAACAATGGCTACCTAGAATAATTTAACTAAACTTAGCATTCAATCTCAAAGTCCTTATGTTATAATGACCCTTGTCCCAATAGTATTATTATTATTATTATTATTATTATTATTATTATTATTATTATTATTATTATTATTATTATTATTATTATTATTATTATTTTAATCAATATTTTCTTACAGTTAACTATAAATTTTCTTTACTCGATTATGTGATAAAAATAATGTTTCGTTACTTCACGCTAAAACCCAACTGGACTTGTGATTCACTCTATTATTAATTGTATTAGTAACATATCATAAGGATGAATAAGAATTTACGAATTTGATTATTTTTTTCTAAAATACTATAGCATCCTAATTAAATCGTAAGTTGTCTTATTTATTTCGTACCAGCTTCGTTTCAATTTCATATATCCATGCCTATATAAATACATATTATTATTATATCAATTTATGTATTTCCATCTATTTACTGTCTCTTTACATCCATCCATTTTACATTTATATATTTATTTAAATCTTACTGTTTGACAATTCATATACATTAGAGGTTGACTCTCATCCTATTTTCTTATTCCAGTAAGTTGACGCAAGTGTAAAAGGAAACAGAGCATGCGAACGTCTATTGAATCTTTCATAAATTTCTAATCGTTTTCTTTTTATTAACCTTAACTGAGTCAATTTTGATATAGATTATCACCATATGTTCTTAAACTCCGAATTTACCTATAAATATTACTCCATATCATTTTAATACCGGTACCTTAATGTATCCTTAATCGTAACAATAACCTAGAGGTTGTCTCGATCCAGTTAAAAATAAGATGTCCAAATGATTAGTAAAACAAAATAACATATTAATATGACAGCTTGATTAAGAATTACCTTTAAAGATTAACACCGAATTATGATCGTTAAAATTCCCCCGTCTCCTTAATCTTCTCTACGTTTTCCAATTTAGTAGGTGAATGATAAGGTGATGTGTAACTTGTGTTTTAGTTGTAAATGAACGAGCTATTACTGTATTTATATAATTAGGAGTAAAAGTGGATATGAATTAGAGGTTGTGCAGTTACATATAGTAGCCCATTTGCCGATTAGTAAGGAGACGATGGACCATGTAATTGCAACAATATTTGACTACTTCAAGTACTTCAGAAATTAATTTCAAACAAAGGTCACATGTGATTTTGGGTTTCACGTATTCATAGCTTAATTCAATTTAGTTATTTATTATTTATTGATTACTACTCCGTACTAAATATCCTTCTGTACATTTAAACTATGTATTTATAGCTTAAGTCAAATTAGTGGTTAATTTGTACATTTAAACTATGTATTTATAGCTTAAGTCAAATTAGTGGTTAATTTATACTCCGTATTATTTTAAGGGTAGTCATTTGGCTAAGTTTGTTAGATTAATATTAATAGTCTACGAAACACTTAATACTTAAATAATTAATGTTTTATTTTTAGGTCATTATAACATATCCCACTAAAAATGATTTCGTCCCCGAAATCGATAATATTAACTCTATACATCTAAATTTTAAATCTCGGTCATTATAACATATCCCACTAAAAAAATGATTTCGTCTCCGAAATCAAAGAAATGAAAAGTCTAACCTTTAGTGAAACAAAGAAGGGTAACGCTCACGAATAGACTCCTCGGGTTCCCAAGTGGCTTCCCGTTCCGAGTGATTCCTCCACAACACTTTAACGTAAGGGATCGTTTTGTGTCGTAGTACTCGTTCTTCACGAGCTAGAATTTCTTGAGCTTCTTCTTCACACGAGAGATCTTCGCGAGTCTCATGGAGTGGATATTGAACAACATGGAGTGGAGAGTAGTTGTAGCCTCGTAAACAAGACACGTGAAAAACATTATGCACATGAGACAATGCCGGGGGTAACGCCTAACGATAAGATACCTCTCCAACTCTTTCCAAAATCTCAAACGGACCAATGAATCTCGGGCTAAGTTTTCCTTTAATGCCAAAATGTCGAATGCCCTTACAAGGAGAAACTTTAAGAAAAACGTGTTCACCGACTTCAAACTCGAGAGCTCGTCGATGCTTATCGGCATAACTCTACTGACGCGTGCGGGCCTCTTTCTGTAGAGACCCGTCCTAATCGATCCGGACGAAGTCCATATCGATTATAAACGATTCACGACAGTTGATTACATCGCCAGATACTTGACCTCTATATGATACATTTTACAAACATTGCATTCGTTTTTGAAAAGACAATCTTTCATTACATCGAAAGTTGACAGGCATGCATACCATTTCATAATATATCCAACTATAATTGACTTAATAATAATCTTGATGAACTCGACGACTCGAATGCAACGTCTTTTGAAATATTTCATGAATGACTCCAAGTAATATCTCTAAAATGAGCAAATGCACAGCGGAAGATTTCTTTCATACCTGAGAATAAACATGCTTAAAAGTGTCAACCAAAAAGGTTGGTGAGTTCATTAGTTTATCATAAATAATCATTTCATAATTTTAATAGACCACAAGATTTCATATTTCCATTTCTCATAAACATACGTCCCGTGCATAGAGACAAAAATATCATTCATATGGATTGAACACCTGGTAACCGACATTAACAATATGCATATAAGAATATCCCCATCATTCCGGGATCCTCCTTCGGACATGATATAAAATTCGAAGTACTAAAGCATCTGGTACTTTGGATGGGGCTTGTTGGGCCCGATAGATCTATCTTTAGGATTCGCGTCAATTAGGGTGTCTGTTCCCTAATTCTTAGATTACTAGACTTAATAAAAAGGGGTATATTCGGTTTAATAATCCAGCCATAGAATGTAGTTTTAAGTACTTGTGTCTATTTCGTAAAACAGTTATAAAAGCAGCGCATGTATTCTCAGTCCCAAAAATATATATTGCAAAAGCATTTAAAAAGGGAGCAAATGAAACTCACGCATATAAATATTGTAAAATAGTTATTAAAACATTGCATGTATTCTCAGCCCAAAAATATATATAAAAAGGGAATAATGAAACTCACGCATATAAATATTGTAAAACAGTTAATAAAGTATTTGCATGTATTCTCAGCCCAAAAACGTAAAGAGTAAAAAGGACAAATGAAACTCACGCATATAAATGTTGTAAAACAGTTAATAAAGCATTTGCATGTATTCTCAGCCCAAAAACGTAAAGAGTAAAAAGGGCGAATGAAACTCACGCATATAAATATTGTAAAACAGTTAATAAAGCATTTGCATGTATTCTCAGCCCAAAAACGTAAAGAGTAAAAAGGGCAAATGAAACTCACCTAATGTATTTTGTAGTAAAAATACATATGACTATATTGAACAATTGAACAATGCAGGGTTGGCCTCGGATTTACGAACCTATATCATTTGTGTATATATTAATACACATAACTGTAATCGAATAAGTTTATTTATCTAACTTATTAATTATATCATTTTTATATTAATAATATATTTATGTTTCTTATATTTCTCTTATATATATAAAAATATTTATTATTTTATATGTGTTACACATAATTATTTATATATTTCATTTTGTGCATAATCCTATTAATATAGTTAGGTTGTGTATCTTAAATGTATCTTTATATATATAACTTTAGATTTTATACTTATAATCTTAACCATGTTTTATAATTATATTTACCAATTTACTAAAGTGTTCATTAATCTATATTAAGCTATATATTTATTTGGTACATAATTCTCGTTTATAGTTGTAATATATTTTGTTTTTTAATATATACATAATTGGTATGTACTTAATATTTACTCCTTAAAGTTATACTAGTCGGTATATATTAAAAGTAGGTTCATAGTAATACTCAGTATTAGTGTTTAAACCTTTATGAGTTTTCTATACATCTCTATATATATTTTTATCATCGCAAACCTTAATCTTCAAGCTAACTTATAATAATATTTCGTATTATGTTGTAAACTTCAAATACTAATCATATTACTACTAGTTTTTCTTTCCTAAATGATAATACTAATAATAATAATGATAATATCGACAACAATAGTAATAATAATAATAATAATAATAATAATAATAATAATAATAATAATAATAATAATAATAATAATAATAATAATAATAATAATAATAATGATAATAACAAAAAAAATGATGACTACCTCACAAGAATAAGCTCAAAAAAAAAATGCTCTTGCCCAGGCTCGAACCCATGACCACTCGCTCACTTATCACACTGCCAAACCATCCATCCAATTCCGTTTTTCTGTAATTAAATGCACCCGAAATTTATTTAACTTATTATTATTTCAGTGTTCTATCATCTTCTCCATTTGGTAACCAGTGGCCCAAGTACAACTCAACTCCCAACACTTTAAATATTTGATTGTTGGGACTTTTTTACGTAATCTAATCATTCTAATTTGGTTTTTGTATGAATTAAAAACGAAAAAAAATAAACAAGCACAAGTGTGCTGTTCGTGATATTCAAAGAAAAAAAAATTGATTTAACAATTGATACATTTTCAATCTATAATTCCTACATGAAAACATTTTCAAATCACTTTTAGAAATCATTGAAATCGTCAATTTAACTTACAACACAAACACAAACCTGAATTTCTTCTAAAACAAAACATTTGACTTTTTTTCCATGAACTTTGACTCCTAAATTTGAATTCGATAGAACGAATTGGAACCTGAGATTTTGAGAAAACATTTATGACGTGATTTAAAACACTTCTGCACTTTTAGATTTTTAAAATTGAATTGAATTCGAGTTATTGCATAAAAGTTGTGGCGACAAGGGTATCGAGCTTTTTAAAAAAAATCAATGAATTTAAAAAGATAAAGAATTGGTACTTACAGTTACAATTGATATAGATAATGGAGAATCGAATGTATTATGAACAAGAATATAATGATTGATATATAAGTTGGTTGGTAGTTCTTGATCACGGTTAAGGAGAAAAAAAAATATTCGATCAAACAAAAAGATAAAGTTTTTAGAAAAGGACTTGTAACCAAATTCGTACTACTTGATTGAACAAGATTTTACATATATATAATTCATTTTAATACTTAATAATTATATTAATAATAATTAATAATAATAATAATAATAACAATGATAAAAAAAATAATAAAATTAATAATAATAATAATTATAATAATATTAATGATGATAATAATAATATTAATAAAAATAATATAACAATCAAATGTATCAAATTTTATATATATATATACATATATATATATATATATATATATATATATATATATATATCTTAAAATAATAACGTTCATAATACTGATATTATTATTACTATTAATATTTATTTTAATGATAAAAGTAATAATAACAAAATTAACATAATAACTATATTTTAACTTGTAATTACAGATATTAATATTACATTTTATTAATTATGTAGTATTTAATAATTGTATAAAATATATTATATATATATATATATACGTAATATTTATACATTTTAACAATATACATATAGTAATAGTTATATATATATTCAAACTACTATGTGTAATTATGTCTTAAATATCAAGTTTATATTGAAACAAATAAACTCAAAGTATAGTATTTAATACTTTGTTAATTTTGACAAATTATATATATTCAGTTTACTTCTCTATTTTTTTAAATGACAGTTTTAAATAACTTGTTTAAGTTTTCTTTCATAATAGCCAAATCACATAATATTTCATTAATATATTTAATTTATAATATATAATTATTTACATGTATATATATACATTTCTATTTATGATTAAAGGTTCGTGAGTCGTCGGGAATAGTCGAAGGTCAAATGTTTACATGAATACAGTTTGAATTATTTTGTGACTTAACAATACAGACTTTGCTTATCGTGTCAGAACCATATAAAGATTAGAGTTTAAATTTGATCGGAAATCTCCGGGTCATCAAAGTACCTACCCGTTAAAGAAATTTCGTCCCGAAATTTGATCGAGGTCGTCATGGCTAACTATAAAAATGTTTTCATGACGAATATGAGTTGATAAATAAAGTTTTATCATCAATGAGTAATATAGATAAAACAATTTGATTACGCGAGGAGTATAAGTGAAGCTATCGCAAGAGAATGAAATGAGTAAATATAGATTCGTTTTAACCGATGACGTAGACAGGATTGATTTCCGAAATTCATGGGATTTAAAGAAAATCTTCGAAATCTAAAAGATTTGATTCTGCGGCGAATAAGGAAATTAAGATCTCTATAATTAAATACCGTGATCTGCCTCGATTACTCTGTCTGATTTTTCCATTATAAATCAAACTCTTTCGTTTCATTATTCTCACCATTCCTATACTTTCTTTCTTAGTCCGTACATCCAAAATATTGTAAAATGCTTAATCCCGTTCTAATCCTTGATGTTTTCTTAATCATCATTTCTGTCATCCTTCTTTGCAATCTTCCACCAGAAAATCTGTTTACTTCTACTATTGCCTTGGGGGGATACTATTCTTAGTTATACCGTGTCTTTATATTGCTATTAGTATTAATATCCACGGTTTGTAACTTCTGTGTTGTTATTGGGTTTGATATCTTCCCTTATATTTCAATGTCACTGCTTCTGTCTCCTATAATTATTGTCATTCACAGTTAATACGCTCTCTTATTTGCTGCGATTTATATCCCCTTTCTATTTCAGAGCTTCATGCTTTTGTTTACTTTTCGCAAATAACGGTCCATAATTTATAGGTATGGAGTTTTGAATTATCATAATATACAAGATAGAAAGGAAAGGTAGTAGCACGATTTGTTTTGTCAAATTACCAGAATCACTGAGGATGGAACTATCAAGAATATATTTTCTTGATATGTTCAGAGGTTAAGTAGAATGAAAGAGTTATGTAACATGACACATGATGATGTTATAATCTGTGAATCATCATGTCCCATTTAGAAATTCAGCATGACTTACTGTAATATAATCACGTTGATCAAGTGTCATTATATTATACTAACTCATGCATCAGTTCCCAACATTACTTCTATAACATTCATATTTTGAGCTCGAAAGTTTACAGAATATAGAAACTAACAGTTTCTATATGATGTAACACTGATATCATGAAGAGATTAATGATTCAGATAAGAAAACTTATGAAAATATCTTCAGAAATATGGAGGATGTTTATAATGAAAGATACGATAATATCTCGGAATATCTAAGATCAGAGGATGATAGAAACTATTATCTGCAAGGGTTTAGAATAAGGAGCAGGATATTCACTAAAGACTTTAGCAGCCATTGAATCATTTGGATTCTTTGAAGTCAAACTTATTCTTTGTGATTTGTCCACGGCTTTCTTCATAGTTTCACATAATCTGCTTTTCGGTACAAAATTTTCTATTGAATGTTTCCAATATAATGATACACAAGAAGCACGAGGTGGTATATAATTTCGGACGAGAATATTTATGAAAATATCCTCAGAAATATCGAAGATATTGATGATGATATTTTGGAATTTCTAAGTTCAATGGTTGATGGAGAAAGATTTTCCGCAAGATTTTAACATGACTTCGGAGCAAATATTCTCTAAAGATTTCAACGGATCCAGAATTACCTGAATCCTTTGAATATAGGGTTTGGTCCTTGTATTTGTCCTTGGTCTCCTTCATGGGTAGCTCAATCTGTTTTTCAATACTCAATCTTCTATCGAGCGTTCCTAACACTCCTTTCTTAATCCTCAAACTTTTGGCCGTTTAGACCATCTAACATTTTTCTGTTTCCTCTGCATTTAATGCTATGATATCTGAATCATCGGTTATTAATCCGAGGTGGTTTCAAGAGAATTGTGTTTTTAGATGATTAAACGCTGATGGTAATATGGTGAAATATGAAAGGTTCCCTGGTAACAATAAAAGAGCACGCATATATATCAACGTTATAATAAGGTTGTTTCGTACGAAAAGTCGAAGTTGTCTTATTGGAGCTGTGACAAAATTGACTATTTTGAAGAAGAACTGCAAGGTTATTTTGGGTAATAATAACACTAAAGGGATTAGCACAGCTGCGTGTTAAATGTTTACTAAGTTTTCGAGAGTTTTTCAGGTGTATAGTTATATGCATCAATCTTTTCTTTCCGTAGATGAAGTGCGGTTGGTTCATCCTCTCTATTGAGGTGTTTTCAAGAATTACGAAAGGTTTGAACGCAGATTGTAATCATCGAGATACAAATGAGGTTTAAGATGAAATCAAGTGGCAAACTTGAAAAATTATTTAGTTTCATATGTTTTAATCAATATTTTAATTCATTTTAATTGTCCATTGTTGGTAGTCCACAGTTAGCAATTCAATAATTCATATATAGTTTAATATATAATATTCGAATTAATTAATACGTGTCGTGACCCGTATACGTCTCAGACTCGATCACAACTCAAACTATATATATTATTATAGAATCAACCTCAACCCTGTATAGAGAACTCGATCATTACTGCATATAGAGTGTCTACGGTGATTCCAAATAATATATATAGATGCGTCGATATGATATGTCAAAACCTTGTATACGTGCGTAAAATAAATAACATAAAATTAAATAACGATAAATAAAGTTCGTAAAGTAAATAACAGAAAATTAATGACGATAAATAAAATTGCGAGAATGTAAATTGCGATAAAATAAATTGCGATAAATAAAATGTAATCAGTTAGCTAGGAACAGTTAGCTAGGATTTTGTTAGCGTGGATTCTTAACAAAATTTCTCATAGTTAATTTGTTTGTTTCTAACAACTTTTATTTTGTCCAATGTTTTCTTCATTATGCAACTTGTTGGATTCTGATAGGTCAAAATCCAAATATGAAATTGAATGAAAATGGTTATTAGGCGGTGAACGGATACGTATACCTGTGGACGTGAGTAGGATAGTAAATGACTGTTGAATCAGATTCGAAGAACATACAATGTAACTTGTTAATGTGAAATCTTAAATATTCCTCGGGTATTACCTACCCGTTAAAATATTTTCACCATTAACAGTTTGTACAATAAAAATTTTAATTACAATCTTTATGAAAACATATATACATATATATTTTCTTCAGATGTATTCATGGATTTAATGAGTTAATATGATATTAAACTCATTTGCTTTTCGGTTGGAACTAGAATAAATAATCTCTAAAACTTTAGAGATTACATATTTGCCATGTCGAACGAAGATAAATAAGGTAGAACGATGTAGTGACCCCAACTTTTCCATGTTTATATATATATTAAATGAAATTGTTATTTACATGATTAAGTGTTTCCAACATGTTAAGCAATCAAACTTGTTAAGACTTGATTAATTGAAATAGGTTTCATATAGACAATTGACCACCCAAGTTGACCGGTGATTCACGAACGTTAAAACTTGTAAAAACTATACGATGACATATATATGGTTATATATATAGTTAACATGATTTTATTATAAGTATGTATCTCATTAGGTATTTTAACAATGAGTTATATACATAAAAATGAGACTATTAATTTAAGAAACTCGAAAACGATATATATAACGATTATCGTTATAACAACGTCTTACTAGGTACATATGAATCATATTAAGATATTGATACACTTGGTTAATTATGTTAAATGATAAGTAAATATATTATTAAGTGTATTAAAAATGAAATACATATGTAAAAATAAGACTACTAACTTAATGATTTCGAAACGAGACATATATGTAACGATTATCGTTGTAACGACATTTAACTGTATATATATCATACTAAGATATATTATATATCATAATATCATGATAATATAACAATTTAACATCTCATTTGTTATAATAAATAATGAGTTAACAACATTCAATAAGATCGTTAACCTAAAGGTTTCAAAACAACATTTACATGTAACGACTAACGATGACTTAACGACTCAGTTAAAATGTATATACATGTAGTGTTTTAATATGTATTCATACACTTTTGAAAGACTTCAAGACACTTATCAAAATACTTCTACTTAACAAAAATGCTTACAATTACATCCTCGTTCAGTTTCATCAACAATTCTACTCGTATGCACCCGTATTCGTACTCGTACAATACACAGCTTTTAGATGTATGTACTATTAGTATATACACTCCAATGATCAGCTCTTAGCAGCCCATGTAAGTCACCTAACACATGTGGGAACCATCATTTGGCAACTAGCATGAAATATCTCATAAAATTACAAAAATATGAGTAATCATTCATGACTTATTTACATGAAAACAAAATTACATATCCTTTATATCTAATCCATACACCAACGACCAAAAACACCTACAAACACTTTCATTCTTCAATTTTCTTCATCTAATTGATCTCTCTCAAGTTCTATCTTCAAGTTCTAAGTGTTCTTCATAAATTCCAAAGGTTCTAGTTTCATAAAATCAAGAATACTTCCAAGATTGCAAGTTTACTTCCAAGTTTTCTAAATCCATTCCAAGTAATCATCCAAGATCAAGAAACCTTTGTTACTTACAGTAGGTTATCTTTCTAATACAAGGTAATAATCATATTCAAACTTTAATTCAATTTCTATAACTATAACAATCTTATTTCGAGTGGAAATCTTACTTGAAATTGTTTTCGTGTCATGATTCTGCTTCAAGAACTTTCAAGCCATCCAAGGATCCTTTGAAGCTAGATCTATTTTTCTCATTTCTAGTAGGTTTATCCAAGGAAATTGAGGTAGTAATGATGTTCATAACATCATTCGATTCATACATATAAAGCTATCTTATTCGAAGGTTTAAACATGTAATCACTAGAACATAGTTTAGTTAATTCTAAACTTGTTCGCAAATAAAAGTTAATCCTTCTAACTTGACTTTTAAAATCAACTAAACACATGTTCTATATCTATATGATATGCTAACTTAATGATTTAAAACCTGGAAACACGAAAAACACCGTAAAACCGGATTTACGCCGTCGTAGTAACACCGCGAGCTGTTTTGGGTTAGTTAATTAAAAACTATGATAAACTTTGATTTAAAAGTTGTTATTCTGGGAAAATGATTTTTATTATGAACATGAAACTATATCCAAAAATTATGGTTAAACTCAAAGTGGAAGTATGTTTTCTAAAATGGTCATCTAGACGTCGTTCTTTCGACTGAAATGACTACCTTTACAAAAACAACTTGTAACTTATTTTTCTGACTATAAACCTATACTTTTTCTGTTTAGATTCATAAAATAGAGTTCAATATGAAACCATAGCAATTTGATTCACTCAAAACGGATTTAAAATGAAGAAGTTATGGGTAAAACAAGATTGGATAATTTTTCTCATTTTAGCTACGTGAAAATTGGTAACAAATCTATTCCAACCATAACTTAATCAACTTGTATTGTATATTATGTAATCTTGAGATACCATAGACACGTATACAATGTTTCGACCTATCATGTCGACACATCTATATATATTTCGGAACAACCATAGACACTCTATATGTGATGTTGGAGTTAACTATACAGGGTTGAGGTTGATTCCAAAATATATATAGTTTGAGTTGTGATCAATACTGAGATACGTATACACTGGGTCGTGGATTGATTCAAGATAATATTTATCGATTTATTTCTGTACATCTAACTGTGGACAACTAGTTGTAGGTTACTAACGAGGACAGCTGACTTAATAAATTTAAAACATCAAAATATATTAAAAGTGTTGTAAATATATTTTTAACATACTTTGATATATATGCATATATTGTTATAGGTTCGTGAATCAACCAGTGGCCAAGTCTTACTTCCCGACGAAGTAAAAATCTGTGAAAGTGAGTTATAGTCCCACTTTTAAAATCTAATATTTTTGGGATGAGAATACATGCAGGTTTTATAAATGATTTACAAAACAGACACAAGTACGTGAAACTACATTCTATGGTTGAATTATCAAAATCGAATATGCCCCTTTTTATTAAGTCTGGTAATCTAAGAATTAGGGAACAGACACCCTAATTGACGTGAATCCTAAAGATAGATCTATTGGGACTAACAAACCCCATCCAAAGTAACGGATGCTTTAGTACTTCAAAATTTATATCATATCCGAAGGGTGTCCCGGAATGATGGGGATATTCTTATATATGCATCTTGTTAATGTCGGTTACCAGGTGTTCACCATATGAATGATTTTTATCTCTATGTATGGGATGTGTATTGAAATATGAAATCTTGTGGTCTATTGTTACGATTTGATATATATAGGTTAAACCTATAACTCACCAACATTTTTGTTGACGTTTAAAGCATGTTTATTCTCAGGTGAATACTAAGAGCTTCCGCTGTTGCATACTAAAATAAGGACAAGATTTGGAGTCCATGTTTGTATGATATTGTGTAAAAATTGCATTCAAGAAACTGATTTCGATGTAACATATTTGTATTGTAAACCATTATGTAATAGTCGTGTGTAAACAGGATATTTTAGATTATCATTATTTGATAATCTACGTAAAGCTTTTTAAACCTTTATTTATGAAATAAAGGTTATGGTTTGTTTTAAAAATGAATGCAGTCTTTGAAAAAAGTCTCATATAGAGGTCAAAACCTCGCAACGAAATCAATTAATATGGAACGTTTTTAATCAATAAGAACGGGACATTTCAGTTGGTATCCGAGCGTTGGTCTTAGAGAACCAGAAAATTTGCAATAGTGTGTCTTATCGAGTTTGTTAGGATGCATTAGTGAGTCTGGACTTTGACCGTGTTTTCTTTAAAAATGATTGCTTAACATTTTTGTTGGAAACTCTATATTATTAACATGTATATATTATGTGATATATAAATCTCTTAACATGTTTGATATTGTGTGATAGATGTCTACCTCTAGCAAAAATCCCATTGACTCACCTAATAATAACGTAGAGTCGAATATATATTGGACTGATTCACAAGTTCCCGTAGAAGAACCGGAAGAAGAATCAGAACCGGAAGAAGAATCAGAACCGGAAGAGGAGGAACCGGAGGAGGAAATAGAACCGGTGGGGGAAATAATAAAACGGTTAAGTAAAAGAAAATCCTCAACCAACCGACCATGGTTAATTATGGTCAATGGTGTTTCCGCCAAGGAAGCAAAATATTGGGAGGATTACCAATTCTCCGATGAATCGGATTCCGACGAGAATTCCGATGATGTTATAGAAATTACCCCAACTGAATTTAAAAAGGCAAAAGAAAATAATAAGGGAAAGGGCATAAAAATAGAGAAATCTAATTCCAACCCCGATGAACTTTATATGTATCGTCAACCCCCGAAGCCCTTAAGTTGTAACAATGACCTGGGAACCTCTAAACCACCAGGTTTTTCTAAACCGTTGTGGAAAACGACAGCTCGTATTAGGGGAACATCATATATCCCTAGAAACTTGGCAAAATGAACCAAAACTGAAGAAGAAGAAACGAGCGAGTCGGAATAAGATAGTTGTATTCGTGTGGTGTAATATATGTAATATAGTGTGCTTATGCTGTATGATATATGTAAAAATTGCTTGTGTTAATAAGTATTTTTTTTTTATAAATCTAACTCTTGTTTATTTTACAGTATAAAAACACAAAATGGATAGACAACCCAATATTTTAAGAGACCTACCCGGAGACATGATTGATGAAATCTTGTCTAGAGTCGGTCAGAATTCTTCGGCACAACTATTTACGGCGAAATCAGTTTGTAAGACATTCGAAGAACGTTCCAAGAATGTCTTGGTTTATAAGAGACTTTCGTTTGAAAGATGGGGGATATCACATTGGGAAACCCATAAGTTACGATGTGTTTACTTTGACGCATATATTGCGGGGAACCTAAATGCTATTTTACGCAACGGGTTAAGAAATTATTTTGACTCAATGTATCCGAATATAGGACTTCATGATTTAGAAAAAGCAGCTAACATGCAACATAAAGAAGCATGCTATGCTTACGGGTTAGTAATGTTCGCTTCTCACCAAAGTGAGAAAAAGAACATCGGGCTACAACTATTAAACAAAACGTTCCCACAAGTGACGGAGTCGGTAATTGGGGTAAGAAATGAGGTTTTTAGGTTATTACGAGATTGTTGGTCATTACGTAACCCTCGTCCCTTTGACGATGTTACAACACGCTGTCTTATTAACGGCCATAACGGTTATGTTCCACAAGACCAAGGATGGGAAGTAGTCCTAGTAAAACCAGAATGCATGACTTGTTTCTGGACGTATGAATTACGTTTCTTTATTGCCTTTGCTGAACGACTTGTGTACTAGCTAGAATTATCTTCACAACTATCTTGTATCAAAGTTATTGTGTGCTATATTTCATGCTTTATGTAAAATAAGCGGTATTGTAAGTTTGTAAAATATTGTATAAAAGTTTGAACGCGAAATATTATTATAATCAGTTTTTCATATAGAATTGTAGTAGTTGAATTGTATATTAGCTACTAAGTATGAACTTAACGGGTAGGTACTACCCGAATTTAAACTTATAAAACGCTAATATGAAGAAAAAGCTTTTATAAATGAGTTCATATTATGCTACGAAATACTATTAACTACTCTTAATATTCTGTATGATTAACTTGTTCCATTTGACTATTTTGAAGGAAATGGCACCGACTACTCAACACACCGTGAATATGAATGAAGAGGAATTCCGTACTTTTCTAGCTTCAAACATAGCCGCAGTACAGGCTGCGCTACATACCAACAATAACCTTGGATCTAGCAGTACAGGAAATCGTGTAGGATGCACCTACAAAGAATTCACTGCCTGCAAACCTTTGGAATTTGATGGAACTGAAGGACCGATTGGATTGAAATGGTGGACCGAGAAGGTCGAATCGGTGTTTGCCATAAGTAAGTGTACTGAAGAGGACAAAGTGAAGTACGCTACGCATACCTTCACAGGTTCTGCGTTAACATGGTGGAATACCTATCTAGAGCAAGTGGGACAAGATGATGCGTACGCACTACCGTGGTCAGCATTCAAGCACTTGATGAACGAGAAGTACCGTCCCAGAACCGAGGTCAATAAGCTCAAGACAGAACTTAGAGGGTTACGAACCCAAGGATTTGATATTACCACGTACGAAAGACAATTCACAGAATTGTGTCTATTATGTCCGGGAGCGTTCGAAGATGAGGAAGAGAAGATCAACGCGTTTGTGAAAGGATTACCGGAAAGAATCCAAGAAGATATAAGTTCACACGATCCCGCCTCCATACAACAGGCATGTAGAATGGCTCCGAAACTAGTGAACCAGATTGAGGAAAGAATTAAAGAACAGACGGCTGAAGAGGCCAATGTGAAGCAAGTCAAAAGAAAGTGGGAGGAAAACGGTGATAAGAATCACCAATACAACAACAACAGCAATTACAATAATAATTGCAACAATTATCCCAACAATCGCAACATCAATCGCAACTACAACAAACGGCCCAACAACAACAACAACAACAACACCAACTACAACAATCATCCCAACAACAATAACAACCGCAACAACAACAACAATCAGAAGCAGCTATGCCAAAGGTGTGAAAAGTATCACTCGGGGTTCTGCACCAAATTTTGCAACAAGTGTAAAAGAAATGGTCATAGCGCGGCGAAGTGTGAGGTCTACGGACAAGGGGTTAACAGAACGAAAGGAACAAATGGTGTCGGAACAAATGGTGTCGGAACGAGTAATGGCGGAGCAAGTAGTGTCGGAGCAAGTTATGCCAATGTAGTTTGTTATAAATGTGGAAAATCGGGCCACATTATTAGAAATTGCCCGAACCAGGAGAACACGAATGGACAAGGCCGCGGAAGAGTTTTTAATATTAATGCGGCAGAGGCACAGGAAGACCCGGAGCTTGTTACGGGTACGTTTCTTATTGACAATAAATCTGCTTACGTTTTATTTGATTCGAGTGCGGATAGAAGCTATATGAGTAGAGATTTTTGTGCTAAATTAAGTTGTCCATTGACGACGTTGGATAGTAAATTTTTACTCGAATTAGCAAACGGTAAATTAATTTCAGCAGATAATATATGCCGGAATCGAGAAATTAAACTGGGTAGCGAAATATTTAAGATTGATTTGATAGCAGTAGAGTTAGGGAGTTTTGATGTAATAGTTGGCATGGACTGGCTGAAGAAGGTGAAAGCAGAGATCGTATGTTATAAAAATGCAATTCGCATTGTACGAGAAGAAGGAGAACCCTTAATGGTGTACGGAGAAAAGGGCAACATGAAGCTACATCTTATTAGTAATTTGAAGGCACAAAAACTAATAAGAAAAGGTTGCTATGCTATTCTAGCACACGTCGAGAAAGTACAAACTGAAGAAAAGAGCATCAATGATGTTCCCGTCGCAAAAGAATTTCCCGATGTATTTTCGAAAGAATTACCGGGACTACCTCCACATCGATCTGTTGAATTTCAAATAGATCTTATACCAGGAGCTGCACCAATAGCTCGTGCTCCTTATAGACTCGCACCCATCGAGATGAAAGAACTGCAAAGCCAACTGCAAGAACTATTAGAACGTGGTTTCATTCGACAAAGCACATCACCATGGGGAGCTCCTGTTTTGTTTGTCAAGAAGAAGGATGGTACATTTAGGTTGTGTATTGACTACAGAGAGTTGAACAAACTTACCATCAAAAACCGTTATCCACTGCCTAGAATTGACGACTTATTTGATCAACTACAAGGCTCGTCGGTTTATTCGAAGATCGATTTACGTTCTGGATATCATCAAATGCGAGTAAAGGAGGATGATATTCCAAAAACTGCTTTTAGGACGCGTTATTGTCATTACGAGTTTATGGTTATGCTGTTTGGACTGACTAACGCACCAGCTGTGTTCATGGACCTTATGAACCGAGTGTGTGGGCCATATTGAAATGTCCCGTTCTTATTGATTAAAAACGTTCCATATTAATTGATTTCGTTGCGAGGTTTTGACCTCTATATGAGACGTTTTTCAAAGACTGCATTCATTTTAAAACAAACCATAACCTTTATTTTATCAATAAACGTTTAAAAAGCTTTACGTAGATTATCAAATAATGATAATCTAAAATATCCTGTTTACACACGACCATTACATAATGGTTTACAACACAAATATGTTACAACAAAATAAGTTTCTTGAATGCAGTTTTTACACAATATCATACAAGCATGGACTCCAAATCTCGTCCTTATTTAAGTATGCGATAGCGGAAGCTCTTAATAATCACCTGAGAATAAACATGCTTAAAACGTCAACAAAAATCTTGGTGAGTTATAGGTTTAACCTATATATATCAAATCATAATAATAGACCACAAGATTTCATATTTCAATACACATCCCATACATAGAGATAAAAATCATTCATATGGTGAACACCTGGTAACCGACATTAACAAGATGCATATATAAGAATATCCACATCATTCCGGGACACCCTTCAGATATGATATAAATTTCGAAGTACTAAAGCATCCGGTACTTTGGATGGGGTTTGTTAGGCCCAATAGATCTATCTTTAGGATTCGCGTCAATTAGGGTGTCTGTTCCGTAATTCTTAGATTACCAGACTTAATAAAAAGGGGCATATTCGATTTCGATAATTCAACCATAGAATGTAGTTTCACGTACTTGTGTCTATTTTGTAAATCATTTATAAAACCTGCATGTATTCTCTTCCCAAAAATATTAGATTTTAAAAGTGGGACTATAACTCACTTTCACAGATTTTTACTTCGTCGGGAAGTAAGACTTGGCCACTGGTTGATTCACGAACCTATAACAATATATACATATATATCAAAGTATGTTCAAAATATATTTACAACACTTTTAATATATTTTGATGTTTTAAGTTTATTAAGTCAGCTGTCCTCGTTAATAACCTACAACTAGTTGTCCACAGTTAGATGTACAGAAATAAATCGATAAATATTATCTTGAATCAATCCACGACCCAGTGTATACGTATCTCAGTATTGATCACAACTCAAACTATATATATTTTGGAATCAACCTCAACCCTGTATAGCTAACTCCAACATTCACATATAGAGTGTCTATGGTTGTTCCGAAATATATATAGATGTGTCGACATGATATGTCGAAACATTGTATACGTGTCTATGGTATCTCAAGATTACATAATATACAATACAAGTTGATTAAGTTATGGTTGGAATAGATTTGTTACAATTTTCACGTAGCTAAAATGAGAAAAATTATCCAATCTTGTTTTACCCATAACTTCTTCATTTTAAATCCGTTTTGAGTGAATCAAATTGCTATGGTTTCATATTGAACTCTATTTTATGAATCTAAATAGAAAAAGTATAGGTTTATAGTCAGAAAAATAAGTTACAAGTCATTTTTGTAAAGGTAGTCATTTCAGTCGAAAGAACGACGTCTAGATGACCATTTTAGAAAACATACTTCCACTTTGAGTTTAACCATAATTTTTGGATATAGTTTCATGTTCATAATAAAAATCATTTTCTTAGAATAACAACTTTTAAATCAAAGTTTATCATAGTTTTTAATTAACTAACCCAAAACAGCCCGCGGTGTTACTACGACGGCGTAAATCCGGTTTTACGGTATTTTTCGTGTTTACTGGTTTTAAATCATTAAGTTAGCATATCATATAGATATAGAACATGTGGTTAGTTGATTTTAAAAGTCAAGTTAGAAGGATTAACTTTTGTTTGCGAACAAGTTTAGAATTAACTAAACTATGTTCTAGTGATTACAAGTTTAAACCTTCGAATAAGATAGCTTTATATGTATGAATTGAATGATGTTATGAACATCATTACTACCTTAAGTTCCTTGGATAAACCTACTGGAAAAGAGAAAAATGGATCTAGCTTCAACGGATCCTTGTATGGCTCGAAGTTCTTGAAGCAGAATCATGACACGAAAACAAGTTCAAGTAAGATCATCACTTGAAATAAGATTGTTATAGTTATAGAAATTGAACCAAAGTTTGAATATGATTATTAGCTTGTATTAGAATGATAACCTACTGTAATAAACAAAGATTTCTTGAGGTTGGATGATCACCTTACAAGATTGGAAGTGAGCTAGCAAACTTGAAAGTATTCTTGATTTTATGTAACTAGAACTTGTAGAATATATGAAGAACACTTAGAACTTAAAGATAGAACTTGAGAGAGATCAATTAGATGAAGAAAATTGAAGAATAAAAGTGTTTGTAGGTGTTTTTGGTCATTGGTGTATGGATTAGATATAAAGGATATGTAATTTTGTTTTCATGTAAATAAGTTATGAATGATTACTCATATTTTTGTAATTTTATGAGATATTTCATGCTAGTTGCTAAATGATGGTTCCCACATGTGTTAGGTGACTCACATGGGCTGCTAAGAGCTGATCATTAGAGTGTATATACCAATAGTACATACATCTAAAAGCTGTGTATTGTACGAGTACGAATACGGGTGCATACGAGTAGAATTGTTGATGAAACTGAACGAGGATGTAATTGTAAGAATTTTTGTTAAGTAGAAGTATTTTGATAAGTGTATTGAAGTCTTTCAAAAGTGTATAAATACATATTAAAACACTACATGTATATACATTTTAACTGAGTCGTTAAGTCATCGTTAGTCGTTACATGTAAGTGTTGTTTTGAAACCTTTAGGTTAACGATCTTGTTAAATGTTGTTAACCCAATGTTTATAATATCAAATGAGATTTTAAATTATTATATTATCATGATATTATCATGTATGAATATCTCTTAATATGATATATATACATTAAATGTCTTTACAATGATAATCGTTACATATATGTCTCGTTTAAAAATCATTAAGTTAGTAGTCTTGTTTTTACATATGTAGTTCATTGTTAATATACTTAATGATATGTTTAATTATCATAGTATCATGTTAACTATATATATATCCATATATATGTCATCATATAGTTTTAACAAGTTTTAACGTTCGTGAATCACCGGTCAACTTGGGTGGTCAATTGTCTATATGAAACATATTTCAATTAATCAAGTCTTAACAAGTTTGATTGCTTAACATGTTGGAAACATTTAATCATGTAAATATCAATCTCAATTAATATATATAAACATGGAAAAGTTCGGCTCACTACAGTACCTACCCGTTAAATAAATTTCGTCCCGAAATTTTAAGCTGTTGAAGGTGTTGACGAATCTTCTGGAAATAGATGCGGGTATTTCTTCTTCATCTGATCTTCACGCTCCCAGGTGAACTCGGGTCCTCTATGAGCATTCCATCGAACCTTAACAATTGGTATCTTGTTTTGCTTAAGTCTTTTAACCTCACGATCCATTATTTCGACGGGTTCTTCGATGAATTGAAGTTTTTCGTTGATTTGGATTTCATCTAACGGAATAGTGAGATCTTCTTTAGCAAAACATTTCTTCAAATTCGAGACGTGGAAAGTGTTATGTACAGCCACGAGTTGTTGAGGTAACTCAAGTCGGTAAGCTACTGGTCCGACACGATCAATAATCTTGAATGGTCCAATATACCTTGGATTTAATTTCCCTCGTTTACCAAATCGAACAACGCCTTTCCAAGGTGCAACTTTAAGCATGACCATCTCTCCAATTTCAAATTCTATATCTTTTCTTTTAATGTCAGCGTAGCTCTTTTGTCGACTTTGGGCGGTTTTCAACCGTTGTAGAATTTGGATGATCTTCTCGGTAGTTTCTTGTATAATCTCCGGACCCGTAATCTGTCTATCCCCCACTTCACTCCAACAAATCGGAGACCTGCACTTTCTACCATAAAGTGCTTCAAACGGCGCCATCTCAATGCTTGAATGGTAACTGTTGTTGTAGGAAAATTCTGCTAACGGTAGATTTCGATCCCAACTGTTTCCGAAATCAATAACACATGCTCGTAGCATGTCTTCAAGCGTTTGTATCGTCCTTTCGCTCTACCCATCAGTTTGTGGATGATAGGCAGTACTCATGTCTAGACGAGTTCCTAATGCTTGCTGTAATGTCTGCCAGAATCTTGAAATAAATCTGCCATCCCTATCAGAGATAATAGAGATTGGTATTCCATGTCTGGAGACGACTTCCTTCAAATACAGTCGTGCTAACTTCTCCATCTTGTCATCTTCTCTTATTGGCAGGAAGTGTGCTGATTTGGTGAGATGATCAACTATTACCCAAATAGTATCAAAACCACTTGCAGTCCTTGGCAATTTAGTGATGAAATCCATGGTAATGTTTTCCCATTTCCATTCCGGGATTTCGGGTTGTTGAAGTAGACCTGATGGTTTCTGATGCTCAGCTTTGACCTTAGAACACGTCAAACATTCTCCTACGTATTTAGCAACATCGGCTTTCATACCCGGCCACCAAAAATGTTTCTTGAGATCCTTGTACATCTTCCCCGTTCCAGGATGTATTGAGTATTTAGTTTTATGAGCTTCTCTAAGTACCATTTCTCTCATATCTCCAAATTTTGGTACCCAAATCCTTTCAGCCCTATACCGGGTTCCGTCTTCCCGAATATTAAGATGCTTCTCCGATCCTTTGGGTATTTCATCCTTTAAATTTCCCTCTTTTAAAACTCCTTGTTGCGCCTCCTTTATTTGAGTAGTAAGGTTATTATGAATCATTATATTCATAGATTTTACTCGAATGGGTTCTCTGTCCTTCCTGCTCAAGGCATCGGCTACCACATTTTCCTTCCCCGGGTGGTAACGAATATCAAAGTCGTAATCATTCAATAATTCAATCCACCTACGCTGCCTCATATTCAGTTGTTTCTGATTAAATATGTGTTGAAGACTTTTGTGGTCGGTATATATAATACTTTTGACCCCATATAAGTAGTGCCTCCAAGTCTTTAATGCAAAAACAACCGCGCCTAATTCCAAATCATGCGTCGTATAATTTTGTTCGTGAATCTTCAATTGTCTAGACGCATAAGCAATCACCTTCGTTCGTTGCATTAATACACAACCGAGACCTTGCTTTGATGCGTCACAATAAATCACAAAATCATTATTCCCTTCAGGCAATGACAATATAGATGCCGTAGTTAGCTTTTTCTTCAATAACTGAAACGCTTTCTCTTGTTCATCATTCCATTCAAATTTCTTCCCTTTATGCGTTAATGAAGTCAAGGGTTTTGCTGTTCTGGAAAAGTCTTGGATGAACCTTCTGTAGTAACCAGCTAGTCCTAAAAACTGGCGTATGTGTTTCGGAGTTTTCGGGGTTTCCCACTTTTCAACAGTTTCTGTCTTTGCTGGATCCACCTTAATACCTTCTTTGTTCACTATGTGACCGAGGAATTGAACTTCTTCCAACCAAAATGCACACTTTGAAAACTTAGCGTACAATTCTTCCTTCCTCAATACTTCTAACACCTTTCTCAAATGTTCACCGTGTTCTTGGTCATTCTTTGAGTAAATAAGTATGTCATCAATGAAAACAATGACAAACTTGTCAAGGTATGGTCCACACACTCGGTTCATAAGGTCCATGAATACAGCTGGTGCATTAGTTAAACCAAACGGCATGACCATAAACTCGTAATGACCGTAATGTGTTCTGAAAGCGGTCTTTGGAATATCATCTTCTTTCACCCGAATTTGATGATACCCGGAACGTAAGTCAATCTTTGAATAAACAGACGAGCCTTGTAGTTGATCAAATAAGTCGTCGATTCTCGGTAGTGGGTAGCGGTTCTTGATGGTAAGTTTGTTCAACTCTCGATTGTCGATACACAACCTGAATGTACCATCTTTCTTCTTGACAAACAAAACAGGAGCTCCCCACGGTGATGTGCTTGGTCGAATGAAACCACGCTCTAAAAGTTCTTGTAATTGGCTTTGCAGTTCTTTCATCTTGCTGGGTGCGAGTCTGTAAGGAGCACGAGCTATTGGTGCAGCTCCTGGTACAAGATCTATTTGAAATTCAACGAATCGATGTGGGGGTAATCCCGGTAATTCTTTCAGAAATACATCGGGAAATTCTTTTGCAATGGGAACATCATTGATGCTCTTTTCTTCAGTTTGTACTTTCTCGACGTGTGCTAGAACAGCATAGCAACCTTTTCTTATTAGTTTTTGTGCCTTCAAATTACTAATAAGATGTAGCTTCGTGTTGCCCTTTTCTCCGTACACCATTAAGGGTTTTCCTTTTTCTCGTATAATGCGAATTGCATTTTTGTAACAAACGATCTCTGCTTTCACTTCTTTCAACCAGTCCATACCGATTATCACATCAAAACTCCCTAACTCTACTGATATCAAATCAATCTTAAATGTTTCGCTAACCAGTTTAATTTCTCGATTCCGACATATATTATCTGCTGAAATTAATTTACCATTTGCTAATTCGAGTAAAAATTTACTATCCAAAGGCGTCAATGGACAACTTAATTTAGCACAAAAATCTCTACTCATATAGCTTCTATCCGCATGCGAATCAAATAAAACGTAAGCAGATTTATTGTCAATAAGAAATGTACCCGTAACAAGCTCCGGGTCTTCCTGTGCCTCTGCAGCATTAATATTGAAAACTCTTCCGCGGACTTGTCCATTCGTGTTCTCCTGGTTCGGGAAATTTCTAATAATGTGGCCCAGTTTTCCACATTTATAAGAAACTACATTGGGATAACTTGCTCCGACACTACTTGCTCCGCCATTACTCGTTCCGACACCATTTGTTCCTTTCGTTCTGTTAACCCTTGGTCCGTAGACCTCACACTTCGCCACGCTATGACCATTTCTTTTACACTTATTGCAAAATTTGGTGCAGAACCCCGAGTGATACTTTTCACACCTTTGGCATAGCTGCTTCTGATTGTTGTTGTTATTGCGGTTGTTATTATTGTTGGGATGATTGTTGTAGTTGTTGTTGTTGTTGTTGTTGTTGTTGTTGTTGTTGTTGTTGTTGTTGTTGTTGAGCCGTTCGTTGTAGTTGCGATTGATGTTGCGATTGTTGGGATAATTGTTGCGATTATTGTTGTAATTGCTGTTGTTGTTGTATTGGTGATTCTTATCACCGTTTTCCTCCCACTTTCTTTTGACTTGCTTCACATTGGCCTCTTCAGCAGTATGTTCTTTAATTCTTTCTTCAATCTGGTTCACTAGTTTGTGAGCCATTCTACATGCCTGTTGTATGGAGATGGGCTCGTGTGAACTTATATCTTCTTGGATTCTTTCCGGTAATCCTTTCAAAAACGCGTCTATCTTCTCTTCCTCATCTTCAAATGCTCCCGGACACAATAGGCACAATTCTGTGAATCGTCTTTCATACGTGGTAATATTAAATCCTTGGGTTCGTAACCCTCTAAGTTCTGTCTTGAGCTTATTGACCTCAGTTCTGGGATGGTACTTCTCGTTCATCAAGTGCTTGAATGCTGAACACGGTAGTGCGTACGCATCGTCTTGTCCCACTTGCTCTAGATAGGTATTCCACCATGTTAACGCAGAACCTGTGAAGGTATGCGTAGCGTACTTCACTTTGTCCTCTTCAGTACACTTACTTATGGCAAACACCGATTCGACC
The DNA here is from genome assembly GCF_046630445.1 of Rutidosis leptorrhynchoides. Taxonomy (NCBI): domain Eukaryota; kingdom Viridiplantae; phylum Streptophyta; class Magnoliopsida; order Asterales; family Asteraceae; genus Rutidosis; species Rutidosis leptorrhynchoides. Next base: position 209,258,996 of record NC_092338.1, on the reverse strand, counting down.
TTCTCGGTCCACCGTTTCAATCCGATCGGTCCTTCAGTTCCATCAAATTCCAAAGGTTTGCAGGCAGTGAATTCTTTGTAGGTGCATCCTACACGATTTCCTGTACTTCTAGATCCAAGGTTATTGTTGGTATGTAGCGCAGCCTGTACTGCGGCTATGTTTGAAGCTAGAAAAGTACGGAATTCCTCTTCATTCATATTCACGGTGTGTCGAGTAGTCGGTGCCATTTCCTTCAAAATAGTCAAATGGAACAAGTTAATCATACAGAATATTAAGAGTAGTTAATAGTATTTCGTAGCATAATATGAACTCATTTATAAAAGCTTTTTCTTCATATTAGCATTTTATAAGTTTAAATTCGGGTAGTACCTACCCGTTAAGTTCATACTTAGTAGCTAATATACAATTCTATATGAAAAACTGATTATAATAATATTTCGCGTTCAAACTTTTACACAATATTTTACAAACTTACAATACCGCTTATTTTACATATAGCATGAAATATAGCACACAATAAATTTGATACAAGATGGTTGTGAAGATAATTCTAGCTAGTACACAAGTCGTTCAGCAAAGGCAATAAAGACACGTAATTCATACGTCCAGAAACAAGTCATGCATTCTGGTTTTACTAGGATTACTTCCCATTCTTGGTCTTGTGGAACATAACCGTTATGGCCGTTGATAAGACAGCGTGTTGTAACGTCGTCAAAGGGACGAGGGTTACGTAATGTCCAACAGTCCCGTAACAATCTAAAAACCTCATTTCTTACCCCAATTACCGACTCCGTCACTTGTGGAAACGTTTTGTTTAATAGTTGTAGCCAGATGTTCTTTTTCTCACTTTGGTGAGAAGCGAACTTTACTAATCCGTAAGCATAACATGCTTCTTTATGTTGCATGTTAGCCGCTTTTTCTAAATCACGAAGTCCAATATTCGGATATATTGAGTCAAAATAATTTCTTAACCCATTGCGTAAAATAGCATTTGGGTTCCCCGCAATATATGCGTCAAAGTAAACACATCGTAACTTATGGATTTCCCAATGTGATATCCCCCATCTTTCGAACGAAAGCCTTTTATAAACCAAGGCATTCTTGGAACGTTCTTCGAATGTCTTACAAACTGATCTCGCCTTAAATAGTTGTGCCGAAGAATTCTGACCGACTCTAGACAAGATTTCATCAATCATGTCTCCGGGTAGGTCTCTTAAAATATTGGGTTGTCTATCCATTTTGTGTTTTTATACTGTAAAATAGACAAGAGTTAGATTCATAAAAAAAATACTTATTAATACAAGCAATTTTTACATATATCATAAAGCATAAGCACACTATATTACATATATTACACCACACGAATACAACTATCTTATTCCGACTCGCTTGTTTCTTCTTCTTCAGTTTTGGTTCGTTTTGCCAAGTTTCTAGGGATACATGATGTTCCCCTAATACAAGCCGTCGTTTTCCACATTGGTTTAGAAAAACCTGGTGGTTTAGAGGTTCCCGGGTCATTGTTACAACTTAAGGACTTCGGGGGTTGACGATACATATAAAGTTCATCGGGGTTGGAATTAGATTTCTCTATTTTTATGCCTTTTCCCTTATTATTTTCTTTTGCCTTTTTAAATTCAGTTAGGGTAATTTCTATAACATCATCGGAATTCTCGTCGGAATCCGATTCATCGGAGAATTGGTAATCCTCCCAATATTTTGCTTCCTTGGCGGAAACACCATTGACCATAATTAACCTTGGTTGGTTGGTTGAGGATTTTCTTTTACTTAACCGTTTTATTATTTCCCCCACCGGTTCTATTTCTTCATCCGGTTCCGATTCTTCTTCCGGTTCCGATTCTTCTTCCGGTTCCGACTCTTCTTCCGGTTCCTCTTCGGGAACTTGTGAATCAGTCCACGAATCATTCCAATTTACATTTGACTCTTCATTATTATTAGGTGAGTCAATGGGACTTGTTCTAGAGGTAGACATCTATCACATAATATCAAACGCGTTAAGAGATTAATATATCACATAATATTCACATGTTAAAAATATATAGTTTCCAACAAAATTTATTAAGCAATCATTTTTCAAGTAAACACGGTCGAAGTCCAGACTCACTAATGCATCCTAACAAACTCGATAAGACACACTAATGCAAAATTCTGGTTCTCTAAGACCAACTCTCGGATACCAACTGAAATGTCCCGTTCTTATTGATTAAAAACGTTCCATATTAATTGATTTCGTTGCGAGGTTTTGACCTCTATATGAGACGTTTTTCAAAGACTGCATTCATTTTAAAACAAACCATAACCTTTATTTCATCAATAAAGGTTTAAAAAGTTTTATGTAGATTATCAAATAATGATAATCTAAAATATCCTGTTTACACACGACCATTACATAATGGTTTACAACACAAATATGTTACAACAAAATAAGTTTCTTGAATGCAGTTTTTACACAATATCATACACGCATGGACTCCAAATCTCGTCCTTATTTAAGTATGCGATAGCGGAAGCTCTTAATAATCACCTGAGAATAAACATGCTTAAAACGTCAACAAAAATGTTGGTGAGTTATAGGTTTAACCTATATATATCAAATCATAATAATAGACCACAAGATTTCATATTTCAATACACATCCCATACATAGAGATAAAAATCATTCATATGGTGAAAACCTGGTAACCGACATTAACAAGATGCATATATAAGAATATCCCCCTCATTCCGGGACACACTTCGGATATGATATAAATTTCGAAGTACTAAAGCATCCGGTACTTTGGATGGGATTTGTTAGGCCCAATAGATCTATCTTTAGGATTCGCGTCAATTAGGGTGTCTGTTCCCTAATTCTTAGATTACTAGACTTAATAAAAAGGGGCATATTCGATTTTGATAATTCAACCATAGAATATAGTTTCACGTACTTATATCTATTTTGTAAATCATTTATAAAACCTGCATGTATTCTCATCCCAAAAATATTAGATTTTAAAAGTGGGACTATAACTCACTTTCACAGATTTTTACTTTGTCGGGAAGTAAGACTTGGCCACTGGTTGATTCACGAACCTATAACAATATATACATATATATCAAAGTATGTTCAAAATATATTTACAACACTTTTAATATATTTTGATGTTTTAAATTTATTAAGTCAGCTGTCCTCGTTAGTAACCCACAACTAGTTGTCCACAGTTAGATGTACAGAAATAAATCGATAAATATTATCTTGAATCAATCTACGACCCAGTGTATACGTATCTCAGTATTGATCACAACTCAAACTATATATATTTTGGAATAAACCTCAACCCTGTATAGCTAACTCCAACATTCACATATAGAGTGTCTATGGTTGTTCCGAAATATATATAGATGTGTCGACATGATAGGTCGAAACATTGTATACGTGTCTATGGTATCTCAAGATTACATAATATACAATACAAGTTGATTAAGTTATGGTTGGAATAGATTTGTTACCAATTTTCACGTAGCTAAAATGAGAAAAATTATCCAATCTTGTTTTACCCATAACTTCTTCATTTTAAATCCGTTTTGAGTGAATCAAATTGCTATGGTTTCATATTGAACTCTATTTTATAAATATAAACAGAAAAAGTATAGGTTTATAGTCGGAAAAATAAGTTACAAGTCATTTTTGTAAAGGTAGTCATTTAAGTCGAAAGAACGACGTCTAGATGACCATTTTAGAAAACATACTTCCACTTTGAGTTTAACCATAATTTTTGGATATAGTTTCATGTTCATAATAAAAATCATTTTCTCAGAATAACAACTTTTAAATCAAAGTTTATCATAGTTTTTAATTAACTAACCCAAAACAGCCCGCGGTGTTACTACGACGGCGTAAATCCGGTTTTACGGTGTTTTTCGTGTTTCCAGGTTTTAAATCATTAAGTTAGAATATCATATAGATATAGAACATGTGGTTAGTTGATTTTAAAAGTCAAGTTAGAAGGATTAACTTTTGTTTGCGAACAAGTTTAGAATTAACTAAACTATGTTCTAGTGATTACAAGTTTAAACCTTCGAATAAGATAGCTTTATATGTATGAATCGAATGATGTTATGAACATCATTACTACCTTAAGTTCCTTGGATAAACCTACTGGAAAAGAGAAAAATGGATCTAGCTTCAACGGATCCTTGTATGGCTCGAAGTTCTTGAAGCAGAATCATGACACGAAAACAAGTTCAAGTAAGATCATCACTTGAAATAAGATTGTTATAGTTATAGAAATTGAACCAAAGTTTGAATATGATTATTACCTTGTATTAGAATGATAACCTACTGTAAGAAACAAAGATTTCTTGAGGTTGGATGATCACCTTACAAGAATGGAAGTGAGCTAGCAAACTTGAAAGTATTCTTGATTTTATGTGACTAGAACTTGTAGAATATATGAAGAACACTTAGAACTTGAAGATAGAACTAGAGAGAGATCAATTAGATGAAGAAAATTGAAGAATAAAAGTGTTTGTAGGTGTTTTTGGTCATTGGTGTATGGATTAGATATAAAGGATATGTAATTTTGTTTTCATGTAAATAAGTCATGAATGATTACTCATATTTTTGGAATTTTATGAGATATTTCATGCTAGTTGCTAAATGATGGTTCCCACATGTGTTAGGTGACTCACATGGGCTACTAAGAGCTGATCATTGGAGTGTATATACCAATAGTACATACATCTAAAAGCTGTGTATTGTACGAGTACGAATACGGGTGCATACGAGTAGAATTGTTGATGAAACTGAACGAGGATGTAATTGTAAGAATTTTTGTTAAGTAGAAGTATTTTGATAAGTGTATTGAAGTCTTTCAAAAGTGTATAAATACATATTAAAACACTACATGTATATACATTTTAACTGAGTCGTTAAGTCATCGTTAGTCGTTACATGTAAGTGTTGTTTTGAAACCTTTAGGTTAACGATCTTGTTAAATGTTGTTAACCCAATGTTTATAATATCAAATGAGATTTTAAATTATTATATTATCATGATATTATCATGTATGAATATCTCTTAATATGATATATATACATTAAATGTCTTTACAATGATAATCGTTACATATATGTCTCGTTTAAAAATCATTAAGTTAGTAGTCTTGTTTTTACATATGTAGTTCATTGTTAATATACTTAAAAATATGTTTACTTATCATAGTATAATGTTAACTATATATATATATATCCATATATATGTCATCATATAGTTTTTACAAGTTTTAACGTTCGTGAATCACCGGTCAACTTGGGTGGTCAATTGTCTATATGAAACATATTTCAATTAATCAAGTCTTAACAAGTTTGATTGCTTAACATGTTGGAAACATTTAATCATGTAAATATCAATCTCAATTAATATATATAAACATGGAAAAGTTCGGGTCACTACAGTACCTACCCGTTAAATAAATTTCGTCCCGAAATTTTAAGCTGTTGAAGGTGTTGACGAATCTTCTGGAAATAGATGCGGGTATTTCTTCTTCATCTGATCTTCACGCTCCCAGGTGAACTCGGGTCCTCTATGAGCATTCCATCGAAACTTAACAATTGGTATCTTGTTTTGCTTAAGTCTTTTAACCTCACGATCCATTATTTCGACGGGTTCTTCGATGAATTGAAGTTTTTTGTTGATTTGGATTTCATCTAACGGAATAGTGAGATCTTCTTTAGCAAAACATTTCTTCAAATTCGATACGTGGAAAGTGTTATGTACAGCCACGAGTTGTTGAGGTAACTCAAGTCGGTAAGCTACTGGTCCGACACGATCAATAATCTTGAATGGTCCAATTCGTTTACCAAATCGAACAACGCCTTTCCAAGGTGCAACTTTAAGCATGACCATCTCTCCAATTTCAAATTCTATATCTTTTCTTTTAATGTCAGCGTAGCTCTTTTGTCGACTTTGGGCGGTTTTCAACCGTTGTTGAATTTGGATGATCTTCTCGGTAGTTTCTTGTATAATCTCCGGACCCGTAATCTGTCTATCCCCCACTTCACTCCAACAAATCGGAGACCTGCACTTTCTACCATAAAGTGCTTCAAACGGCGCCATCTCAATGCTTGAATGGTAACTGTTGTTGTAGGAAAATTCTGCTAACGGTAGATTTCGATCCCAACTGTTTCCGAAATCAATAACACATGCTCGTAGCATGTCTTCAAGCGTTTGTATCGTCCTTTCGCTCTACCCATCAGTTTGTGGATGATAGGCAGTACTCATGTCTAGACGAGTTCCTAATGCTTGCTGTAATGTCTGCCAGAATCTTGAAATAAATCTGCCATCCCTATCAGAGATAATAGAGATTGGTATTCCATGTCTGGAGACGACTTCCTTCAAATACAGTCGTGCTAACTTCTCCATCTTGTCATCTTCTCTTATTGGCAGGAAGTGTGCTGATTTGGTGAGACGATCAACTATTACCCAAATAGTATCAAAACCACTTGCAGTCCTTGGCAATTTAGTGATGAAATCCATGGTAATGTTTTCCCATTTCCATTCCGGGATTTCGGGTTGTTGAAGTAGACCTGATGGTTTCTGATGCTCAGCTTTGACCTTAGAACACGTCAAACATTCTCCTACGTATTTAGCAACATCGGCTTTCATACCCGGCAACCAAAAATGTTTCTTGAGATCCTTGTACATCTTCCCCGTTCCAGGATGTATTGAGTATCTAGTTTTATGAGCTTCTCTAAGTACCATTTCTCTCATATCTCCAAATTTTGGTACCCAAATCCTTTCAGCCCTATACCAGGTTCCGTCTTCCCGAATATTAAGATGCTTCTCCGATCCTTTGGGTATTTCATCCTTTAAATTTCCCTCTTTTAAAACTCCTTGTTGCGCCTCCTTTATTTGAGTAGTAAGGTTATTATGAATCATTATATTCATAGATTTTACTCGAATGGGTTCTCTGTCCTTCCTGCTCAAGGCATCGGTTACCACATTTGCCTTCCCCGGGTGGTAACGAATCTCAAAGTCGTAATCATTCAATAATTCAATCCACCTACGCTGCCTCATATTCAATTGTTTCTGATTAAATATGTGTTGAAGACTTTTGTGGTCGGTATATATAATACTTTTGACCCCATATAAGTAGTGCCTCCAAGTCTTTAATGCAAAAACAACCGCGCCTAATTCCAAATCATGCGTCGTATAATTTTGTTCGTGAATCTTCAATTGTCTAGACGCATAAGCAATCACATTCGTTCGTTGCATTAATACACAACCGAGACCTTGCTTTGATGTGTCACAATAAATCACAAAATCATTATTCCCATCAGGCAATGACAATATAGGTGTCGTAGTTAGCTTTTTCTTCAATAACTGAAACGCTTTCTCTTGTTCATCATTCCATTCAAATTTCTTCCCTTTATGTGTTAATGATGTCAAGGGTTTTTCTATTCTGGAAAAGTCTTGGATGAACCTTCTGTAGTAACCAGCTAGTCCTAAAAACTGGCGTATGTGTTTCGAAGTTTTCGGGGTTTCCCACTTTTCAACAGTTTCTATCTTTGCCGGATCCACCTTAATACCTTCTTTGTTCACTATGTGACCGAGGAATTGAACTTCTTCCAACCAAAATGCACACTTTGAAAACTTAGCGTACAATTCTCCCTTCCTCAATACTTCTAACACCTTTCTCAAATGTTCACCGTGTTCTTGGTTATTCTTTGAGTAAATAAGTATGTCATCAATGAAAATAATGACAAACTTGTCAAGGTATGATCCACACACTCGGTTCATAAGGTCCATGAACACAGCTGGTGCATTAGTTAAACCAAATGGCATGACCATAAACTCGTAATGATCGTAATATGTTCTGAAAGTGGTCTTTGGAATATCATATTCTTTCACCCGCATTTGATGATACCCGGAACGTAAGTCAATCTTTGAATAAACAGACGAGCCTTGTAGTTGATCAAATAAGTCATCGATTCTCGGTAGTGGGTAGCGGTTCTTGATGGTAAGTTTGTTCAACTCTCGGTTGTCGATACACAACCTGAATGTACCATCTTTCTTCTTGACAAACAAAACAGGAGCTCCCCACGGTGATGTGCTTGGTCGAATGAAACCATGCTCTAAAAGTTCTTGTAATTGGCTTTTCAGTTCTTTCATCTCACTGGGTGCGAGTCTGTAAGGAGCACGAGCTATTGGTGCAGCTCCTGGTACAAGATCTATTTGAAATTCAACGGATCGATGTGGGGGTAATCCCGGTAATTCTTTCGGAAATACATCGGGAAATTCTTTTGCAATGGGAACATCATTGATGCTCTTTTCTTATTAGTTTTTGTGCCTTCAAATTACTAATAAGATGTAGCTTCGTGTTGCCCTTTTCTCCGTACACCATTAAGGGTTTTCCTTTTTCTCGTATAATGCGAATTGCATTTTTGTAACAAACGATCTATGCTTTCACTTCTTTCAACCAGTCCATACCGATTATCACATCAAAACTCCCTAACTCTACTGATATCAAATCAATCTTAAATGTTTCGCTAACCAGTTTAATTTCTCGATTCCGACATATATTATCTGCTGAAATTAATTTACTATTTGCTAATTCGAGTAAAAATTTACTATCCAAAGGCGTCAATGGACAACTTAATTTAGCACAAAAATCTCTACTCATATAGCTTCTATCCGCACGCGAATCAAATAAAACGTAAGCAGATTTATTGTCAATAAGAAATGTACCCGTAACAAGCTCCGAGTCTTCCTGTGCCTCTGCAGCATTAATATTGAAAACTCTTCCGCGGCCTTGTCCATTCGTGTTCTCCTGGTTCGGGCAATTTCTAAAAATGTGGCCCGGTTTTCCACATTTATAACAAACTACATTGGCATAACTTGCTCCGACACTACTTGCTCCGCCATTACTCGTTCCGACACCATTTGTTCCTTTCGTTCTGTTAACCCCTGGTCCGTAGACCTCACACTTCACCGCGCTATGACCATTTCTTTTACACTTATTGCAAAATTTGGTGCAGAACCCCGAGTGATACTTTTCACACCTTTGGCATAGCTGCTTCTGATTGTTGTTGTTGTTGCGGTTGTTATTGTTGTTGGGATGATTGTTGTAGTTGCTGTTGTTGTTGTTGTTGTTGTTGGGCCGTTCGTTGTAGTTGCGATTGATGTTGCGATTGTTGGGATAATTGTTGCGATTATTTTTGTAATTGCTGTTGTTGTTGTATTAGTGATTCTTATCACCGTTTTCCTCCCACTTTCTTTTGACTTGCTTCACATTGGCCTCTTCAGCAGTCTGTTCTTTAATTCTTTCTTCAATCTGGTTCACTAGTTTGTGAGCCATTCTACATGCCTGTTGTATGGAGACGGGCTCGTGTGAACTTATATCTTCTTGGATTCTTTCCGGTAATCCTTTCACAAACGCGTCTATCTTCTCTTCCTCATCTTCGAATGCTCCCGGACACAATAGCCACAATTCTGTGAATCGTCTTTCGTACGTGGTAATATTAAATCCTTGGGTTCGTAACCCTCTAAGTTCTGTCTTGAGCTTATTGACCTCGGTTCTGGGACGGTACTTCTCGTTCATCAAGTGCTTGAATGCTGAACACGGTAGTGCGTACGCATCGTCTTGTCCCACTTGCTCTAGATAGGTATTCCACCATGTTAACGCAGAACCTGTGAAGGTATGCGTAGCGTACTTCACTTTGTCCTCTTCAGTACACTTACTTATGGCAAACACCGATTCGACCTTCTCGGTCCACCGTTTCAATCCGATCGGTCCTTCGGTTCCATCAAATTCCAAAGGTTTGCAGGCAGTGAATTCTTTGTAGGTGCATCCTACACGATTTTCTGTACTGCTAGATCCAAGGTTATTGTTGGTATGTAGCGCAGCCTGTACTGCGGCTATGTTTGAAGCTAAAAAAGTACGGAATTCCTCTTCATTCATATTCACGGTGTGTCGAGTAGTCGGTGCCATTTCCTTCAAAATAGTCAAATGGAACAAGTTAATCATACAGAATATTAAGAGTAGTTAATATGAACTCATTTATAAAAGCTTTTTCTTCATATTAGCATTTTATAAGTTTAAATTCGGGTAGTACCTACCCGTTAAGTTCATACTTAGTAGCTAATATACAATTCAACTACTACAATTCTATATGAAAAACTGATTATAATAATATTTCGCGTTCAAACTTTTACACAATATTTTACAAACTTACAATACCGCTTATTTTACATATAGCATGAAATATAGCACACAATAAATTTGATACAAGATGGTTGTGAAGATAATTCTAGCTAGTATACAAGTCGTTCAGCAAAGGCAATAAAGACACGTAATTCATACGTCCAGAAACAAGTCATGCATTCTGGTTTTACTAGGATTACCTCCCATCCTTGGTCTTGTGGAACATAACCGTTATGGCCGTTGATAAGACAGCGTGTTGTAACTTCGTCAAAGGGACGAGGGTTACGTAATGTCCAACAGTCCCATAACAATCTAAAAACCTCATTTCTTACCCCAATTACCGACTCCGTCACTTGTGGAAACGTTTTGTTTAAAAGTTGTAGCCCGATGTTCTTTTTCTTACTTTAGTGAGAAGCGAACATTACTAATCTGTAAGCATAACATGCTTCTTTATGTTGCATGTTAGCCGCTTTTTCTAAATCACGAAGTCCAATATTCGGATATATTGAGTCAAAATAATTTCTTAACCCATTGCGTAAAATAGCATTTGGGTTCCCCGCAATATATGCGTCAAAGTAAACACATCGTAACTTATGTATTTCCCAATGTGATATCCCCCATCTTTCGAACGAAAGCCTTTTATAAACCAAGGCATTCTTGAAACGTTCTTCGAATGTCTTACAAACTGATCTCGCCTTAAATAGTTGTGCCGAAGAATTCTGACCGACTCTAGACAAGATTTCATCAATCATGTCTCCGGGTAGGTCTCTTAAAATATTGGGTTGTCTATCCATTTTGTGTTTTTATACTGTAAAATAGACAAGAGTTAGATTCATAAAAAAAAATACTTATTAATACCAGCAATTTTTACATATATCATAAAGCATAAGCACACTATATTACATATATTACACCACACGAATACAACTATCTTATTCCGACTCGCTTGTTTCTTCTTCTTCGGTTTTGGTTCGTTTTGCCAAGTTTCTAGGGATACATGATGTTCCCCTAATACGAGCCATCGTTTTCCACATTAGTTTAGAAAAACCTGGTGGTTTAGAGGTTCCCGGGTCATTGTTACAACTTAAGGACTTCGGGGGTTGAAGATACATATAAAGTTCATCGGGGTTGGAATTAGATTTCTCTATTTTTATGCCTTTTCCCTTATTATTTTCTTTTGCCTTTTTAAATTCAGTTGGGGTAATTTCTATAACATCATCGGAATTCTCGTCGGAATCCGATTCGTCGGAGAATTGGTAATCCTCCCAATATTTTGCTTCCTTGGCGGAAACACCATTGACCATAATTAACCTTGGTCGGTTGGTTGAGGATTTTCTTTTACTTAACCGTTTTATTATTTCCCCCACCGGTTCTATTTCTTCATCCGGTTCCGATTCTTCTTCCGGTTCCGATTCTTCTTCCGGTTTCGACTCTTCTTCCGGTTCCTCTTCGGGAACTTGTGAATCAGTCCATGAATCATTCCAATTTACATTTGACTCTTCATTATTATTAGGTGAGTCAATGGGACTTGTTCTAGAGGTAGACATCTATCACATAATATCAAACACGTTAAGAGATTAATATATCACATAATATTTACATGTTAAAAATATATAGTTTCCAACAAAATTTATTAAGCAATCATTTTTCAAGTAAACACGGTCGAAGTCCAGACTCACTAATGCATCCTAACAAACTCGATAAGATACACTAATGCAAAATTCTGGTTCTCTAAGACCAACGCTCAGATACCAACTGAAATGTCCCGTTCTTATTGATTAAAAACGTTCCATATTAATTGATTTCGTTGCGAGGTTTTGACCTCTATATGAGACGTTTTTCAAAGACTGCATTCATTTTAAAACAAACCATAACCTTTATTTCATCAATAAAGGTTTAAAAAGCTTTACGTAGATTATCAAATAATGATAATCTAAAATATCCTGTTTACACACGACCATTACATAATGGTTTACAACACAAATATGTTACAACAAAATAAGTTTCTTGAATGCAGTTTTTACACAATATCATACAAGCATGGACTCCAAATCTCGTCCTTATTTAAGTATGCGACAGCGGAAGCTCTTAATAATCACCTGAGAATAAACATGCTTAAAACGTCAACAAAAATGTTGGTGAGTTATAGGTTTAACCTATATATATCAAATCATAATAATAGACCACAAGATTTCATATTTCAATACACATCCCATACATAGAGATAAAAATCATTCATATGGTGAACACCTGGTAACAGACATTAACAAGATGCAGATATAAGAATATCCCCATCATTCCGGGACACCCTTCGGATATGATATAAATTTCGAAGTACTAAAGCATCCGGTACTTTGGATGGGGTTTGTTAGGCCCAATAGATCTATCTTTAGGATTCGCATCAATTAGGGTGTCTGTTCCCTAATTCTTAGATTACCAGACTTAATAAAAAGGGGCATATTCGATTTTGATAATTCAACCATAGAATGTAGTTTCACGTACTTGTGTCTATTTTGTAAATCATTTATAAAACCTGCATGTATTCTCATCCCAAAAATATTAGATTTTAAAAGTGGGACTATAACTCACTTTCACAGATTTTTACTCTGTCGGGAAGTAAGACTTGGCCACTGGTTGATTCACGAACCTATAACAATATATACATATATATCAAAGTATGTTCAAAATATATTTACAACACTTTTAATATATTTTGATGTTTTAAGTTTATTAAGTCAGCTGTCCTCGTTAGTAACCTACAACTAGTTGTCCACAGTTAGATGTACAGAAATAAATCGATAAATATTATCTTGAATCAATCCACGACCCAGTGTATACGTATCTCAGTATTGATCACAACTCAAACTATATATATTTTGGAATCAACCACAACCCTGTATAGCTAACTCCAACATTCACATATAGAGTGTCTATGGTTGTTCCGAAATATATATAGATGTGTCGACATGATAGGTCGAAACATTGTATACGTGTCTATGGTATCTCAAGATTACATAATATACAATACAAGTTGATTAAGTTATGGTTGGAATAGATTTGTTACCAATTTTAACGTAGCTAAAATGAGAAAAATTATCCAATCTTGTTTTACCCATAACTTCTTCATTTTAAATCCGTTTTGAGTGAATCAAATTGCTATGGTTTCATATTGAATTCTATTTTATGAATCTAAACAGAAAAAATATTGGTTTATAGTTAGAAAAATAAGTTACAAGTCATTTTTGTAAAGGTAGTCATTTTAGTCGAAAGAACGACGTCTAGATGACCATTTTAGAAAACATACTTCCACTTTGAGTTTAACCATAATTTTTGGATATAGTTTCATGTTCATAATAAAAATCATTTTCTCAGAATAACAACTTTTAAATCAAAGTTTATCATAGTTTTTAATTAACTAACCCAAAACAGCCCGCGGTGTTACTACGACGTCGTAAATCCGGTTTTACGGTGTTTTTCGTGTTTCCAGGTTTTAAATCATTAAGTTAGCATATCATATAGATATAGAACATGTGGTTAGTTGATTTTAAAAGTCAATTTAGAAGGATTAACTTTTGTTTGTGAACAAGTTTAGAATTAACTAAACTATGTTCTAGTGATTACAAGTTTAAACCTTCGAATAAGATAGCTTTATATATATGAATTGAATGATGTTATGAACGTCATTACTACCTTAAGTTCCTTGGATAAACCTACTGGAAAAGAAAAAAATGGATCTAGCTTCAACGGATCCTTGTATGGCTCGAAGTTCTTGAAGCAGAATCATGACACGAAAATAAGTTAAAGTAAGATCATCACTTGAAATAAGATTGTTATAGTTATAGAAATTGAACCAAAGTTTGAATATGATTATTACCTTGTATTAGAATGATAACTTACTGTAATAAACAAAGATTTCTTGAGGTTGGATGATCACCTTACAAGATTGGAAGTGAGCTAGCAAATTTGAAAGTATTCTTGATTTTATGTAACTAGAACTTGTAGAATATATGAAGAACACTTAGAACTTGAAGATAGAACTTGAGAGAGATCAATTAGATGAATAAAATTGAAGAATAAAAGTGTTTGTAGGTGTTTTTGGTCGTTGGTGTATGGATTAGATATAAAGGATATGTAATTTTGTTTTCATGTAAATAAGTCATGAATGATTACTCATATTTTTGTAATTTTATGAGATATTTCATGCTAGTTGCCAAATGATGGTTCCCACATGTGTTAGGTGACTCACATGGGCTGCTAAGAGCTGATCATTGGAGTGTATATACCAATAGTACATACATCTAAATGCTGTGTATTGTACGAGTACGAATACGGGTACATACGAGTAGAATTGTTGATGAAACTGAACGAGGATGTAATTGTAAGCATTTTTGTTAAGTAGAAGTATTTTGATAAGTGTATTGAAGTCTTTCAAAAGTTTATAAATACATATTAAAACACTACATGTATATACCTTTTAACTGAGTCGTTAAGTCATCGTTAGTCGTTACATGTAAGTGTTGTTTTGAAACCTTTATGTTAACGATCTTGTTAAATGTTGTTAACCCAATGTTTATAATATCAAATGAGATTTTAAATTATTATATTATCATGATATTATCATGTATGAATATCTCTTAATATTATATATATACATTAAATGTCTTTACAACGATAATCGTTACATATATGTCTCGTTTAAAAATCATTAAGTTAGTAGTCTTGTTTTTACATATGTAGTTCATTGTTAATATACTTAATGATATGTTTACTTATCATAGTATCATGTTAACTATATATATATATCCATATATATGTCATCATATAGTTTTTACAAGTTTTAACGTTCGTGAATCACCGGTCAACTTGGGTGGTCAATTGTCTATATGAAACATATTTCAATTAATCAAGTCTTAACAAGTTTGATTGCTTAACATGTTGGAAACATTTAATCATGTAAATATCAATCTCAATTAATATATATAAACATGGAAAAGTTCGGGTCACTACACATATCTTGACAAGTTTGTCATTGTTTTCATCGATGACATACGTATTTACTCAAAGAATGATCAAGAGCACGAAGAACATTTGAGAAAAGTGCTAGAAGTATTGAGGAAAGAAAAACTGTACGCTAAGTTTTTAAAGTGTGCATTTTGGTTGGAAGAAGTTCAATTCCTCGGTCACATAGTGAACAAAGAAGGTATTAAGGTGGATCCGGCAAAGATAGAAACTGTTGAAAAGTAGGAATCCCCGAAAACTCCAAAACACATACGCCAGTTTTTAGGACTAGCTGGTTACTACAGAAGGTTCATCCAAGACTTTTCCAGAATAGCAAAACCCTTGACTGCATTAACGCAAAAAGGGAAGAAATTTAAATGGAAGGATGAACAAGAGAAAGCGTTTCAGTTATTGAAGAAAAAGCTAACTACGGCACCTATATTGTCATTGCCTGAAGGGAATGATGATTTTGTGATTTATTGTGACGCATCAAAGCAAGGTCTCGGTTGTGTATTAATGCAACGAATGAAGGTGATTGCTTATGAGTCTAGACAATTGAAGATTCACGAACAAAATTATACGACGCATGATTTGGAATTAGGCGCGGTTGTTTTTGCATTAAAGACTTGGAGGCACTACTTATATGGGGTAAAAAGTATTATATATACCGACCACAAAAGTCTTCAACACATATTTAATCAGAAACAACTGAATATGAGGCAGCGTAGGTGGATTGAATTGTTGAATGATTACGACTTTGAGATTCGTTACCACCCGGGGAAGGCAAATGTGGTAGCCGATGCCTTGAGCAGGAAGGACAGAGAACCCATTCGAGTAAAATCTATGAATATAATGATTCATAATAACCTTACTACTCAAATAAAGGAGGCGCAACAAGGAGTTTTAAAAGAGGGAAATTTAAAGGATGAAATACCCAAAGGATCGGAGAAGCATCTTAATATTCGGGAAGACGGAACCTGGTATAGGGCTGAAAGGATTTGGGTACCAAAATTTGGAGATATGAGAGAAATGGTACTTAGAGAAGCTCATAAAACCAGATACTCAATACATCCTGGAACGGGGAAGATGTACAAGGATCTCAAGAAACATTTTTGGTAGCCGGGTATGAAAGCCGATGTTGTTAAATACGTAGGAGAATGTTTGACGTGTTCTAAGGTCAAAGCTGAGCATCAGAAACCATCAGGTCTACTTCAACAACCCGAAATCCCGGAATGGAAATGGGAAAACATTACCATGGATTTCATCACTAAATTGCCAAGGACTGCAAGTGGTTTTGATACTATTTGAGTAATAGTTGATCGTCTCACCAAATCAGCACACTTCTTGTCAATAAGAGAAGATGACAAGATGGATAAGTTAGCACGACTGTATTTGAAGGAAGTCGTCTCCAGACATGGCTTACCAATCTCTATTATCTCTGATAGGGATGGCAGATTTATTTCAAGATTCTGGCAGACATTACAGCAAGCATTAGGAACTCGTCTAGACATGAGTACTGCCTATCATCCACAAACTGATGGGCAGAGTGAAAGGACGATACAAACGCTTGAAGACATGCTACGAGCATGTGTTATTAATTTCGGAAACAGTTGGGATCGACACCTACCGTTAGCAGAATTTTCCTACAACAACAGTTATCATTCTAGTATTGAGATGGCACCGTTTGAGGCACTTTATGGTAGAAAGTGCAGGTCTCCGATTTGTTGGAATGAAGTGGGGGATAGACAGATTACGGGTCCGGAGATAATACAAGAAACTACCGAGAAAATCATCCAAATTCAACAAAGATTGAAAATCGCCCAGAGTCGACAAAAGAGCTACGCGGACAGTAAAATAAAAGATATAGAGTTTGAAATTGGAGAAATGGTCATGCTTAAGGTTTCACCTTGGAAAGGCGTTGTTCGATTTGGTAAACAGGGGAAACCAAATCCAAGGTACATTGGACCATTCAAGATTATAGATCGTGTCGGACCAGTAGCTTACCAACTGGAGCTACCTCAACAACTCGGAGCTGTACATAACACTTTCCACATCTCAACTTTGAAGAAATGTTTTGCTAAAGAAGATCTCACTATTCCGTTGGACGAAATCCAAATCAATGAAAAACTTCAATTCATTGAAGAACCCGTCGAAATAATGGATCGTGAGGTTAAGAGACTTAAACAAAACAAGATACCGATTGTTAAGGTTCGATGGAATGCTCGTAGAGGACCCGAGTTCACCTGGGAGCGTGAAGATCAGATGAAGAAGAAATACCCGCATTTATTTCCAGAAGATACATCAACACCTCCAACTGCTTAAAATTTCGGGACGAAATTTATTTAACGGGTAGGTACTGTAGTGACCTGAACTTTTCCATGTTTATATATATATTAAATGAAATTATTATTTACATGATTAAGTGTTTCCAACATGTTAAGCAATCAAACTTGTTAAGACTTGATTAATTGAAATAGGTTTCATATAGACAATTGACCACCCAAGTTGACCGGTGATTCACGAACGTTAAAACTTGTAAAAACTATACGATGACATATATATGGTTATATATATAGTTAACATGATTTTATTATAAGTATGTATCTCATTAGGTATTTTAACAATGAGTTATATACATAAAAATGAGACTATTAATTTAAGAAACTTGAAAACGATATATATAACGATTATCGTTATAACAACGTCTTACTAGGTACATATGAATCATATTAAGATATTGATACACTTGGTTAATTATGTTAAATGATAAGTAAATATATTATTAAGTGTATTAACAATGAAATACATATGTAAAAATAAGACTACTAACTTAATGATTTCGAAACGAGACATATATGTAACGATTATCGTTGTAACGACTTTTAACTGTATATATATCATACTAAGATATATTATATATCATAATATCATGATAATATAACAATTTAACATCTCATTTGTTATAATAAACAATGGGTTAACAACATTCAACAAGATCGTTAACCTAAAGGTTTCAAAACAACATTTACATGTAATGACTAACGATGACTTAACGACTCAGTTAAAATGTATATACATGTAGTGTTTTAATATGTATTCATACACTTTTGAAAGACTTCAAGACACTTATCAAAATACTTCTACTTAACAAAAATTCTTACAATTACATCCTCGTTCAGTTTCATCAACAATTCTATTCGTATGCACCCGTATTCGTACTCGTACAATACACAGCTTTTAGATGTATGTACTATTGGTAAATACACTCCAATTATTAGCTCTTAGCAGCCCATGTGAGTCACCTAACATATGTGGGAACCATAATTTGGCAACTAGCATGAAATATCTCATAAAATTACAAAAATATGAGTAATCATTCATGACTTATTTACATGAAAACAAAATTACATATCCTTTATATCTAATCCATACACCAACGACCAAAAACACCTACAAACACTTTCATTCTTCAATTTTCTTCATCTAATTGATCTCTCTCAAGTTCTATCTTCAAGTTCTAAGTGTTCTTCATAAATTCCAAAAGTTCTAGTTTCATAAAATCAAGAATACTTCCAAGATTGCAAGTTTACTTCCAAGTTTTCTGAATCCATTCCAAGTAATCATCCAAGATCAAGAAACTTTTGTTACTTAAAGTAGGTTATATTTCTAATACAAGGTAATAATCATATTCAAACTTTAATTCAATTTCTATAACTATAACAATCTTATTTCGAGTGGAAATCTTACTTGAAATTGTTTTCGTGTCATGATTCTGCTTCAGGGACTTTCAAGCTATCCAAGGATCCTTTAAAGCTAGATCTATTTTTCTCATTTCCAGTAGGTTTATCCAAGGAACTTGAGGTAGTAATGATGTTCATAACATCATTTGATACATACATATAAAGCTATCTTATTCGAAGGTTTAAACATGTAATCACTAGAACATAGTTTAGTTAATTCTAAACTTATTCGCAAATAAAAGTTAATCCTTCTAACTTGACTTTTAAATCAACTAAACACATGTTCTATATCTATATGATATACTAACTTAATGATTTAAAACCTGGAAACACGAAAAACACCGTAAAACCGGATTTAAAAACTATGATAAACTTTGATTTAAAAGTTGTTATTCTGGGAAAATGATTTTTATTATGAACATGAAACTATATCCAAAAATTATGGTTAAACTCAAAGTGGAAGTATGTTTTCTAAAATGGTCATCTAGACGTCGTTCTTTCGACTGAAATGACTATCTTTACAAAAACAACTTGTAACTTATTTTTCCGACTATAAACCTATACATTTCTGTTAAGATTCATAAAATAGAGTTCAATATGAAACCATAGCAATTTGATTCACTCAAAACGGATTTAAAATGAAGAAGTTATGGGTAAAACAAGATTGGATAATTTTTCTCATTTTAGCTACGTGAAAATTGGTAACAAATCTATTCCAACCATAACTTAATCAACTTGTATTGTATATTATGTAATCTTGAGATACCATAGACACGTATACAATGTTTCGACCTATCATGTCGACATATCTATATATATTTCGAAACAACCATAGACACTCTATATGTGAATGTTGGAGTTAGCTATACAGAGTTGAGGTTGATTCCAAAATATATATATAGTTTGAGTTGAAATCAATACTGAGATACGTATACACTGGGTCGTGGATTGATTCAAGATAATATTTATCGATTTATTTCTGTACATCTAACTGTGGACAACTAGTTGTAGGTTACTAACGAGGACAGCTGACTTAATAAACTTAAACCATCAAAATATATTAAAAGTGTTGTAAATATATTTTGAACATACTTTGATATATATGTATATATTGTTATAGGTTCGTGAATCAACCAGTGGCCAAGTCTTACTTCCCGACGAAGTAAAAATCTGTGAAAGTGAGTTATAGTCCCACTTTTAAAATCTAATATTTTTGGGATGAGAATACATGCAAGTTTTATAAATGATTTACAAAATAGACACAAGTACGTGAAACTACATTCTATGGTTGAATTATCGAAATCGAATATGCCCCTTTTTATTAAGTCTGGTAATCTAAGAATTAGGGAACAGATGTAGTGACCCGAACTTTTCCATGTTTATATATATTAATTGAGATTGATATTTACATGATTAAATGTTTCCAACATGTTAAGCAATCAAAATTGTTAAGACTTGATTAATTGAAATATGTTTCATATAGACAATTGACCACCCAAGTTGACCGGTGATTCACGAACGTTAAAACTTGTAAAAACTATATGATGACATATATATGGATATATATATATATATAGTTAACATGATACTATGATAAGTAAACATATCATTAAGTATATTAACAATGAACTACATATGTAAAAACAAGACTACTAACTTAATGATTTTTAAACGAGACATATATGTAACGATTATCGTTGTAAAGACATTTAATGTATATATATCATATTAAGAGATATTCGTACATGATAATATCATGATAATATAATAATTTAAAATCTCATTTGATATTATAAACATTGGTTTAATAACATTTAACAAGATCGTTAACCTAAAGGTTTCAAAACAACACTTACATGTAACGACTAACGATGACATAACGACTCAGTTAAAATGTATATACATGTAGTGTTTTAATATGTATTTATACACTTTTGAAAGACTTCAATACACTTATCAAAATACTTCTACTTAACAAAAATGCTTACAATTACATCCTCGTTCAGTTTCATCAACAATTCTATTCGTATGCAACCGTATTCGTACTCGTACAATACACAGCTCTTAGATGTATGTACTATTGGTATATACACTCCAATGATCAGCTCTTAGCAGCCCATGTGAGTCACCTAACATATGTGGGAACCATCATTTGGCAACTAGCATGAAATATCTCATAAAATTATAAAAATATGAGTAATCATTCATGACTTATTTACATGAAAACAAAATTACATATCCTTTATATCTAATCCATACACCAACGACCAAAAAACACCTACAAACACTTTCATTCTTCAATTTTCTTCATCTAATTGATCTCTCTCAAGTTCTATCTTCAAGTTCTAAGTGTTATTCATAAATTCTACAAGTTCTAGTTACATAAAATCAAGAATACTTTCAAGTTTGGTAGCTCACTTCCAATCTTGTAAGGTGATCATCCAACCTCAAGAAATCTTTGTTTCTTATAGTAGGTTATCATTCTAATACAAGGTAATAATCATATTCAAACTTTGGTTCAATTTCTATAACTATAACAATCTTATTTCAAGTGATGATCTTACTTGAACTTGTTTTCGTGTCATGATTCTGCTTCAAGAACTTCGAGCCATCCAAGGATCCGTTGAAGCTAGATCCATTTTTCTCTTTTCCAGTAGGTTTATCCAAGGAACTTAAGGTAGTAATGATGTTCATAACATCATTCGATTCATACATATAAAGCTATCTTATTCGAAGGTTTAAACTTGTAATCACTAGAACATAGTTTAGTTAATTCTAAACTTGTTCGCAAACAAAAGTTAATACTTCTAACTTGACTTTTAAAATCAACTAAACACATGTTCTATATCTATATGATATGCTAACTTAATGATTTAAAATCTGGAAACACGAAAAACACCGTAAAACTGGATTTACGCCGTCGTAGTAACACCGCGGGCTGTTTTGGGTTAGTTAATTAAAAACTATGATAAACTTTGATTTAAAAGTTGTTATTCTGAGAAAATGATTTTTATTATGAACATGAAACTATATCCAAAAATTATGGTTAAACTCAAAGTGGAAGTATGTTTTCTAAAATGGTCATCTAGACGTCGTTCTTTCGACTGAAATGACTACCTTTACAAAAACGACTTGTAACTTATTTTTCCGACTATAAACCTATACTTTTTCTGTTTAGATTCATAAAATAGAGTTCAATATGAAACCATAGCAATTTGATTCACTCAAAAAGGATTTAAAATGAAGAAGTTATGGGTAAAATAAGATTGGATAATTTTTCTCATTTTAGCTACGTGAAAATTGGTAACAAATCTATTCCAACCATAACTTAATCAACTTGTATTGTATATTATGTAATCTTGAGATACCATAGACACGTATACAATGTTTCGACCTATCATGTCGACACATCTATATATATTTCGGAACAACCATAGACACTCTATATGTGAATGTTGGAGTTAGCTATACAGGGTTGAGGTTGATTCCAAAATATATATAGTTTGAGTTGTGATCAATACTGAGATACGTATACATTGGGTCGTGGATTGATTCAAGATAATATTTATCGATTTATTTCTGTACATCTAACTGTGGACAACTAGTTGTAGGTTACTAACGAGGACAGCTGACTTAATAAACTTAAAACATCAAAGTATATTAAAAGTGTTGTAAATATATTTTGAACATACTTTGATATATATGTATATATTGTTATAGGTTCGTGAATCAACCATTGGCCAAGTCTTACTTCCCGACGAAGTAAAAATCTGTGAAAGTGAGTTATAGTCCCACTTTTAAAATCTAATATTTTTGGGATGAGAATACATGCAGGTTTTATAAATGATTTACAAAATAGACACAAGTACGTGAAACTACATTCTATGGTTGAATTATCGAAATCGAATATGCCCCTTTTTATTAAGTCTGGTAATCTAAGAATTAGGGAACAAACACCCTAATTGACGCGAATCCTAAAGATAGATCTATTGGGCCTAACAAACCCTATCCAAAGTACCGGATGCTTTAGTACTTCGAAATTTATATCATATCCGAAGGGTGTCCCGGAATGATGGGGATATTCTTATATATGCATCTTGTTAATGTCGGTTACCAGGTGTTCACCATATGAATGATTTTTATCTCTATGTATGGGATGTGTATTGAAATATGAAATCTTGTGGTCTATTGTTACGATTTGATATATATAGGTTAAACCTATAACTCACCAACATTTTTGTTGACGTTTAAAGCATGTTTATTCTCAGGTGAATACTAAGAGCTTCCGCTGTTGCATACTAAAATAAGGACAAGATTTGGAGTCCATGTTTGTATGATATTGTGTAAAAACTGCATTCAAGAAACTGATTTCGATGTAACATATTTGTATTGTAAACCTTTATGTAATGGTCGTGTGTAAACAGGATATTTTAGATTATCATTATTTGATAATCTACGTAAAGCTTTTTAAACCTTTATTTATGAAATAAAGGTTATGGTTTGTTTTAAAAATGAATGCAGTCTTTGAAAAACGTCACATATAGAGGTCAAAACCTCGCAACGAAATCAATTAATATGGAACGTTTTTAATCAATAAGAACGGGACATTTCAGTTGGTATCCGAGCGTTGGTCTTAGAGAACCAGAATTTTGCATTAGTGTGTCTTATCGAGTTTTTTAGGATGCATTAGTGAGTCTGGACTTCGACCTTGTTTACTTGAAAAATGATTGCTTAACAAATTTTGTTGGAAACTATATATTTTTCACATGTGAATATTATGTGATATATTAATCTCTTAACGCGTTTGATATTATGTGATAGATGTCTACCTCTAGAACAAGTCCCATTGACTCACCTAATAATAATGAAGAGTCAAATGTAAATTGGAATGATTCGTGGACTGATTCACAAGTTCCCGAAGAGGAACCGGAAGAAGAGTCAGAAGAAGAAGAAGAATGGAAACCGGAAGAAGAATCGGAACCGGATGAAGAAATAGAACCGGTGGGGGAAATAATAAAACGATTAAGTAAAAGAAAATCCTCAACCAACCGACCAAGGTTAATTATGGTCAATGGTGTTTCCGCCAAGGAAGCAAAATATTGGGAGGATTACCAATTCTCCGATGAATCGGATTCCGACGAGAATTCCGATGATGTTATAGAAATCACCCCAACTGAATTTAAAAAGGCAAAAGAAAATAATAAGGGAAAGGGCATAAAAATAGAGAAATCTAATTCCAACCCCGATGAACTTTATATGTATCGTCAACCCCCGAAGTCCTTAAGTTGTAACAATGACCCGGGAACCTCTAAACCACCAGGTTTTTCTAAACCAATGTGGATAACGACGGCTCGTATTAGGGGAACATCATATATCCCTAGAAATTTGGCAAAACGAACCAAAACCGAAGAAGAAGAAACAAGCGAGTCGGAATAAGATAGTTGTATTCGTGTGGTGTAATATATGTAATATAGTGTGCTTATGCTTTATGATATATGTAAAAATTGCTTGTATTAATAAGTATTTTTTTTATGAATCTAACTCTTGTCTATTTTACAGTATAAAACACAAAATGGATAGACAACCCAATATTTTAAGAGACCTACCCGGAGACATGATTGATGAAATCTTGTCTAGAGTCGGTCAGAATTCTTCGGCACAACTATTTAAGGCGAGATCAGTTTGTAAGACATTCGAAAAACGTTCCAAGAATGCCTTGGTTTATAAAAGGCTTTCGTTCGAAAGATGGGGGATATCACATTGGGAAATCCATAAGTTACGATGTGTTTACTTTGACGCATATATTGCGGGGAACCCAAATGCTATTTTACGCAATGGGTTAAGAAATTATTTTGACTCAATATATCCGAATATTGGACTTCGTGATTTAGAAAAAGCGGCTAACATGCAACATAAAGAAGCATGTTATGCTTACGGATTAGTAATGTTCGCTTCTCACCAAAGTGAGAACAAGAACATCGGGCTACAACTATTAAACAAAACGTTTCCACAAGTGACGGAGTCGGTAATTGGGGTAAGAAATGAGGTTTTTAGATTGTTACGGGACTGTTGGACATTACGTAACCCTCGTCCCTTTGACGACGTTACAACACGCTGTCTTATCAACGGCCATAACGGTTATGTTCCACAAGACCAAGGATGGGAAGTAGTCCTAGTAAAACCAGAATGCATGACTTGTTTCTGGACGTATGAATTACGTGTCTTTATTGCCTTTGCTGAACGACTTGTGTACTAGCTAGAATTATCTTCACAACTATCTTGTATCAAAGTTATTGTGTGCTATATTTCATGCTTTATGTAAAATAAGCGGTATTGTAAGTTTGTAAACTATTGTATAAAAGTTTGAACGCGAAATATTATTATAATCAGTTTTTCATATAAGAATTGTAGTTATTGAATTGTATATTAGCTACTAAGTATGAACTTAACGGGTAGGTACTACCCGAATTTAAACTTATAAAACGCTAATATGAAGAAAAAGCTTTTATAAATGAGTTCATATTATGCTACGAAATACTATTAACTACTCTTAATATTCTATATGATTAACTTGTTCCATTTGACTATTTTGAAGGAAATGGCACCGACTACTCGACACACCGTGAATATGAATGAAAAGGAATTCCGTACTTTTCTAGCTTCAAACATAGCCGCAGTACAGGCTGCGCTACATACCAACAATAACCTTGGATCTAGCAGTACAGGAAATCGTGTAGGATGCACCTACAAAGAATTCACTGCCTGCAAACCTTTGGAATTTGATGGAACCGAAGGACCGATCGGATTGAAACGGTGGACCGAGAAGGTCGAATCGGTGTTTGCCATAAGTAAGTGTACTGAAGAGGACAAAGTAAAGTACGCTACGCATACCTTCACAGGTTCTGCGTTAACATGGTGGAATACCTATCTAGAGCAAGTGGGACAAGACGATGCGTACGCACTACCGTGGTCAGCATTCAAGCACTTGATGAACGAGAAGTACCGTCCCAGAACCGAGGTCAATAAGCTCAAGACAGAACTTAGAGGGTTACGAACCCAAGGATTTGATATTACCACGTACGAAAGACGATTCACAGAATTGTGCCTATTATGTCCGGGAGCATTCGAAGATGAGGAAGAGAAGATCGACACGTTTGTGAAAGGATTACCGAAAAGAATCCAAGAAGATATAAGTTCACACGAGCCCGCCTCCATACAACAGGCATGTAGAATGGCTCACAAACTAGTGAACCAGATTGAACAAAGAATTAAAGAACAGACTGCTGAAGAGGCCAATGTGAAGCAAGTCAAAAGAAAGTGGGAGGAAAACGGTGATAAGAATCACCAATACAACAACAACAGCAATTACAACAATAATCGCAACAATTATCCCAACAATCGCAACATCAATCGCAACTACAACAAACGGCCCAACAACAACAACAACAACAACAACAACAACAGCAACTACAACAATCATCCCAACAACAATAACAACCGCAACAACAACAACAACAATCAGAAGCAGCTATGCCAAAGGTGTGAAAAGTATCACTCGGGGTTCTGCACTAAATTTTGCAACAAGTGTAAAAGAAATGGTCATAGCGCGGCGAAGTGTGAGGTCTATGGACCAGGGGTTAACAGAACGAAAGGAACAAATGGTGTCGGAACGAGTAATGGCGGAGCAAGTAATGTTGGAGCAAGTTATGCCAATGTAGTTTGTTATAAATGTGGAAAACCGGGCCACATTATTAGAAATTGCCCGAACCAGGAGAACACGAATGGACAAGGCCGCGGAAGAGTTTTCAATATTAATGCGGCAGAGGCACAAGAAGACCCGGAGCTTGTTACGGGTACGTTTCTTATTGACAATAAATCTGCTTACGTTTTATTTGATTCGGGTGCGGATAGAAGCTATATGAGTAGAGATTTTTGTGCTAAATTAAGTTGTCCATTGACGCCTTTGGATAGTAAATTTTTACTCGAATTAGCAAATGGTAAATTAATTTCAGCAGATAATATATGTCGGAATCGAGAAATTAAACTGGTTAGCGAAACATTTAAGATTGATTTGATACCAGTAGAGTTAGGGAGTTTTGATGTGATAATCGGTATGGACTGGTTGAAAGAAGTGAAAGCAGAGATCGTTTGTTACAAAAATGCAATTCGCATTATACGAGAAAAAGGAAAACCCTTAATGGTGTACAGAGAAAAGGGCAACACGAAGCTACATCTTATTAGTAATTTGAAGGCACAAAAACTAATAAGAAAAGGTTGCTATGCTGTTCTAGCACACGTCGAGAAAGTACAAACTGAAGAAAAGAGCATCAATGATGTTCCCATTGCAAAAGAATTTCCCGATGTATTTCCGAAAGAATTACCGGGATTACCCCCACATCGATCCGTTGAATTTCAAATAGATCTTGTACCAGGAGCTGCACCAATAGCTCGTGCTCCTTACAGACTCGCACCCAGCGAGATGAAAGAACTACAAAGCCAATTACAAGAACTTTTAGAGCGTGGTTTCATTCGACCAAGCACATCACCGTGGGGAGCTCCTGTTTTGTTTGTCAAGAAGAAAGATGGTACATTCAGGTTGTGTATCGACTACCGAGAGTTGAACAAACTTACCATCAAGAACCGCTACCCACTACCGAGAATCGACGACTTATTTGATCAACTACAAGGCTCGTCTGTTTATTCAAAGATTGACTTACGTTTCGGGTATCATCAAATGCGGGTGAAAGAAGATGATATTCCAAAGACTGCTTTCAGAACACGTTACGGTCATTACGAGTTTATGGTCATGCCGTTTGGTTTAACTAATGCACCAGCTGTGTTCATGGACCTTATGAACCGAGTGTGTGGACCATACCTTGACAAGTTTGTCATTGTTTTCATTGATGACATACTTATTTACTCAAAGAATGACCAAGAACACGGTGAACATTTGAGAAAGGTGTTAGAAGTATTGAGGAAGGAAGAATTGTACGCTAAGTTTTCAAAGTGTGCATTTTGGTTGAAAGAAGTTCAATTCCTCGGTCACATAGTGAACAAAGAAGGTATTAAGGTGGATCCGGCAAAGATAGAAACTGTTGAAAAGTGGGAAACCCCGAAAACTCCGAAACACATACGCCAGTTTTTAGGACTAGCTGGTTACTACAGAAGGTTCATCCAAGACTTTTCCAGAATAGCAAGACCCTTGACTGCATTAACGCATAAAGGGAAGAAATTTGAATGGAAGGATGAACAAGAGAAAGCGTTTCAGTTATTGAAGAAAAAGCTAACTACGGCACCTATATTGTCATTGCCTGAAGGGAATGATGATTTTGTGATTTATTGTGACGCATCAAAGCAAGGTCTCGGTTGTGTATTAATGCAACGAACGAAGGTGATTGCTTATGCGTCTACACAATTGAAGATTCACGAGCAAAATTATACGACGCATGATCTGGAATTAGGCGCGGTTGTTTTTGCATTAAAGACTTGGAGGCACTACTTATATGGGGTCAAAAGTATTATATATACCGACCACAAAAGTCTTCAACACATATTTAATCAGAAACAACTGAATATGAGGCAGCGTAGGTGGATTGAATTATTGAATGATTACGACTTTGAGATTCGTTACCACCCGGGGAAGGCAAATGTGGTAGCCGATGCCTTGAGCAGGAAGGACAGAGAACCCATTCGAGTAAAATCTATGAATATAATGATTCATAATAACCTTACTACTCAAATAAAGGAGGCGTAACAAAGAGTTTTAAAAAAGGGAAATTTAAAGGATGAAATACCCAAAGGATCGGAGAAGCATCTTAATATTCGGGAAGACGGAACCCGGTATAGGGCTGAAAGGATTTGGGTACCAAAATTTGGAGATATGAGAGAGATGGTACTTAGAGAAGCTCATAAAACCAGATACTCAATACATCCTGGAACGGGGAAGATGTACAAGGATCTCAAGAAACATTTTTGGTGGCCGGGTATGAAAGCCGATGTTGCTAAATACGTAGGAGAATGTTTGACTTGTTCTAAGGTCAAAGCTGAGCATCAGAAACCATCAGGTCTACTTCAACAACCCAAAATCCCGGAATGGAAATGGGAAAACATTACCATGGATTTCATCACTAAATTGCCAAGGACTGCAAGTGGTTTTGATACTATTTGGGTAATAGTTGATCGTCTCACCAAATCAGCACACTTCCTGCCAATAAGAGAAGATGACAAGATGGAGAAGTTAGCACGACTGTATTTGAAGGAAGTCATCTCCAGACATGGAATACCAATCTCTATTATCTCTGATAGGGATGGCAGATTTATTTCAAGATTCTGGCAGACATTACAGCAAGCATTAGGAGACATGAGTACTGCCTATCATCCACAAACTGATGGGCAGAGCGAAAGGATGATACAAACGCTTGAAGACATGCTACGAGCATGTGTTATTGATTTCGGAAACAGTTGGGATCGACATCTACCGTTAGCAGAATTTTCCTACAACAACAGCTACCATTCAAGCATTGAGATGGCGCCGTTTGAAGCACTTTATGGTAGAAAGTGCAGGTCTCCAATTTGTTGGAGTAAAGTGGGGGATAGACAGATTACGGGTCCGGAGATTATACAAGAAACTACCGAGAAGATCATCCAAATTCAACAACGGTTGAAAACCGCCCAAAGTCAACAAAAGAGCTACGCTGACATTAAAAGAAAAGATATAGAATTTGAAATTGGAGAGATGGTTATGCTTAAAGTTGCACCTTGGAAAGGCGTTGTTCGATTTGGTAAATGAGGGAAATTAAATCCAAGGTATATTGGACCATTCAAGATTATTGATCGTGTCGGACCAGTAGCTTACCGACTTGAGTTACCTCAACAACTCGCGGCTGTACATAACACTTTCCACGTCTCGAATTTGAAGAAATGTTTTGCTAAAGAAGATCTCACTATTCCGTTAAATGAAATCCAAATCAACGAAAAACTTCAATTCATCGAAGAACCCGTCGAAATAATGGATCGTGAGGTTAAAAGACTTAAGCAAAATAAGATACCAATTGTTAAGGTTCGATGGAATGCTCGTAGAGGACCCGAGTTCACCTGGGAGCGTGAAGATCAGATGAAGAAGAAATACCCGCATCTATTTCCAGAAGATTCGTCAACACCTTCAACAGCTTAAAATTTCGGGACGAAATTTATTTAACGGGTAGGTACTGTAGTGACCCGAACTTTTCCATGTTTATATATATTAATTGAGATTGATATTTACATGATTAAATGTTTCCAACATGTTAAGCAATCAAAATTGTTAAGACTTGATTAATTGAAATATGTTTCATATAGACAATTGACCACCCAAGTTGACCGGTGATTCACGAACGTTAAAACTTGTAAAAACTATATGATGACATATATATGGATATATATATATATAGTTAACATGATACTATGATAAGTAAACATATCATTAAGTATATTAACAATGAACTACATATGTAAAAACAAGACTACTAACTTAATGATTTTTAAACGAGACATATATGTAACGATTATCGTTGTAAAGACATTTAATGTATATATATCATATTAAGAGATATTCGTACATGATAATATCATGATAATATAATAATTTAAAATCTCATTTGATATTATAAACATTGGGTTAACAACATTTAACAAGATCGTTAACCTAAAGGTTTCAAAACAACACTTACATGTAACGACTAACGATGACATAACGACTCAGTTAAAATGTATATACATGTAGTGTTTTAATATGTATTTATACACTTTTGAAAGACTTCAATACACTTATCAAAATACTTCTACTTAACAAAAATGCTTACAATTACATCCTCGTTCAGTTTCATCAACAATTCTACTCGTATGCAACCGTATTCGTACTCGTATAATACATAGCTCTTAGATGTATGTACTATTGGTATATACACTCCAATGATCAGCTCTTAGCAGCCCATGTGAGTCACCTAACATATGTGGGAACCATCATTTGGCAACTAGCATGAAATATCTCATAAAATTACAAAAATATGAGTAATCATTCATGACTTATTTACATGAAAACAAAATTACATATCCTTTATATCTAATCCATACACCAACGACCAAAAAACACCTACAAACACTTTCATTCTTCAATTTTCTTCATCTAATTGATCTCTCTCAAGTTCTATCTTCAAGTTCTAAGTGTTCTTCATAAATTCTACAAGTTCTAGTTACATAAAATCAAGAATACTTTCAAGTTTGGTAGCTCACTTCCAATCTTGTAAGGTGATCATCCAACCTCAAGAAATCTTTGTTTCTTATAGTAGTTTATCATTCTAATACAAGGTAATAATCATATTCAAACTTTGGTTCAATTTCTATAACTATAACAATCTTATTTCAAGTGATGATCTTACTTGAACTTGTTTTCGTGTCATGATTCTGCTTCAAGAACTTCGAGCCATCCAAGGATCCGTTGAAGCTAGATCCATTTTTCTCTTTTCCAGTAGGTTTATCCAAGGAACTTAAGGTAGTAATGATGTTCATAACATCATTCGATTCATACATATAAAGCTATCTTATTCGAAGGTTTAAACTTGTAATCACTAGAACATAGTTTAGTTAATTCTAAACTTGTTCGCAAACAAAAGTTAATACTTCTAACTTGACTTTTAAAATCAACTAAACACATGTTCTATATCTATATGATATGCTAACTTAATGATTTAAAATCTGGAAACACGAAAAACACCGTAAAACTGGATTTACGCCGTCGTAGTAACACCGCGGGCTGTTTTGGGTTAGTTAATTAAAAACTATGATAAACTTTGATTTAAAAGTTGTTATTCTGAGAAAATGATTTTTATTATGAACATGAAACTATATCCAAAAATTATGGTTAAACTCAAAGTGGAAGTATGTTTTCTAAAATGGAACGTTTTTAATCAATAAGAACGGGACATTTCAGTTGGTATCCGAGCGTTGGTCTTAGAGAACCAGAATTTTGCATTAGTGTGTCTTATCGAGTTTGTTAGGATGCATTAGTGAGTCTGGACTTCGACCTTGTTTACTTGAAAAATGATTGCTTAACAAATTTTGTTGGAAACTATATATTTTTCACATGTGAATATTATGTGATATATTAATCTCTTAACGCGTTTGATATTATATGATAGATGTCTACCTCTAGAACAAGTCCCATTGACTCACCTAATAATAATGAAGAGTCAAATGTAAATTGGAATGATTCGTGGACTGATTCACAAGTTCCCGAAGAGGAACCGGAAGAAGAGTCAGAAGAAGAAGAAGAATGGAAACCGGAAGAAGAATCGGAACCGGATGAAGAAATAGAACCGGTGGGGGAAATAATAAAATGATTAAGTAAAAGAAAATCCTCAACCAACCGACCAAGGTTAATTATGGTCAATGGTGTTTCCGCCAAGGAAGCAAAATATTGGGAGGATTACCAATTCTCCGATGAATCGGATTCCGACGAGAATTCCGATGATGTTATAGAAATTACCCCAACTGAATTTAAAAAGGCAAAAGAAAATAATAAGGGAAAGGGCATAAAAATAGAGAAATCTAATTCCAACCCCGATGAACTTTATATGTATCGTCAACCCCCGAAGTCCTTAAGTTGTAACAATGACCCGGGAACCTCTAAACCACCAGGTTTTTCTAAACCAATGTGGATAACGACGGCTCGTATTAGGGGAACATCATATATCCCTAGAAATTTGGCAAAACGAACCAAAACCGAAGAAGAAGAAACAAGCGAGTCGGAATAAGATAGTTGTATTCGTGTGGTGTAATATATGTAATATAGTGTGCTTATGCTTTATGATATATGTAAAAATTGCTTGTATTAATAAGTATTTTTTTTATGAATCTAACTCTTGTCTATTTTACAGTATAAAACACAAAATGGATAGACAACCCAATATTTTAAGAGACCTACCCGGAGACATGATTGATGAAATCTTGTCTAGAGTCGGTCAGAATTCTTCGGCACAACTATTTAAGGCGAGATCAGTTTGTAAGACATTCGAAAAACGTTCCAAGAATGCCTTGGTTTATAAAAGGCT
This sequence comes from Rutidosis leptorrhynchoides, assembly GCF_046630445.1. NCBI lineage: Eukaryota > Viridiplantae > Streptophyta > Magnoliopsida > Asterales > Asteraceae > Rutidosis > Rutidosis leptorrhynchoides. Next base: position 209,225,969 of record NC_092338.1, on the reverse strand, counting down.
TTCGTTCGAAAGATGGGGGATATCACATTGGGAAATCCATAAGTTACGATGTGTTTACTTTGACGCATATATTGCGGGGAACCCAAATGCTATTTTACGCAATGGGTTAAGAAATTATTTTGACTCAATATATCCGAATATTGGACTTCGTGATTTAGAAAAAGCGGCTAACATGCAACATAAAGAAGCATGTTATGCTTACGGATTAGTAATGTTCGCTTCTCACCAAAGTGAGAACAAGAACATCGGGCTACAACTATTAAACAAAACGTTTCCACAAGTGACGGAGTCGGTAATTGGGGTAAGAAATGAGGTTTTTAGATTGTTACGGGACTGTTGGACATTACGTAACCCTCGTCCCTTTGACGACGTTACAACACGTTGTCTTATCAACGGCCATAACGGTTATGTTCCACAAGACCAAGGATGGGAAGTAGTCCTAGTAAAACCAGAATGCATGACTTGTTTCTGGACGTATGAATTACGTGTCTTTATTGCCTTTGCTGAACGACTTGTGTACTAGCTAGAATTATCTTCACAACTATCTTGTATCAAAGTTATTGTGTGCTATATTTCATGCTTTATGTAAAATAAGCGGTATTGTAAGTTTGTAAACTATTGTATAAAAGTTTGAACGCGAAATATTATTATAATCAGTTTTTCATATAAGAATTGTAGTAGTTGAATTGTATATTAGCTACTAAGTATGAACTTAACGGGTAGGTACTACCCGAATTTAAACTTATAAAACGCTAATATGAAGAAAAAGCTTTTATAAATTAGTTCATATTATGCTACGAAATACTATTAACTACTCTTAATATTCTATATGATTAACTTGTTCCATTTGACTATTTTGAAGGAAATGGCACCGACTACTCGACACACCGTGAATATGAATGAAAAGGAATTCCGTACTTTTCTAGCTTCAAACATAGCCGCAGTACAGGCTGCGCTACATACCAACAATAACCTTGGATCTAGCAGTACAGGAAATCGTGTAGGATGCACCTACAAAGAATTCACTGCCTGCAAACCTTTGGAATTTGATGGAACCGAAGGACCGATCGGATTGAAACGGTGGACCGAGAAGGTCGAATCGGTGTTTGCCATAAGTAAGTGTACTGAAGAGGACAAAGTAAAGTACGCTACGCATACCTTCACAGGTTCTGCGTTAACATGGTGGAATACCTATCTAGAGCAAGTGGGACAAGACGATGCGTACGCACTACCGTGGTCAGCATTCAAGCACTTGATGAACGAGAAGTACCGTCCCAGAACCGAGGTCAATAAGCTCAAGACAGAACTTAGAGGGTTACGAACCCAAGGATTTGATATTACCACGTACGAAAGACGATTCACAGAATTGTGCCTATTGTGTCCGGGAGCATTCGAAGATGAGGAAGAGAAGATCGACGCGTTTGTGAAAGGATTACCAAAAAGAATCCAAGAAGATATAAGTTCACACGAGCCCGCCTCCATACTACAGGCATGTAGAATGGCTCACAAACTAGTGAACCAGATTGAACAAAGAATTAAAGAACAGACTGCTGAAGAGGCCAATGTGAAGCAAGTCAAAAGAAAGTGGGAGGAAAACGGTGATAAGAATTACCAATACAACAACAACAGCAATTACAACAATAATCGCAACAATTATCCCAACAATCGCAACATCAATCGCAACTACAACAAACGGCCCAACAACAACAACAACAACAACAACAACAGCAACTACAACAATCATCCCAACAACAATAACAACCGCAACAACAACAACAACAATCAGAAGCAGCTATGCCAAAGGTGTGAAAAGTATCACTCGGGGTTCTGCACCAAATTTTGCAACAAGTGTAAAAGAAATGGTCATAGCGCGGCGAAGTGTGAGGTCTATGGACCAGGGGTTAACAGAATGAAAGGAACAAATGGTGTCGGAACGAGTAATGGCGGAGCAAGTAATGTCGGAGCAAGTTATGCCAATGTAGTTTGTTATAAATGTGGAAAACCGGGCCACATTATTAGAAATTGCCCGAACCAGGAGAACACGAATGGACAAGGCCGCGGAAGAGTTTTCAATATTAATGCGGCAGAGGCACAAGAAGACCCGGAGCTTGTTACGGGTACGTTTCTTATTGACAATAAATCTGCTTACGTTTTATTTGATTCGGGTGCGGATAGAAGCTATATGAGTAGAGATTTTTGTGCTAAATTAAGTTGTCCATTGACGCCTTTGGATAGTAAATTTTTACTCGAATTAGCAAATGGTAAATTAATTTCAGCAGATAATATATGTCGGAATCGAGAAATTAAACTGGTTAGCGAAACATTTAAGATTGATTTGATACCAGTAGAGTTAGGGAGTTTTGATGTGATAATCGGTATGGACTGGTTGAAAGAAGTGAAAGCAGAGATCGTTTGTTACAAAAATGCAATTCGCATTATACGAGAAAAAGGAAAACCCTTAATGGTGTACAGAGAAAAGGGCAACACGAAGCTACATCTTATTAGTAATTTGAAGGCACAAAAACTAATAAGAAAAGGTTGCTATGCTGTTCTAGCACACGTCGAGAAAGTACAAACTGAAGAAAAGAGCATCAATGATGTTCCCATTGCAAAAGAATTTCCCGATGTATTTCCGAAAGAATTACCGGGATTACCCCCACATCGATCCGTTGAATTTCAAATAGATCTTGTACCAGGAGCTGCACCAATAGCTCGTGCTCCTTACAGACTCGCACCCAGCGAGATGAAAGAACTACAAAGCCAATTACAAGAACTTTTAGAGCGTGGTTTCATTCGACCAAGCACATCACCGTGGGGAGCTCCTGTTTTGTTTGTCAAGAAGAAAGATGGTACATTCAGGTTGTGTATCGACTACCGAGAGTTGAACAAACTTACCATCAAGAACCGCTACCCACTACCGAGAATCGACGACTTATTTGATCAACTACAAGGCTCGTCTGTTTATTCAAAGATTGACTTACGTTCCGGGTATCATCAAATGCGGGTGAAAGAAGATGATATTCCAAAGACTGCTTTCAGAACACGTAACGGTCATTACGAGTTTATGGTCATGCCGTTTGGTTTAACTAATGCACCAGCTGTGTTCATGGACCTTATGAACCGAGTGTGTGGACCATACCTTGACAAGTTTGTCATTGTTTTCATTGATGACATACTTATTTACTCAAAGAATGACCAAGAACACGGTGAACATTTGAGAAAGGTGTTAGAAGTATTGAGGAAGGAAGAATTGTACGCTAAGTTTTCAAAGTGTGCATTTTGGTTGAAAGAAGTTCAATTCCTCGGTCACATAGTGAACAAAGAAGGTATTAAGGTGGATCCGGCAAAGATAGAAACTGTTGAAAAGTGGGAAACCCCGAAAACTCCGAAACACATACGCCAGTTTTTAGGACTAGCTGGTTACTACAGAAGGTTCATCCAAGACTTTTCCAGAATAGCAAGACCCTTGACTGCATTAACGCATAAAGGGAAGAAATTTGAATGGAAGGATGAACAAGAGAAAGCGTTTCAGTTATTGAAGAAAAAGCTAACTACGGCACCTATATTGTCATTGCCTGAAGGGAATGATGATTTTGTGATTTATTGTGACGCATCAAAGCAAGGTCTCGGTTGTGTATTAATGCAACGAACGAAGGTGATTGCTTATGCGTCTACACAATTGAAGATTCACGAGCAAAATTATACGACGCATGATCTGGAATTAGGCGCGGTTGTTTTTGCATTAAAGACTTGGAGGCACTACTTATATGGGGTCAAAAGTATTATATATACCGACCACAAAAGTCTTCAACACATATTTAATCAGAAACAACTGAATATGAGGCAGCGTAGGTGGATTGAATTATTGAATGATTACGACTTTGAGATTCGTTACCACCCGGGGAAGGCAAATGTGGTAGCCGATGCCTTGAGCAGGAAGGACAGAGAACCCATTCGAGTAAAATCTATGAATATAATGATTCATAATAACCTTACTACTCAAATAAAGGAGGCGTAACAAGGAGTTTTAAAAAAGGGAAATTTAAAGGATGAAATACCCAAAGGATCGGAGAAGCATCTTAATATTCGGGAAGACGGAACCCGGTATAGGGCTGAAAGGATTTGGGTACCAAAATTTGGAGATATGAGAGAGATGGTACTTAGAGAAGCTCATAAAACCAGATACTCAATACATCCTGGAACGGGGAAGATGTACAAGGATCTCAAGAAACATTTTTGGTGGCCGGGTATGAAAGCCGATGTTGCTAAATACGTAGGAGAATGTTTGACTTGTTCTAAGGTCAAAGCTGAGCATCAGAAACCATCAGGTCTACTTCAACAACCCAAAATCCCGGAATGGAAATGGGAAAACATTACCATGGATTTCATCACTAAATTGCCAAGGACTGCAAGTGGTTTTGATACTATTTGGGTAATAGTTGATCGTCTCACCAAATCAGCACACTTCCTGCCAATAAGAGAAGATGACAAGATGGAGAAGTTAGCACGACTGTATTTGAAGGAAGTCATCTCCAGACATGGAATACCAATCTCTATTATCTCTGATAGGGATGGCAGATTTATTTCAAGATTCTGGCAGACATTACAGCAAGCATTAGGAGACATGAGTACTGCCTATCATCCACAAACTGATGGGCAGAGCGAAAGGATGATACAAACGCTTGAAGACATGCTACGAGCATGTGTTATTGATTTCGGAAACAGTTGGGATCGACATCTACCGTTAGCAGAATTTTCCTACAACAACAGCTACCATTCAAGCATTGAGATGGCGCCGTTTGAAGCACTTTATGGTAGAAAGTGCAGGTCTCCAATTTGTTGGAGTAAAGTGGGGGATAGACAGATTACGGGTCCGGAGATTATACAAGAAACTACCGAGAAGATCATCCAAATTCAACAACGGTTGAAAACCGCCCAAAGTCAACAAAAGAGCTACGCTGACATTAAAAGAAAAGATATAGAATTTGAAATTGGAGAGATGGTTATGCTTAAAGTTGCACCTTGGAAAGGCGTTGTTCGATTTGGTAAACGAGGGAAATTAAATCCAAGGTATATTGGACCATTCAAGATTATTGATCGTGTCGGACCAGTAGCTTACCGACTTGAGTTACCTCAACAACTCGCGGCTGTACATAACACTTTCCACGTCTCGAATTTGAAGAAATGTTTTGCTAAAGAAGATCTCACTATTCCGTTAAATGAAATCCAAATCAACGAAAAACTTCAATTCATCGAAGAACCCGTCGAAATAATGGATCGTGAGGTTAAAAGACTTAAGCAAAATAAGATACCAATTGTTAAGGTTCGATGGAATGCTCGTAGAGGACCCGAGTTCACCTGGGAGCGTGAAGATCAGATGAAGAAGAAATACCCGCATCTATTTCCAGAAGATTCGTCAACACCTTCAACAGCTTAAAATTTCGGGACGAAATTTATTTAACGGGTAGGTACTGTAGTGACCCGAACTTTTCCATGTTTATATATATTAATTGAGATTGATATTTACATGATTAAATGTTTCCAACATGTTAAGCAATCAAAATTGTTAAGACTTGATTAATTGAAATATGTTTCATATAGACAATTGACCACCCAAGTTGACCGGTGATTCACGAACGTTAAAACTTGTAAAAACTATATGATGACATATATATGGATATATATATATATAGTTAACATGATACTATGATAAGTAAACATATCATTAAGTATATTAACAATGAACTACATATGTAAAAACAAGACTACTAACTTAATGATTTTTAAACGAGACATATATGTAACGATTATCGTTGTAAAGACATTTAATGTATATATATATCATATTAAGAGATATTCGTACATGATAATATCATGATAATATAATAATTTAAAATCTCATTTGATATTATAAACATTGGGTTAACAACATTTAACAAGATCGTTAACCTAAAGGTTTCAAAACAACACTTACATGTAACGACTAACGATGACATAACGACTCAGTTAAAATGTATATACATGTAGTGTTTTAATATGTATTTATACACTTTTGAAAGACTTCAATACACTTATCAAAATACTTCTACTTAACAAAAATGCTTACAATTACATCCTCGTTCAGTTTCATCAACAATTCTACTCGTATGCAACCGTATTCGTACTCGTATAATACACAGCTCTTAGATGTATGTACTATTGGTATATACACTCCAATGATCAGCTATTAGCAGCCCATGTGAGTCACCTAACATATGTGGGAACCATCATTTGGCAACTAGCATGAAATATCTCATAAAATTACAAAAATATGAGTAATCATTCATGACTTATTTACATGAAAACAAAATTACATATCCTTTATATCTAATCCATACACCAACGACCAAAAAACACCTACAAACACTTTCATTCTTCAATTTTCTTCATCTAATTGATCTCTCTCAAGTTCTATCTTCAAGTTCTAAGTGTTCTTCATAAATTCTACAAGTTCTAGTTACATAAAATCAAGAATACTTTCAAGTTTGGTAGCTCACTTCCAATCTTGTAAGGTGATCATCCAACCTCAAGAAATCTCTGTTTCTTATAGTAGTTTATCATTCTAATACAAGGTAATAATCATATTCAAACTTTGGTTCAATTTCTATAACTATAACAATCTTATTTCAAGTGATGATCTTACTTGAACTTGTTTTCGTGTCATGATTCTGCTTCAAGAACTTCGAGCCATCCAAGGATCCGTTGAAGCTAGATCCATTTTTCTCTTTTCCAGTAGGTTTATCCAAGGAACTTAAGGTAGTAATGATGTTCATAACATCATTCGATTCATACATATAAAGCTATCTTATTCGAAGGTTTAAACTTGTAATCACTAGAACATAGTTTAGTTAATTCTAAACTTGTTCGCAAACAAAAGTTAATACTTCTAACTTGACTTTTAAAATCAACTAAACACATGTTCTATATCTATATGATATGCTAACTTAATGATTTAAAATCTGGAAACACGAAAAACACCGTAAAACTGGATTTACGCCGTCGTAGTAACACCGCGGGCTGTTTTGGGTTAGTTAATTAAAAACTATGATAAACTTTGATTTAAAAGTTGTTATTCTGAGAAAATGATTTTTATTATGAACATGAAACTATATCCAAAAATTATGGTTAAACTCAAAGTGGAAGTATGTTTTCTAAAATGGTCATCTAGACGTCGTTCTTTCGACTGAAATGACTACCTTTACAAAAACGACTTGTAACTTATTTTTCCGACTATAAACCTATACTTTTTCTGTTTAGATTCATAAAATAGAGTTCAATATGAAACCATAGCAATTTGATTCACTCAAAAAGGATTTAAAATGAAGAAGTTATGGGTAAAACAAGATTGGATAATTTTTCTCATTTTAGCTACGTGAAAATTGGTAACAAATCTATTCCAACCATAACTTAATCAACTTGTATTGTATATTATGTAATCTTGAGATACCATAGACACGTATACAATGTTTCGACCTATCATGTCGACACATCTATATATATTTCGGAACAACCATAGACACTCTATATGTGAATGTTGGAGTTAGCTATACAGGGTTGAGGTTGATTCCAAAATATATATAGTTTGAGTTGTGATCAATACTGAGATACGTATACACTGGGTCGTGGATTGATTCAAGATAATATTTATCGATTTATTTCTGTACATCTAACTGTGGACAACTAGTTGTAGGTTACTAACGAGGACAGCTGACTTAATAAACTTAAAACATCAAAATATATTAAAAGTGTTGTAAATATATTTTGAACATACTTTGATATATATGTATATATTGTTATAGGTTCGTGAATCAACCATTGGCCAAGTCTTACTTCCCGACGAAGTAAAAATCTGTGAAAGTGAGTTATAGTCCCACTTTTAAAATCTAATATTTTTGGGATGAGAATACATGCAGGTTTTATAAATGATTTACAAAATAGACACAAGTACGTGAAACTACATTCTATGGTTGAATTATCGAAATCGAATATGCCCCTTTTTATTAAGTCTGGTAATCTAAGAATTAGGGAACAGACACCCTAATTGACGCAAATCCTAAAGATAGATCTATTGGGCCTAACAAACCCCATCCAAAGTACCGGATGCTTTAGTACTTCGAAATTTATATCATATCCGAAGGGTGTCCCGGAATGATGGTGATATTCTTATATATGCATCTTGTTAATGTCGGTTATCAGGTGTTCACCATATGAATGATTTTTATCTCTATGTATGGGATGTGTATTGAAATATGAAATCTTGTGGTCTATTGTTACGATTTGATATATATAGGTTAAACCTATAACTCACCAACATTTTTGTTGACGTTTAAAGCATGTTTATTCTCAGGTGAATACTAAGAGCTTCCGCTGTTGCATACTAAAATAAGGACAAGATTTGGAGTCCATGTTTGTATGATATTGTGTAAAAACTGCATTCAAGAAACTGATTTCGATGTAACATATTTGTATTGTAAACCTTTATGTAATGGTCGTGTGTAAACAGGATATTTTAGATTATCATTATTTGATAATCTACGTAAAGCTTTTTAAACCTTTATTTATGAAATAAAGGTTATGGTTTGTTTTAAAAATGAATGCAGTCTTTGAAAAACGTCTCATATAGAGGTCAAAACCTCGCAACGAAATCAATTAATATGGAACGTTTTTAATCAATAAGAACGGGACATTTCAACAGACACCCTAATTGATGCGAATCCTAAAGATAGATCTATTGGGCCTAACAAACCTCATCCAAAGTACCAGATGCTTTAGTACTTCGAAATTTATATCATATCCGAAGGGTGTCCCGGAATGATGGGGATATTCTTATATATGCTTCTTGTTAATGTCGGTTACCAGGTGTTCACCATATGAATGATTTTTATCTCTATGTATGGGATGTGTATTGAAATATGAAATCTTGTGGTCTATTGTTACAATTTGATATATATAGGTTAAACCTATAACACACCAACAATTTTGTTGACGTTTAAAGCATGTTTATTCTCAGGTGAATACTTAGAGCTTCCGCTGTTGCATACTAAAATAAGGACAAGATTTGGAGTCCATGTTTATATGATATTGTGTAAAAACTGCATTCAAGAAACTGATTTCGATGTAACATATTTGTATTGTAAACCATTATGTAATGGTCGTGTGTAAACAGGATATTTTAGATTATCATTATTTGATAATCTACATAAAGCTTTTTAAACCTTTATTTATAAAATAAAGGTTATGGTTTGTTTTAAAAATGAATGCAGTCTTTGAAAAACGTCTCATATAGAGGTCAAAACCTCGCAACGAAATCAATTAATATGGAACGTTTTATATCAATAAAAATGGGACATTTCAAACGATACGTAGAACGAAGATCACACTCAAAGTACATATGATGATATTGAAGCATGGATTGTTGATGGTACTAGTGCTGTTATTGATGGTACTGTTGGTGCCGGTGATATTGCTGAAGCTGGTACATTTTGCACCGTATTCTCCGAATTGATTATTCGAGCGCGAAGTTCGTTGACTTGTTACTCCAGGATGATTGTCGGTCTGAACGAGCGGATGAATAAGGTTCATAATTGTGGATAGAATATAATCTTGTCGAGTTACCCTGGAAATGAGACTGAAAACGGTGTTTCGGATAGATTCGTCGGTAGATGCTTCAGGGTTTTTTTTTTTTTTTTTTTTGCCAAGATAACAATTTGGTGGATGGAAAGGGTCACCTTCTTCGCGTCTCCATTGTTTAAGTCGACTACGAACTCATCAGATGAATTGAGGATGGCTGATTGGTTGATTCATTCTGGTTATACTGCTTTCGGAGTTCAAGTGGAAATCCATATCGGAATAGCTGTCGAAATAACCATCAGAATAACTATCGGAATCTGTAGGACTCGAACTAGTTGAGGGATTCATCTCGTACGATCAGATGAAGGATTTTCAATAAGAAATAGATTATAGGATGTAGATTAGTACAATACATAATTTACATATGCATATATAATACTAACATCCCATAAGTTACGGAGGAATCTAAGGAAGCTGTCAGGCAAAGTCTACAGTAACAGATATGCTAAGATATGAATTAGTAGATACGCTAAGATACGAATTTTTGTCTATACGCTATTCATGCAATCATTACAGTAAGATGTGTCTAGACTAAGAATGATAAGCAGGTAATTTCCTAAGGATGATAAGCAGATGATTTCTGACACGAAATGATAAGCAAAACTTTTGACATGCAGACACGGTCAAAGCCCAGACTCACTAATGCATCCTAACAACTATCAGTTAGACATACTAATGCAAGACCTGGTTCGCTAAGACCATCGCTCTGATACCAACTATAGAGACCCATCCTAATCCATCCGGACGAAGTCCATATCGATTATAAACGATTCACGACAGTTGATTACATCGCGAGGTACTTGACCTCTATATGATACATTTTACAAACATTGCATTCGTTTTTGAAAAGACAATCTTTCATTACATTGAAAGTTGACAGGCATGCATACCATTTCATAATATATCCAACTATAATTGACTTAATAATAATCTTGATGAACTCGACGACTCGAATGCAACGTCTTTTGAAATATGTCATGAATGACTCCAAGTAATATCTCTAAAATGAGCAAATGCACTGCGGAAGATTTCTTTCGTACTTGAGAATAAACATGCTTTAAAGTGTCAACCAAAAAGGTTGGTGAGTTCATTAGTTTATCATAAATAATCATTTCATAATTTTAATAGACCACAAGATTTCATATTTCCATTTCTCATAAACATACGTCCCGTGCATAGAGACAAAAATATTATTCATATGGATTGAACACCTGGTAACCGACATTAACAATATGAATATAAGAATATCCCCATCATTCCGGGATCCTCCTTCAGACATGATATAAATTTCGAAGTACTAAAGCATCCGGTACTTTGGATGGGGCTTGTTGGGCCCGATAGATCTATCTTTAGGATTCGCGTCAATTAGAGTGTCTGTTCCCTAATTCTTAGATTACCAGACTTAATAAAAAGGGGCATATTCGGTTTAATAATCCAGCCATAGAATGTAGTTTTAAGTACTTGTGTCTATTTCGTAAAACAGTTATAAAAGCAGCGCATGTATTCTCAGTCCCAAAAATATATATTGCAAAAGCATTTAAAAAGGGAGCAAATGAAACTCACGCATATAAATATTGTAAAATAGTTATTAAAACATTGCATGTATTCTCAGCCCAAATATATATATAAAAGGGAATAATGAAACTCACGCATATAAATATTGTAAAACAGTTAATAAAGCATTTGCATGTATTCTCAGTCCAAAAACGTAAAGAGTAAAAAGGGCAAATGAAACTCACGCATATAAATATTGTAAAACAGTTAATAAAGCATTTGCATGTATTCTCAGCCCAAAAACGTAAAGAGTAAAAAGGGAAAATGAAACTCACGAATATAAATATTGTAAAACAGTTAATAAAGCATTTGCATGTATTCTCAGCCCAAAAACGTAAAGAGTAAAATGGGCAAATGAAACTCACCTAATGTATTTTGTAGTAAAAATACATATTACTATATTGAACAATTGAACAATGCAGGGTTGGCCTCGGATTCACGAACCTATATCATTTGTGTATATATTAATACACATAACTGTAATCGAATAAGTTTATTTATCTAACTTATTAATTATATCATTTTTATATTAATAATATATTTATGTTTCTTATATTTCTCTTATATATATAAAAATATTTATTATTTTATATGTGTTACACATAATTATTTATATATTTCATTTTGTGCATAATCCTATTAATATAGTTAGGTTGTGTATCTTAAATGTATCTTTATATATATAACTTTAGATTTTATACTTATAATCTTAACCATGTTTTATAATTATATTTACCAATTTACTAAAGTGTTCATTAATCTATATTAAGCTATATATTTATTTGGTACATAATTCTCGTTTATAGTTGTAATATATTTTGTATTTTAATATATACATAATTGGTATGTACTTAATATTTACTCCTTAAAGTTATACTAGTCGGTATATATTAAAAGTAGGTTCATAGTAATACTCAGTATTAGTGTTTAAACCTTTATGAGTTTTCTATACATCTCTATTTATATTTTTATCATCCCAAACCTTAATCTTTAAGCTAACTTATAATAATATTTCATATTATGTTGTAAACTTCAAATACTAATCATATTACTACTAGTTTTTCTTTCCTAAATGATAATATTAATAATAATAATGATAATATCGACAACAATAGTAATAATAATAATAAAAATAATAATAATAATAATAATAATAATAATAATAATAATAATAATAACAAAAAAAATGATGACTACCTCACAAGAATAAGCTCAAAAAAAATGCTCTTGCCCAGGCTCGAACCCATGACCACTCGCTCACTTATCACACTGCCAAACCATCCATCCAATTCCGTTTTTCTGTAATTAAATGCACCCGAAATTTATTTAACTTATTATTATTTCAGTGTTCTATCATCTTCTCCATTTGGTAACCAGTGGCCCAAGTACAACTCAACTCCCAACACTTTAAATATTTGATTGTTGGGACTTTTATACGTAATCTAATCATTCTAATTTGGTTTTTGTATGAATTAAAAACGAAAAAAATAAACAAGCACAAGTGTGCTGTTCGTGATATTCAAAGAAAAAAAAATTGATTTAACAATTGATACATTTTCAATCTATAATTCCTACATGAAAACGTTTTCAAATCACTTTTAGAAATCATTGAAATCGTCAATTTAACTTACAACACAAACACAAACCTGAATTTCTTCTAAAACAAAACCTTTGACTTTTTTCCAAGAACTTTGACTCCTAAATTTGAATTCGATAGAACGAATTGGAACCTGAGATTTTGAGGAAACATTTATGACGTGATTTAAAACACTTCTGCACTTTTAGATTTTTAAAATTGAATTGAATTCGAGTTATTGCATAAAAGTTGTGGCGCCAGGGGTATCGAGCTTTTTAAAAAAAATCAATGAATTTAAACAGATAAAGAATTGGTACTTACATTTACAATTGATATAGATAATGGAGAATCGAATGTATTATGAACAAGAATGGAATGATTGATATATAAGTTGGTTGGTAGTTCTTGATCACGGTTAAGGAGAGAAAAAAAATATTCGATCAAACAAAAAGATACAGTTTTTAGAAAAGGACTTGTAACCAAATTTGTACTACTTGATTGATATCAATGTCTAACAAATCAGATAGCAAACAAAGGAGAATCGTCCTTACAAGATTTTACATATATATAATTCATTTTAATACTTAATAATTATATTAATAATAATTAATAATAATAATAATAACAATGATAAAAAAATTAATAATAAAATTAGTAATAATAATAATAATATTAATGATGATAATAATAATATTAATAAAAATAATATAACAATCAAATGTATCAAATTTTATATCTATATATATATATATATTAAAATAATAACGTTCATAATACTGATATTATTATTACTATTAATATTTATTTTAATGATAAAAGTAATAATAACAACATTAACATAATAACTATATTTTAACTTGTAATTACAGATATTAATATTACATTTTATTAATTATGTAGTATTTAATAATTATATAATATATATTATATATATACTTAATATTTATACATTTTAACAATATACATATAGTAATAGTTATATATATATATATATTCAAACTACTATGTGTAATTATGTCTTAAATATCAAGTTTATATTGAAACAAATAAACTCAAAGTATAACATTTAATACTTTGTTAATTTTGACAAATTATATATATTCAGTTTACTTCTCTATTTTTTTTTTAAATGACAGTTTTAAATAACTTGTTTAAGTTTTCTTTCATAATAGCCAAATCACATAATATTTCATTAATATATTTAATTTATAATATATAATTATTTACATGTATATATATACATTTCTATTTATGATTAAAGGTTCGTGAGTCGTCGAGAATAGTCGAAGGTCAAATGTTTACATGAATACAGTTTGAATTGTTTTGTGACTTAACAATACAGACTTTGCTTATCGTGTCGGAACCACATAAAGATTAGAGTTTAAATTTGATCGGAAATATCCGGGTCATCACACTTTCAACTTCTCTTTCGCTAATTCAACTTTTTCATTAGTAACTCGGACTAACTCGAGACCTTTAATAACCTTCTCACCGGGTTCGTTCCAACAAATCGGAGCCGTACATTTCCGCCCATACAACATCTCGTAGGGTGCCATGTCTATACTAGCGTGCCAACTGTTATTATAAGCAAATTCAACCAAGCAAAGATAATCGTCCCAACTCCCTGTCCACTCTAAGGCACAAGCCCTTAGCATATCTTCTAATGTCTGGATGGTTCTCTCTGACTGACCATCTGTTTGCGGGTGGAATGCAGTGCTATACTTCAACTTCATACCAAAAGCCTTCTGAAACCCTTTCCAAAACTGTGAAGTAAAACGATTATCTCTATCTGAAACAATTGACACCGGGGTGCCATGAAGTCTGACAATCTCCTTTTGAAAAATTTCGGCCAACTGACTAGCAGAATACGTCTCACGAATAGGTAAAAAGTGTGCGGATTTTGTAAGACGATCCACTACAACCCAGATTGCATCATTCTTTCTTAGCGTTTTTGGCAAGCCTGTCACCAAATCCATCATAATCTCATCCCACTTCCATACAGGAATATCAAGTGGTTGTAATAATCCACTAGCCCTCTGATGCTCTATCTTCACTTGCTGACATGTAAGGTATTTAGCCACAAACTCTGCTATGTCTTTCTTCATCCCACTCCACCAAAAATGTTTCTTCAAATCTCGGTACATCTTTGCAGAACCAGGATGAATAGAAAATGCAGAACTGTGAGCCTCTGTCAATAATGCTTCTCGAATCTTTACATCATTAGGAACACATAGTCTGTTACCTTTCCAAACAACTTCATGTTGATCAACTCGGAACTCGTGTTGTTTATCATTCTCCAAGTTTTGTACAATAGCCCACAACTCCCCATCATCCTTCTGAGCTTCCTTAATTCATGACACTAAGGTAGGCTCGACAGTCAAATGAGCGATGCTGCCACCTACTTGCTTAGTGTATACCTCTAATTCAAGACGTTCCATATCGGCGATGATTTCAGGCTGAGTAATAAGACATGATATACTACCCGAACTCTTTCTATTGAGGGCATCAGCGACAACATTTGCTTTTCCAGGATGATACTGAATGTTGGCATCATAATCTTTTAAGAGTTCCAACCACCTCATCTGTCTCATGTTCAACTCTTTCTGCGTGAAAATGTACTTAAGACTTTTGTGATCGGTGAAAATATCACATGTTTCGACATACAAATAGTACCTCCAAATCTTAAGGGCGAACACGACATCAGCAAGTTCCAAGTCGTGGGTAGGATAGTTCTTCTCATATGGTTTCAGTTGTCTCGAAGCGTAGGCAATTACTTTCCCATGTTGCATCAGAACACACCCTAAACCCTTATTCGAAGCATCACTATAAATCTGGAATCCACCGGTTGCTTTTGGCACAGTAGGGATAGGTGCAGTTGAAAGGACCCGTCCTAATCCATTCGGACGAAGTCCATATCAATTATAAATGATTCACATCAGTTGATTACATCGCGAGGTACTTGACCTCTATATGATACATTTTACAAACATTGCATTCGTTTTTGAAAAGACAATCTTTCATTACATCTGAAGTTGACAGACATGCATACCATTTCATAATATATCCAACTATAATTGACTTAATAATGATCTTTATAAACTCAATGACTCGAATGCAACGTCTTTTGAAATATGTCATGAATGACTCCAAGTAATATCTTTAAAATGATCAAATGCACAGCGGAAGATTTCTTTCGTACCTGAGAATAAACATGCTTTCAAGTGTCAACCAAAAGGTTGGTGAGTTCATTAGTTTAGCATAAATAATCATTTCATAATTTTAATAGACCACAAGATTTCATATTTCTATTTCACATAAACATACGTCCCACGCATAGAGACAAAAATATCATTAATATGGATTGAACACCTGGTAACCGACATTCACAATATGTATATAAGAATATCCCCCATCATTCCGGGATCCTCCTTCGGACATGATATAAATTTCGAAGTACTAAAGCATCCGGTACTTTGGATGGGGCTTGTTGGGCCCGATAGATCTATCTTTAGAGTTTGCGTCAATTAGGGTATCTGTTCCCTAATTCTTAGATTACCAGACTTAATAAAAAAGGGGCATATTCAGTTTCGATCATTCAACCATAGAACGTAATTTCGATTACTTGTCTCTATTTCGTAAAACAGTTATAAAAGTTGCGCATGTATTCTCAGCCCAAAAATATAAAGGGTAAAAAGGTAAATGAAACTCACAATACTGTATTTTGTAGTAAAAATACATATGACGACATTGAACAGAAGTAGGGTTGTCCTCAGATTCACGAACCTATATCATTTGTATAGATTTTAAAACATATAATGGAAACCTCATAATTTTATTTATTAATATATATATATCTATTTGTAGTTATATAGGATTTACATTAAATTCCATTTAAAAACATATATTTATATTATATCCCAAATTATATGTTATATATATTTATTTTGTGTATATATATTTTAAAAAGATTAATATCTATACATTTAATTATATTAATATGTATATCCATGTATGTAGACGTATTTATTATTATGTTTGAAAATTAATAGTTTATTACATGTAAATATTTATCTAGATAATGTTAATATATAGTTATATGGAACCTTAATATAATTATTGTATGTGTAGTAAGTATATTTATTTATTTGCTATCATAATACTCATAATACAATATTAATAATAATAATAATAATAATAATAATGCTAGTAAAAAAAATATAACCATATTCATGATCAAGTTCAGATTATAACTCATGATTTTATTGATCATCTTTTTATAAAAAGAATCTTCGTAATACATCTTTTAACTTTACATTCATGTTTTGAATCTTTACATTTTATAATCAATTGTAACAATACATATAGTCTTAATTATATTCGTAACTAATTCGTAATACTTATAATCTTTTATTATCACATTCATTCATCATGTTACAATTTTACTTAGTCAAATCCTAATAAAGTTATTATCCTTTTATGATATCAATAACAATATTTGTAATAATAATAATAAACAAAAATATATATATTGATACTTAATAATACTTATATTGTTAATCCTAATTCTAATAATAATACTAATAACAATAATACTTGGATAATAATGACATTAATAATTAATAACAATAATAATAACAATAATAATAATAATGATAATAATAATAAAGGAGATAATAACTACCTCAATAAGTCTTTAAAAAAAATGGCAGCTACAACACTCGAACCCGTGACCTCTAGGTATTCAACACAATCCCACAACCATCGGACCATCACTGCATATCTGTTTTAATCCCAACCTCATTTATATTTACCCATTAACACATCTGTTTCATCTTCTTCAATGCTTCACGCCAACCAAATACATAATCGAATCTATGAATTAATTATTCGTTTTAGGCCTAACAACCAGTATATAAACGACATTTATAAACCTTGAATTATCTAAAACAAAAATAAATAAATAAAATAATAATAAGAACAAAGTAGCTGCTGTGCAGCGAACGGCAATAAGAAAAAAAAAATTTAGTTTTAGAATTTGGGTACGTAATAGCTTATGATCTCAACATAAGATAGTTTATAAATCATGTATAGAAACTATTTAAATCATCAATTTACCTTAAAACACACACACGAATTCGAATTTCGCTAAGAACGATTCGTTTGACTTTTTGAACAAAACTTTGACTTCTGAAATTCGATCTCGTTTTGTAAAATTGGACGTTGGGATTTTTCAGATAGTTTGAACAAACTATTACTAATACGACTACATTTACAGTTTTTGGAATTTAATTCGAAATTGGGGTTTTTGAATTTAAAATACACGTGCAGAGTACTTGCTATGATCTTCATTTTTTTTTGGTTTCAATTCACTCAGTTAGAGGTTGTTTAAGGTTTCTGTGGGTTGTAAATGATAATGTGAGCTTGTTTCATATTAATTATCAACTAAATTGGCTGGTTCAATATCAATTAATCGACAGAAAGGTTAATCGGGTACAAAAAAAAATATATATAAAAAAAATAAAAACTGACATTAACCCTTAACAGATTCTTGTTTGATACTGGGACAAAGGGAATCAATCTGTTGGACGTAAAAACAAATATTGATACAGTTGGATAGCTATTTGTAACAAACTCTTAACTTTTTAATTCCTTTTTAGATTATAAATAATAATAATGATAATAATAATAATAATAATAATAATAATAATAATAATAATAATAATAATAATAATAATAATAATAATAATAATAATAATAATAATAAGATAATGTTACTAATTTTTCTCTTTATATAAATGGCTGTATATATCACTTATAATTATCTGTATATATCTATATGTTTTTATATACTTGTATTAGTATGTCTCTTATATTTATTTATTTTTATAGATTATAACAAATCTTAATATTAAATATAACTATAATAATAATACTCTTAGTAATACAATTTTTAATATTATAATAGTACTATTAATATTACTAATAGTAATGATAGCTATAAATTTATATCGATAATATTATTAACAACAATTATAATACTAATTATAATCATACCAATATTAATAATGAATATTATAATATTAATAATAATAATAATATAACAATTTATATACTAATTCCATGTTTATATGATATCTATTTATCACTAATACTAATATTGATATTATTATTTAATGTAATAATAATATTACTACTACAACTATACTTTAAACTTGAAATATCATATTTTGAGTATTTATTATTTATACATTTTAATATATTATTATATCCATATAATTATCAATTATGAACAGAATTCATTTATATATATATATATATATATATATATATATATATATATATATATATATATATATATATATATATATATATACTACTATATATACAATTATGTTTTAAGTATTAAGTAGATAAGTATATTAATTATCTATGTTGAAACAATTAAAATCTGAGTATAATATTTAATTACTTTGTCAATATTGATAAATTATGTATATTCAATATACTCTCTATGATCAAATAATAAATTTTAGTCATTTTAAATTATCTTTTATAATAACTAAATCACATTCTAGTGCATTAATATATTTAGTTTATTATATATAATTGTTTACATATATGATTATTTATACATAGATTTCTGTTTATAATTAAAGGTTCGTGAATCGTCGGAAATAGTCACAGGGTTAAATGATTACATGAATATTGATTTCAAAATTTTTCGAGACTCAACATTACAGACTTTGCTTATCGTGTCGACATCATGTAAAGATTAAGTTTAAATTTAGTCGGAAATTCTCGGGTCATCACAGTACCTACCCGTTAAAGAAATTTCGTCCTGAAATTTGAGTGAGGTGGTCATGGCTTACAATAAAAATGTTTTCATGACTCATATGAGTTGATAATTAGAGGTTTATCATCATTGAATAATAATGATAAAATAATTCGATTATTCGAAGAGTACGAATGAAGCTATCACCAAAGAGTGAGATAGGAAAGTAAAGATTTATCTTAACTTTTGACAGAGTCAGGGTTGAATTCCGAAATTCAAGGGATTTAAAGAAAACCTTAGAAATCTAAAAGATTTGATTTCTTCGGTGAATAAGGAACTTAAGAGCTCTTATAATTAAATACGGTGATCTGTCTCGATTACTCTGTCTGATATTCCCATTATAAATTAGACTTTTCCTGTTCCATTATTCTCGACATTCCTATACTTTCCTTCTTGTTTCATACATATAAAAGATTCTGAAAAATGCTTCATCCAGTTTTGATCCTTGTCCTCATTCTTACTATCGCAACAATCATTCTCCTTTTCCAACTCCCACCAGAGGAATCTGCCTTCTTCTACTTCGCCCTTGGGATTATAATATTTTTAATTCTCCTGTGTCTTTATGTTGCGTTAAACATTGATATACACGGTTTGTAATTTATGTATTGTTATCGGGCTTTATATTCTCCCTTATATTCCAAAGCTCTATGCTTTTGTTTTCTCTTCCCGACCTCAAGTAAAGCGAATAATAGTCCAGAATTTGTAGATATAGAGTTTCGAATGATTATAATGTTCTAAGCAGGAAGGAACGTGATAGCACGGTTTGATTTGTCAAATTACCAGAATCACTGAGAATAGAACTATCAAGAATATATTTTCTTGATATGTCCGAAGGTGAAGTAGAATGAACGAGTCGTGTAACATGGCACATGATGACGTTATAATCTGTGAATCATCACGTTCCATTAGGAACTCAGCATGACTTACTGTAATATAATCACGTTGATCAAGTGTCATTATATTATACTAATTCATGCATCAGTTCCCAACATTACTTCAATACATTCATATTTTAAGCTCGAAGTTTACAGAATATAGAAACTAACAGTTTCTATATGATGTAACACTGGTAGCACGAAGAGATTAATGATTTCAGATAAGAATTGTTATAAAAATATCTCCAGAAATATGGAGGATATTTATAATGAAAGATGCGATAATATCTCAGAATATCTAAGATCAGAGGATGATAGAAACTATTATCTGCAAGGGTTTAGGGTAAGGAGCAAGATATTTGCTAAAGAATTCAGCAGTCATTGAATCATTTAGATTCTTTGAAGTCAAAGTTATTCTTTGTGATTTGTCCACGGCTTTCTTCATAGTTTCGCATAACCTGCTTTTTGACACTAATTTTCTATTGAGTGTTTCCAATACAATGATACACAGGAAGCACGAAGAGGTATATAATTTCGAACAAGAGTATTTATGAAAATATCCTCAGAAATATCGAAGATATTGATGATGATATTTTGGAATTTCTAAATTCGATGGTTGATGGAGAAAGATTTTTTGCAAGATTTTAACATGACTTTGGAGCAAGATATTCTCTAAGGATTTCAACGGATCTAGATTTATCTGGGTTCTATGAATTTAGGGTATGTTACTTGTATTTCTCCTTGGTTTCCTTTATGGTTAGCTCAATCTGCTTTCCAGTTCCAACTTTTCTGAGCTTTTCCAACATACTAATCTTTATCATCAAACTTCCGATGATTAAGGTCATTTATAGTTGTCTATAGTTTCTGCTGCTTCATTCAGCTTTTTCAACATTCAGAGTATTGATTTGTGACTGAGTGCTTTTCAGAATTTCAGAATGAGGGATCATAATTCTAAGCGATATATGTCATACATATAACTGTTGATGTAGATATGCTGTGAGTTTTCAAAGTACTGATTGCTAATTCCCGGTAATTGGTATGGTAGTTCTTGCTACAAGATGTGTATGAGTATATAATAGGGTTTCAATGAATAAATATAATGATTTGTCAGAGAGGTTTAAGCCAAGAAGCAACGAGGTTGCTGGTACGTCTGCTGGTAATATGATAGAATATAAAAGAATTCTCCGGTATCAAAAGGGTAATCATATATATCAGGATTTATAGTAAGGTTACTTCGAATGAAAAGTCGAAGTTGAATTGCTGAAGCTGTGACAAAATTGGCTAATTTGGAAAGGAATTGCAAAGTTATTTTCAGTGATAACAACGCCAAAGGAGCTAGCACAGATACGTGTTAAACGTTTATACAGGTTCCGAAAATTTTTCCAGGTGCATAACTATATGCGTAAATCTTTTCTTCCGTAGATGGAGTGTGGTTGATTCATTCTCCCGGTTGAGGTGTTTTTAAAAATCATGAATGGTTTGAACGGTGATTGTAATCGTCTAGGTACAAATGAAGTTTAAGATAAAATCAAGTGGCAAACTTGAAGAATTGTTTAGTTTCATATGTTATAGTCAATATTTTAATTCATTTTAAATGTCCAATGTTGGTAGCCTACAGTTAGCAATTCAATAATTCATACATAGTTTAATATATAATATTCGAATTGATTAATACTTATCGTGACCCGTGTACATGTCTCAGACTCGATCACAACTCAAAGTATATATATTATTATAGAATCAACCTCAACCCCGTATAGAGAACTCGATCATTACTACATATAGAGTGTCTATGGTGATTTCAAATAATATATATAGATGCGTCGATATGATATGTCAAAACCTTGTATACGTGTCCCGATATTTAAAGTGCGTAAAAATAAATAATAGAAATTAAATGACGATAAATAAAGTGCGTAAAGCAAATAACAAAAATTAAATGACGGTAAATAAAATTGCGAGAATTAAATTGCGATAAATAAACTGCTATAAATAAAATTGTAATCAGTTAGCTAGGAACAGTTAGCTAGGATCTTGTTAGCGTGGTTTCTTAACAAAATTTCATATTGTTAATTAGTCTGTTTCTAATCAATTTTTATTGTGTTCATTATTTCTTCATTATGCCACTTGTTGGATTCTGGTAAGTCAAAATCCAAATATGAAATTGAATGAAAATGGTTATTCTGTGATGAACGGATTCGTATATCGGTGGTTGTAAATAGGATAGTAAATGACTGTTGAATCAACTTCATCGAATGTACAGTGTAACTTATTAAAGTGACATCTAAATATTCTTCGGGTATTACCTACCCGTTAAAATATTTCCACCATTAACAGTTTGTACGAAAGAATTTTTAATTACAATCTTTATGAGAATATACTTGTATATATATTTACTTCAGATGCAATCATGGATTTAATGATTTAATATGATATTAAACTCATTTGATTTACGTTAGAACAAGAATATATAATCTCTAAAACATTAGAGATTACATATTCGCCAAGTTGAACGAAGATAAATGATGCAGAATGTCATGTAGAACAATGATTATGCTCGGTGTACCGATTGTGATGCTGAGGTGTGTGTTGTTGTGGTTTGTGTTGTTGCTGGTGGTACAGTTGATGCCGTTGATGTTGATGAAGCTGGTACATTTTGCACCATATTTTCCAAGGCTACAACTCGGGGGCGAAACTCATTGACTTTACTACTCCGAGATGATTGTCGGTATGAACGAGCGAATGAATAAGGTTTTGAATCTGACTTGTGATATAGTCGTGGCGAGATACTCTGGAAATGAGAGAGAAAATGGTGTTACGAACAGGTTCGCCGGTAAGTGCTTCAGGTTCTTCACCAAAAGTGCAGGTTGGTGAGTGGAAAGGATCGCCTGCTTCTCATCTCCATTTATTTAGTCGACTACGAAACCGTCAGATGAACTGGGGATGGTTGATTGGTTGATTCATTCTGGTGACACTGCTTTTGGAGCTTGAGTGCAACTCTAGGTCGGAATAGCTGTCGGAATAACTATCGGAATAGTTATTGGAATCTAAGGGACTCGAACAGGTTGAGGGACTTATCTCGTACGATCAGATGAAGGATTTTCGATAAGAAATAGAATAGGATGTAGATTAGTACTCTGCAATACATAATTTACATATGCATATCTAACACTAAAATCTCATAAGTTACGGAGGAATCTACGGAAGCTGTCAGGCAAAGTCTACAGTAAGAGATACGCTAAGATATGAATTTATCTATACACTATCTATGCAATAGAGGCAGTAAGACGTGTCTAGACTTTAAGGATGATAAGTAGATGATTTCTGACTAAAATGATAAGCAAAACTTTTGACATGCAGACACGGTCGAAGTCCAGACTCACTAATGCATCTAAACATCTATCAGTTAGACACACTAATGCAAGACCTGGTTCACTAAGACCTCCGCTCTGATACCAACTGAAAGGACCCGTCCTAATCCAT
Organism: Rutidosis leptorrhynchoides; assembly: GCF_046630445.1. Classification (NCBI taxonomy): domain Eukaryota; kingdom Viridiplantae; phylum Streptophyta; class Magnoliopsida; order Asterales; family Asteraceae; genus Rutidosis; species Rutidosis leptorrhynchoides. The sequence goes on along the minus strand of NC_092338.1, from coordinate 209,201,980 downwards.
CCGGACGAAGTCCATATCGATTATAAATGATTCACATCAGTTGATTACATCGCGAGGTACTTGACCTCTATATGATACATTTTACAAACATTGCATTCATTTTTGAAAAGACAATCTTTCATTACATCTGAAGTTGACAGACATGCATACCATTTCATAATATATCCGACTATAATTGACTTAATAATGATCTTGATAAACTCAACGACTCGAATGCAACGTCTTTTGAAATATGTCATGAATGACTCCAAGTAATATCTTTAAAATGATCAAATGCACAGCGGAAGATTTCTTTCGTACCTGAGAATAAACATGCTTTCAAGTGTCAACCAAAAGGTTGGTGAGTTCATTAGTTTAGCATAAATAATCATTTCATAATTTTAATAGACCACAAGATTTCATATTTCTATTTCTCATAAACATACGTCCCATGCATAGAGACAAAAATATCATTCATATGGATTGAACACCTGGTAACCGACATTCACAATATGTATATAAGAATATCCCCCATCATTCCGAGATCCTTCTTCGGACATGATATAAATTTCGAAGTACTAAAGCATCCAGTACTATGGATGGGGCTTGTTGGGCCCGATAGATCTATCTTTAGAGTTCGCGTCAATTAGGGTGTCTGTTCCCTAATTCTTAGATTACCAGACTTAATAAAAAGGGACATATTCAGTTTCGATCATTCAACCATAGAACGTAATTTCGATTACTTATCTCTATTTCGTAAAACAGTTATAAAAGTTGCGCATGTATTCTCAGCCCAAAAATATAAAGGGTAAAAAGGTAAATGAAACTCACAATACTGTATTTTGTAGTAAAAATATATATGACGACATTGAACAGAAGTAGGGTTGTCCTCAGATTCACGAACCTATATCATTTGTATAGATTTTAAAACATATAATGGAAACCTCATAATTTTATTTATTAATATATATATATCTATTTGTAGTTATATAGGATTTACATTAAATTCCATTTAAAAAAATATATTTATATTATATCCCAAATTATATGTTATATGTATTTATTTTGTGTATATATATTTTAAAAAGATTAATATCTATACATTTAATTATATTAATATGTATATCCATGTATGTAGACGTATTTATTATTATGTTTGAAAATTAATAGTTTATTACATGTAAATATTTATCTAGATAATGTTAATATATAGTTATATGGAACCTTAATATAATTATTGTATGCGTTGCAAGTATATTTATTTATTTGCTATCATAATACTCATAATACAATATTAATCATAATAATAATAATAATGCTAGTAAAAAAAATATAACCATATTCATGATCAAGTTCAGATTATAACTCATGATTTTATTGATCATCTTTTTATAAAAAGAATCTTCGTAATACATCTTTTAACTTTACATTCATGTTTTGAATCTTTATATTTTATAATCAATTGTAACAATACATATAGTCTTAATTATATTCGTAACTAATTCGTAATACTTATAATCTTTTATTATCACATTCATTCATCATGTTACAATTTTACTTAGTCAAATCCTAATAAAGTTATTATCCTTTTATGATATCAATAACAATATTAGTAATAATAATAATAAACAAAAATATATATATTGATACTTAATAATACTTATATTGTTAATCCTAATTCTAATAATAATACTAATAACAATAATACTTGGATAATAATGACATTAATAATTTATAACAATAATAATAACAATAATAATAATAATGATAATAATAATAAAGGAGATAATAACTACCTCAATAAGTCTTTAAAAAAAATGGCAGCTACAACACTCGAACCCGTGACCTCTAGGTATTCAACACATTCCCACAACCATCGGACCATCACTGCATATCTGTTTTAATCCCAACCTCGTTTATATTTACCCATTAACACATCTGTTTCATCTTCTTCAATGCTTCAGGCCAACCAAAGACATAATCGAATCTATGAATTAATTATTCGTTTTAGGCCTAACAACCAGTATATAAACGACATTTATAAACCTTGAATTATCTAAAACGAAAATAAAAAAAAAAAATAAGAACAAAGTAGCTGCTGTGCAGCTTACGGTAATAAGAAAAAAAAATTTAGTTTTAGAATTTGGGTACGTAATAGCTTATGATCTCAACATAAGATAGTTTATAAATCATGTATAGAAACTATTTAAATCATCAATTTCCCTTAAAACACACACACACGAATTCGAATTTCGCTAAGAACGATTCGTTTGACTTTTTGAATAAAACTTTGACTTCTGAAATTCGATCTCGTTTTGTAAAATTGGACGTTGGGATTTTTCAGATAGTTTGAACAAACGATTACTAATACGACTACATTTACAGTTTTTGGAATTTAATTCGAAATTGGGGTTTTTGAATTTAAAATACACGTGCAGAGTACTTGCTATGTTCTTCATTTTTTTTCGGTTTCAATTCACTCAGTTAGAGGTTGTTTAAGGTTTCTGTGGATTGTAAATGATAATGTGAGCTTGTATCATATTAATTATCAACTAAATTGGCTGGCTCAATATCAATTAATCGACAGAAAGGTTAATCGGGTACAAAAAAAATATATAAAAAAAATAAAAACTGACATTAACCCTTAACAGATTCTTGTTTGATACTGGGACAAAGGGAATCAATCTGTTGGACGTAAAAACAAATATTGATACAGTTGGATAGCTATTTGTAACAAACTCTTAACTTTTTAATTCCTTTTTAGATTATAAATAATAATAATGATGATAATAATAATAATAATAATAATAATAATAATAATAATAATAATAATAATAATAATAACAATAATAATAATAATAATAATAATAATAATAATAATAATAATAATAATAATAATAATAATAATAAGATAATGTTACTGATTTTTCTCTTTATATAAATGGCTGTATATATCACTTATAATTATCTGTATATATCTATATGTTTTTATATACTTGTATTAGTATGTCTCTTATATTTATTTATTTTTATAGATTATAACAAATCTTAATATTAAATATAACTATAATAATAATACTCTTAGTAATACAATTTTTAATATTATAATAGTACTAATAATATTACTAATAGTAATGATAGCTATAAATTTATTTCGATAATATTATTAACAACAATTATAATACTAATTATAATCATACTAATATTAATAATGAATATTATAATATTAATAATAATAATAATATAACAATTTATATACTAATTCCATGTTTATATGATATCTATTTATCACTAATACTAATATTGATATTATTATTTAATGTAATAATAATATTACTACTACAACTATACTTTAAACTTGAAATATCATATTTTGAGTATTTATTATTTATACATTTTAATATATTATTATATCCATATAATTATCAATTATGAATAGAATTCATTTATATATATATACTACTATATATACAATTATGTTTTAAGTATTAAGTAGATAATTATATTAATTATCTATGTTGAAACAATTAAAATCTGAGTATAATATTTAATTACTTTGTCAATATTGATAAATTATGTATATTCAATCTACTCTCTATGATCAAATAATAAATTTTAGTCATTTTAAATTATCTTTTATAATAACTAAATCACATTCTAGTGCATTAATATATTTAGTTTATTATATATAATTGTTTACATATATGATTATTTATACATAGATTTCTGTTTATAATTAAAGGTTCGTGAATCGTCGGAAATAGTCACAGGGTTAAATGATTACATGAATATTGATTTCAAAATTTTTCGAGACTTAACATTACAGACTTTGCTTATCGTGTCGACATCATGTAAAGATTAAGTTTAAATTTAGTCAGAAATTCTCGGGTCATCACAGCAGTAACTAATCTCTTCTTTAATTCCTCAAAGCATTTCTCGTGTTCATCATTCCATTCAAACTTCACCCCCTTTTTGATCAATTGCGTTAATGGCAAGGCTAAAGTTGAAAAACCTTCCACAAAACGACGATAGTAGCCTGCCAAAACCAAGAAACTTCGTACTTCTGTAACCGAGGTAGGTCTTGGCTAATTAGTAATGGCCTCAACCTTTGCAGGATCAACTTCAATTCCATCTCCAGATACCACATGACCGAGAAAAGAAACACGTTGCAACCAGAATTCACATTTTGAAAATTTAGCAAATAACTTTTTACCTCGGAGGATACCCAACACGATACGTAGGTGCTCTTCATGTTCCTCCTTTTCCTTCGAGTACACCAAAATGTCATCAATGAAGACTACAACATGCTTATCCAGATAATCATGAAAGACACGATTCATTAAATCCATAAAGACAGCTGGAGAATTCATCAATCCGAAAAGCATCACTAAGAATTCATAATGCCCGTAGCGAGTACGAAATGCTGTCTTAGGAATATCTTCCGCTCTCACTCGCAGTTGATGATAACCTGATCTCAAATCTATCTTAGAGAAATACTTGGCCCTTTGAAGTTGGTCAAACAAGTCATCTATACGAGGCAAAGGATATCTGTTTCTGATAGTAACTCGATTTAGCTCTCTATAGTCGACGTACAACCTCATAGAGCCATCCTTTTTCTTTACAAACAAAACAGGAGCACCCCATGGAGATACACTTGGCCTTATAAATCCACGGTCTAACAACTCTTGCAACTGTGCTTTCAATTCCAACAACTCTAAAGGTGCCATTTGGTAAGGTGCCTTTGAGATTGGCTCCGCACCAGGAACAAGTTCAATTGTGAATTCAACCTCCCTGTCTGGCGGCAATCCAGGGAGTTCCTCGGGGAATACGTCTGGGAATTCTTTGACAACCGGATGATCATCAATGCTAACCTCTTTCTTTGAGCTATCATGAATAGCTGCTAGATAACCCTCACAACCACCATGAATTAGTTTTCTTGCCTTCATCGCAGAAATAACTTTTAAAAGTCCATTTGGTGAAGTTCCTTGATACACAAACTTTGGTTTTGAAGCATCTCCGAATATAATTCGTTTACCATAACAGTCAACATGAGCATGATGTGGAGACAACCAATCCATTCCCAAAATAATGTCGAAATCATGCATCTCCAAAGGAAGTAGTTGAGCGTGGAGAACATTATTATCAATCGAGATGGGACAATCAATATAAATGCAAGTAATAGTCACAGAATATCCAAAAGGGGTAGAAATACAAACAGGCAAATGTAACACAGAAGGAGACAAATTAACACATTTAGAAAATGATAACGATATAACAGAATGAGTAGCACCCGTATTGTAGTGACTCGAACTTTTCCATGTTTATATATATATATTAAATGAAATTGTTATTTTACATGATTAAGTGTTTCCAACATGTTAAGCAATCAAACTTGTTAAGACTTGATTAATTGAAATAGGTTTCATATAGACAATTGACCACACAAGTTGACCGGTGATTCACGAACGTTAAAACTTGTAAAAACTATATGATGACATATATATGGTTATATATATAGTTAACATGATATTATGATAAGTAACCATATCATTAAGTATATTAACAATGAACTACATATGTAAAAACAAGACTACTAACTTAATAATTTTGAAACGAGACATATATGTAACGATTATTGTTGTAACGACATTTAATGTATATATATCATATTAAGAGATATTCGTACATAATATCATGATAATATAATAATTTAAAATCTCTTTTGATATTATAAACATTGGGTTAACAACATTTAATAAGATCGTTAACCTAAAGGTTTCAAAACAACACTTACATGTAACGACTAATGATGACTTAACGACTCAGTTAAAATGTATATACATGTAGTATTTTAATATGTATTCATACACTTTTGAAAGACTTCAAGACACTTATTAAAATACTTCTACTTAACAAAAATACTTACAATTACATCCTCGTTCAGTTTCATCAACAATTCTACTCGTATGCACCCGTATTTGTACTCGTACAATACACAGCTTTTAGATGTATGTACTATTGGTATATACCCTCCAATGATAAGCTCTTAGTAGCCCATGTGAGTCACCTAACACATGTGGGAACCATCATTTGGAAACTAGCATGAAATATCTCATAAAATTACAAAAATATGAGTAATCATTCATGACTTATTTACATGAAAACAAAATTACATATCCTTTATATCTAATCCATACACCAACGACCAAAAATACCTACAAACACTTTCATTCTTCAATTTTCTTCATCTAATTGATCTCTCTCAATTTCTATCTTCAAGTTCTAAGTGTTCTTCATAAATTCCAAAAGTTCTAGTTTCATAAAATCAAGAATACTTCCAAGATTGCAAGTTTACTTCCAAGTTTTCTAAATTCATTCCAAGTAATCATCTAAGATCAAGAAACCTTTGTTACTTACAGTTGGTTATTTTTATAAAACAAAGTAATAATCATATTCAAACTTTAATTCAATTTCTATAACTATAACAATCTTATTTCGAGTGGAAATCTTACTTGAAATTGTTTTTCGTGTCATGATTCTGCTTCAAGAACTTTTAAGCCATCCAAGGATCCTTTAAAGCTAGATCCATTTTTCTCATTTCCAGTAGGTTTATCTAAGGAACTTGAGGTAGTAATGATGTTCATAACATCATTCGATTCATACATAAAAAGCTGTCTTATTCAACGTTATAAACTTGTAATCACTAGAACATAGTTTAGTTAATTCTAAATTTGTTCGCAAATAAAGTTAATCCTTCTAACTACACTTTTAAAATCAACTAAACACATGTTATATATCTATATGATATGCTAACTTAATGATTTAAAACCCGGAAACACGATAAACACCATAAAACTGGATATACGCCGTCGTAGTAAAACCGGGAGCTGTTTTGGTTGGGATAATTAAAAGTTAAGAAGAACTTTGATTTAAAATCTATACTTATGGAAAAATGATTTTTATTATGAACATGAAATTATATCAAAAAATCATGGTTAAACTCAAAGTGAAAGTATGTTTTTCAAAATGGTCATCAAGATGTCGTTCTTTTGACGAAAATGACTACCTCTTTCAAAAACGACTTGTAACTTGTATTTTAGACAATAAACTTATACTTTTTCTGTTTAGATTCATAAAGTTAAGGTCAATACAAAACCGTGGCCACTGGAATCACTCAAAATGGATTAGAAACGAAGAAATGGCGAGTAAAACAAGATTGATAAAAACTACTCATTTTACCTACGTGAAAGTTAGTAATAAATATATTCCAACCATAACCTAATCAACTTATATTGTATATTATGTAATCTTGAGATACCATAGACACATATACAATGTTTCGACCTATCATGTCGACCCATCTATATATATTGCGGAACAACCATAGACACTCTATATGTGAATGTTGGAGTTAGCTATACAGGGTTGAGGTTGATTCCAAAATATATATATAGTTTGAGTTGTGATCAATACTGAGATACGTATACACCGGGTCGTGGATTGATTCAAGATAATATTTATCGATTTATTTCTGTACATCTAACTGTGGACAACTAGTTGTAGGATACTAATGAGGACAGCTGACTTAATGAACTTAAAACATCAAAATGTATTAAAAGTGTTGTAAATATATTTTAAACATACTTTGATATATATGTACATATTTGTTATAGGTTCGTGAATTGACCAGCGGCCAAGTCTTACTTCCCGACGAAGTAAAAAAATCTGTGAAAGTGAGTTATAGTCCCAGTTTTAAAATCTAATATTTTTGGGATGAGAATACATGCAGGTTTTATAAATGATTTACAAAATAGACACCAGTACGTGAAACTACATTCTATGGTTGAATTATCGAAATCGAATATGCCCCTTTTTATTAAGTCTGGTAATCTAAGAATTAGGGAACAGACACCCTAATTGATGCGAATCCTAAAGATAGATCTATTGAGCCTAACAAACCCCATCCAAAGTACCAGATGTTTTAGTACTTCGAAATTTATATCATATCCGAAGGGTGTCCCGGAATGATGGGGATATTCTTAAATATGCATCTTGTTAATGTCGGTTACCAGGTGTTCACCATATGAATGATTTTTATCTCTATGTATGGGATGTGTATTGAAATATGAAATTTTGTGGTCTATTATTATGATTTGATATTATATAGGTTAAACTATAACTCACCAACATTTTTGTTGACGTTTTAAGCATGTTTATTCTCAGGTGATTATTAAGAGCTTCCGCTGTCGCATACTTAAATAAGGACGAGATTTGGAGTCCATGCTTGTATGATATTGTGTAAAAACTGCATTCAAGAAACTTATTTCGTTGTAACATATTTGTATTGTAAACCATTATGTAATGGTCGCGTGTAAACAGGATATTTTATTTTATCATTATTTGATAATCTACGTAAAGCTTTTTAAACCTTTATTGACAAAATAAAGGTTATGGTTTGTTTTAAAATGAATGCAGTCTTTAAAAAACGTCTCATATAGAGGTCAAAACCTCGCAACGAAATCAATTAATATGGAACGTTTTTAATCAATAAGAACGGGACATTTCACGTATCAAATAAGACATGAGCCTTAATACCATTTAAAGTAACAGTGCCAGAAATGGTACCTTGAGCTTGTGATGCCTGACGTGTAGTCATCGTAAATACTCTCCCATAAGTAGTTCCTTGATCATTTCCCCCATTCTTCTTATTAGTGTCACGAGAAGTACAATCGTTGATCATGTGCCCTTTTTTACCACATCTAGAGCATGCACCTATCTCTTTATAGCAAGGTTTTCCAGGATGATTTGCCCCACATTTTGAGCATGGTGGAAGCGGAATCAAGTTTGGGTTGTTTCTATCAGTGGAACCCGACCTCTGACCTGAACCCTGAGCCTGACCATGATTATTTCCACGATTCTGCCATTGACCTTGACCATTATTATTACCCCTGTGCTGATACGTATCGTTCTGTGAGTGCCCAGAATGGCTCCCACGGGATCGGTTACCATTATCTCGGTTATGCCCTGACTGAACCTTACCATAACGATCTGAACTGGATCCATAGTACTCAGTATCTCTACCTCTCTTCCTGTCATTGGTAGCTCTATGCGCAAGAAAGTCAACCCTCTCTAACTCTAGATTTTTAGCAGCGTTGGCCACTTCCGATACCGTGCGAAACTTAGTATTAAGAATTTCTCGTCTATATTCAAAAGTAGGGCCCACTTGAATTTCTCAACCTGCTCTTCTACAGTACCAGCTGAGCTACCAGCAATACCATCCACTCTGATAAAACGCTCCATGAAAGTATTTATGAAATGTCCCATTCTTATTGATTAAAAACGTTCCATATTAATTGATTTCGTTGCGAGGTTTTGACCTCTATATGAGACGTTTTTCAAAGACTGCATTCATTTTTAAAACAAACCATAACCTTTATTTCATAAATAAAGATTTAAAAAGCTTTACGTAGATTATCAAATAATGATAATCTAAAATATCCTGTTTACACACGACCATTACATAATGGTTTACAATACAAATATGTTACATCGAAATCAGTTTCTTGAATGCAGTTTTTACACAATATCATACAAACATGGACTCCAAATCTTGTCCTTATTTTAGTATGCAACAGCGGAAGCTCTTAGTATTCACCTGAGAATAAACATGCTTTAAAGGTCAACAAAAATGTTGGTGAGTTATAGGTTTAACCTATATATATCAAATCGTAACAATAGACCACAAGATTTCATATTTCAATACACATCCCATACATAGAGATAAAAATCATTCATATGGTGAACACCTGGTAACCGACATTAACAAGATGCATATATAAGAATATCCCCATCATTCCGGGACATCCTTCGGATATGATATAAATTTCAAAGTACTAAAGCATCCAGTACTTTGGATGGGGTTTGTTAGGCCCAATAGATCTATCTTTAGGGTTCGCGTCAATTAGGGTGTCTGTTCCCTAATTCTTAGATTACCAGACTTAATAAAAAGGGGCATATTCGATTTCGATAATTCAACCATAGAATGTAGTTTCACGTACTTGTGTCTATTTTGTAAAGATTTATAAAACCTGCATGTATTCTCATCCCAAAAATATTAGATTTTAAAAGTGTGACTATAACTCACTTTCACAGATTTTTACTTCGTCAGAAAGTAAGACTTGGCCACTGGTTGATTCACGAACCTATAACAATATATACATATATATCAAAGTATGTGTAAAATATATTTACAACACTTTTAATATATTTTGATGTTTTAAGTTTATTAAGTCAGATGTCCTCGTTAGTCACCTACAACTAGTTGTCCACAGTTAGATGTACAGAAATAAATCGATAAATATTATCTTGAATCCATCCACGACTCAGTGTATACGTATCTCAGTATTGATCACAACGCAAACTATATATATTTTGGAATCAACCTCAACCCTGTATAGCTAACTCCAACATTCACATATAGAGTGTCTATGGTTGTTCCGAAATATATATAGATGTGTCGACATGATAGGTCGAAACATTGTATACGTGTCTATGGTATCTCAAGATTACATAATATACAATACAAGTTGATTAAGTTATGGTTGGAATAGATTTGTTACCAATTTTCATGAAGCTAAAATGAGAAAAATTATCCAATCTTGTTTTACCCATAACTTCTTCATTTTAAATCCGTTTTGAGTGAATAAAATTGCTATGGTTTCATATTGAACTCTATTTTATGAATATAAACAGAAAAAGTATAGGTTTATTGTCGGAAAAATAAGTTACAAGTCATTTTTGTAAAGGTAGTCATTTCAGTCGAAAGAACGACGTCTAGATGACCATTTTAGAAAACATACTTCCACTTTGAGTTTAACCATAATTTTTGGATATAGTTTCATGTTCATAATAAAAATGATTTTCCCAGAATAACAACTTTTAAATCAAAGTTTAGCATAGTTTTTAATTAACTAACCCAAAACAGCCCGCGGTGTTACTACGACGGCGTAAATCCGGTTTTACGGTGTTTTTTCTGTTTTCTGGTTTTAAATCATTAAGTTAGCATATCATATAGATATAGAACATGTGTTTAGTTGATTTTAAAAGTCAAGTTAGAAGGATTAACTTTTATTTGCGAACAAGTTTAGAATTAACTAAACTATGTTCTAGTGATTACAAGTTTAAAACTTCGAATAAGATAGCTTTATATTTATGAATAGAATGATGTTATGAACATCATTACTACCTCAAGTTCCTTGGATAAAACTACTAGAAATGAGAAAAATAGATCTAGCTTCAAAGGATCCTTGGATGGCTTGAAAGTTCTTGAAGCAGAATCATGACACGAAAACAATTTCAAGTAAGATTTCTACTCGAAATAAGATTGTTATAGTTATAGAAATTGAATTAAAGTTTGAATATGATTATTACATTTTATTAGAAAGATAACCTACTGTAAGTAACAAAGGTTTTTTGATCTTGGATGATTACTTGGAATGGATTTAGAAAACATGGAAGTAAACTTGCAATCTTGGAAGTATTCTTGATTTTATGAAACTAGAACTTTTAGAATTTATGAAGAACACTTAGAACTTGAAGATAGAACTTGAGAGAGATCAATTAGATGAAGAAAATTGAAGAATGAAAGTGTTTGTAAGTGTTTTTGGTCGTTGGAGTATGGATTAGATATAAAGGATATGTAATTTTGTTTTCATGTAAATAAGTCATGAATGATTACTCATATTTTTGTAATTTTATGAGATATTTTATGCTAGTTTCCAAATGATGGTTCCCACATGTGTTAGGTGACTCACATGGGCTGCTAAGAGCTGATCATTGGAGTGTATATACCAATAGTACATACATCTAAAAGCTGTGTATTGTACGAGTACGAATACGGGTGCATACGAGTAGAATTGTTGATGAAACTGAACGAGGATGTAATTGTAAGCATTTTTGTTAAGTAGAAGTATTTTGATAAGTATCTTGAAGTCTTTCAAAAGTGTATGAATACATATTAAAACACTACATGTATATACATTTTAACTGAGTCGTTAAGTCATCGTTAGTCGTTACATGTAAATGTTGTTTTGAAACCTTTAGGTTAACGATCTTGTTGAATATTGTTAACCCATTATTTATTATAACAAATGAGATGTTAAATTGTTATATTATCATGATATTATGATATATAATATATCTTAGTATGATATATATACAGTTAAATGTCGTTACAACGATAATCGTTACATATATGTCTCGTTTCGAAATCATTAAATTAGTAGTCTTATTTTTACATATGTATTTCATTATTAATACACTTAATAATATATTTATTATCATTTAACATAATTAACCAAGTGTATCAATATCTTAATATGATTCATATGTACCTAGTAAGACGTTGTTATAACGATAATCATTATATATATCGTTTTCGAGTTTCTTAAATTAATACTCTCATTTTTATGTATATAACTCATTGTTAAAATACCTAATGAGATACATACTTATAATAAAATCATGTTAACTATATATATAACCATATATATGTCATCGTATAGTTTTTACAAGTTTTAACGTTCGTGAATCACCGGTCAACTTGGGTGGTCAATTGTCTATATGAAACCTATTTCAATTAATCAAGTCTTAAAAAGTTTGATTGCTTAACATTTTGGAAACACTTAATCATGTAAATAAAAATTTCATTTAATATATATATAAACATGGAAAAGTTCGGGTCACTACAATTTATAGGCTCACCGGGATTCTGTCTGATGTTATTATATTCTCTCTTATACGCTTCTCTATCAGCAATCGGAAAGTAGTGTTTATAAAACACTTCAAGGAAATCACGCCATGCCAAAGCCTCTACATAACCATCCCCTTCAGCAGATTTTACAGATTGCCACCAACGGTTGGCATCTCCTTCTAACTTGTAGGTAGCCATACGAACTTTCTGGTTCTCCGTACAATCTAACACCTCGAATATTTTCTCCAAATGCGCAATCCAATTTTCAGAATCTAAAGGCGTTTTCCCGCCACGAAATACTTCTGGCTTCTGTTTCTGAAACTTCTCCAACAATGAATAAGTAGGTAGTGTAGCGATCGTTTCAGTTCCCGTGTTATCAACGCTTCCCCTACCATTAGTTCCCGTAGAATTTGCTTGAATTGCAGTTGCAACAGCTTGCGGAACAACTTGAGCGATAGCAGCAGCCACTGCTTGATTCACTGCTACTAGGATAGCCGGATCAATATTTTTCGTGTTGTTATTTTGAGTAGTGCGGCTGTTAACACTTCTTTTCTTATGAGGCATCTATAATGGAAAAGAACAAACAATTTTAGGAAGGATTAGAAACAAATGAAATACGGTAGAGTACAAAATATGGAAGCAGAATCCTATCCGATGATCTACCCGAATCCTATCTGCTGATCTACCAAAAACTCACAGGTCAAACCTAAAGGCAAAACTACAGGAGGGAACCTAGGCTCTGATACCATTAGATGTAACACCCCATTCCAACTAGGAAATGGAAGGTCACATTTATTTATTACTAAATTATTGAAACCAAAAATAGTCTAACAATATTAAACGACAAAGTCTAAAGCAACTGAATTATTAAAATCTCTAATAAAACTTAAAGTCTCCAAATCTTAACATAAGTCTGAATAATTATTAATAAGGGTAGTCTCTAAGGCATCTTCCAATCCATAAGCTCTCTCACTCATCCCATATGATCCTGATTACCTGCCGCAGGAAAAGAAAAATGCGGCTGAGCTAATAGCTCAGTGCGCTGATGTTGACAGATATAAACAGTAATAATAAACATTTTAAAGTATAAGAACGGAAGGAATTAAATAACATTATTTTTACATTTATTTTATAAGTCTCCATCGATTACCACCACAACACCAGAGTAAGAAATGAAATAAGGCTGAAGCAACGAGGGGTTGGGAAATTATACCGAGTACACCTAACAGAACAGAATATGGACAGAACATAAAAGAATGCTGAACATCAGTGCCATATAAATATCACAAATCATATATCACATGTTAGAATCGCACACTGGTCATGACTCCAGGTGCAACCCTAAATCGGAAGGTGTGTATGGCACTACACTACACAACCGTCTACATAAATCTATCCAGAGTATAACCAAGGATGCATCCATATGCCTCCCAAATAATCAGAAAGCTCTCCCACGAGCATAATCACATAATATAACAGAACGCTCTTCAACGAGCAATAACAGAAGTGGAGACGCCACGGACTAATCGATAACAAATAGGTTGTAAATCGTTTATAGAAACTTTAGGAACCATCAATTGAACTTGAGACATTCGAATGATTACGAATTTCACAAGAACAAAGTGTTTGACTTTTTCACTCGAAAACTTTGACTCTGAAATTCAAACTTGATATGAAAAATTGAGTTTTGAAACTTCGCAAGCAGTTTAAACGAAGGATTCCTAACTTAACTGCATTGTTACATTTTGACAATTGATTCGTATTCGAATTATAGGTGAAAAGTTGAGTGTACAGGGGAACCGACGGGTTTTTCTTCAAAATTTCTGTTTTTCAAATTCAATTTGGGGTAGTCGACTTATATACAATGATTGTATGATTACTAGTTGTCTGTATTGATTAATGAAGTCGATAGATAACAAGGTCATACATAAAGGACACGAAATTTTCAATCAGAAAGAAAAAGAAGGAAAAAAAATAATAAACAGATAATGACTGGTAACAACAAACGTACCTTTTGATATTGATATGAGACAACTTGGAGACCAAATACAAAAATTGAATAAGTATGATAGCAATGGAAACTGATTTTTGATTCTTCCTGATTTTTTTTTAAATAAATTTGATATTAATAATAATAATAAATAATAATAGTGTATTTATTAATAATAAAAAAATACTAATATTAATAATATCAGAAATAATAAAATATTACTAATAATAACAATATTAAGATTAATAATGATATTATTAATAATATCGAATTAATACAAATACTAATAAAATTAATGATAAAAATAATAATGTTAATAATTTTAAATGTAAATGGTTATTTTTTAGTAACCATAATAATATATCAATTTAATTGTATCAAATTTTATATATATGTATATATTATATAATGATATTCATAATACTGTTATCAATATTAATATTTATTTTAATAATAACCATTTTAGTATAGCAACTATGTTTTATCTTATAATTATACATATATTAATAATACAACTTGTAATTACATTTATTAATAATTATATCCTGTATTATATGAATACATCTATTGAATATTTGATAGTTATATATTTTATAAATGTTATATTATAATAATTATTATTAGGAATCTTTTATATATATATATCCAGTTAGATTCATAATAATATCATATATCTAATTATACATATTCATCTTAATAATCACTTATTTATCTTGTTATTTTACATTTCTAATTCGACTTGATTTCAATATACTTTTATATTTATTTTTTCATATATATATATATATATATATATATATATATATATATATATATATATATATATATATATATATATATATATATTTACGTGTTTATTTGTACACAGTCTTTCGTGAATCGTCGGGAATGGTCACAGGATAAATTTAATATATAATAACAGTTCAAAAGTTTTGAGATTCAGTTTAATAGACTTCGCTTATCATGTCGATTTCATATAAAGATTAAGTTTAAATTTGATCGGAAATTTCCGGGTCGTCACACTAGCCGCTTTAGATGAACGAAAAGAATCTTTTTCCTGATGCCACTCATACGAGTGGGAGGCTGTATTATCAATTATCTTGTGAGCTTCAGTTGCGGTTTTCTTCATAATAGAACCACCAGCTGCTGTGTCGATGTCTTTTCGTGTAGCGACGTCGACACCTTTGTAAAATATTTGCACTATTTGAAAAGTATCTAAACCGTGTTGAGTACATCCTCTCAACAACTTTCCGAATCTTGTCCACGCCTCATATAATGTTTCATTTGGCTTTTGCGCGAACGTGGCAATTTCTCCTTGAAGTCTCATGGCTTTAGATGCCGGAAAGAATCTTTTAAGAAATTTTTCAACTAAGACATCCCATGTGTTAATCGCCCCTTCAGGTAACGATTCTAACCAATCTTTGACTTCTCCCTTTAAAGTCCAGAGAAACAACATAAGATAGATCTATTCATCCTCAATTTCTCTGATTTTAAATAGAGTACAGATCCTATTAAAGGTTCGAAGATGTTTGTTTGGATCTTCTTTTGGCGTACCACTATATTGGCATTGATTAGTTACCATGTGTAGGATTTATACTTTGATTTCATAATCTGGCGCATTAACGTCTGGTTGAATAATGGCATTTCCTTGGCCAGTGCGTGTA
Source organism: Rutidosis leptorrhynchoides (assembly GCF_046630445.1). Lineage (NCBI taxonomy): Eukaryota > Viridiplantae > Streptophyta > Magnoliopsida > Asterales > Asteraceae > Rutidosis > Rutidosis leptorrhynchoides. The sequence continues at coordinate 209,185,596 of NC_092338.1, read as the reverse complement.
GCTCTCATTCGATCCTCCATACTTAGGGGTTCCAGATTTTCCATGATTGAATTTGTTGAATCTGAATCACTAGAGGATTCTGATTTAATGGTTTCTTCCTTGACAACCTCCGATTGAATGATTGGTTCTTCATCTAACGACCCGTCCTAATCCATCAGGACGAATACATTACATTTGATTACATCGCGAGGTACTTGACCTCTATATGATACAATTTTACAAACATTGCATTCGTTTTTAAAAGACAAACTTTCATTACATCGAAAGTTGACGGCATGCATACATTTCATAATATATCCAACTATAATTGACTTAATAATAATCTTGATGAACTCAATGACTCGAATACAATGTCTTTTGAAATATGTAATGAACGACTCCAAGTAATATCTCTAAAATGAGCAAATGCACAGCTGAAGATTTCTTTCATACCTGAGAATAAACATACTTTCAAGTGTCAACCAAAAGGTTGGTGAGTTCATTCGTTTATCATAAATAATCATTTTTTAATAATATAATAGACCACAAGATACTCATAATTAGAAAACAATCTGTGCAGGTCTGCTCACTGCTGTAAAATCATTCATATGAAGAAAACCGGAACCTTTCAAACAACGCACCAACGGTAGCTAATGCGTAGTACAATGACAAAATCATCTCACTGTGGTAGTTAATACAATATAATTCTTACAACGGGGGCTAATGCGTACGCAATGCAAAATCATCCCTCCGAGGGTAGCTGAAATGGGGGCTAATGCGTACGCAATGCAAAATCATCCCTCCATTACCAACTACAAAGTCGACTATAATACAATACAAAACAATACATCGGTAGCTAACGCGTAGTGCAATGATGAAATCATCTCACCGATGGTAGTTAAAACGGTAGCTAACGCGTAGTGCAATGACGAAATCATCTCACCGTTACTAACTACTAAATCGAACCTCCGAATCCAAATAATTCTATCATAGAATGTAGTTTTTAATATTTGTGTCTATTTCGTCAATCATTTAATAAAGCAGTTCATGAATTCTCAGTTCAAAAATATATCTCAAAAATATTTAGGAAACAGTTACAAAAACATCGCATGTATTCTCAGTCCCAAAAATGTAAAGAGTAAAAGGGAATCAAATGAACTCACCAAATGTATTTTGTAGTAAAAATACATATGACTATATTGAACAACTGAACAATGCAGGGTTGGCCTCGGATTCACGAACCTAAATCATTTGTATATTTATTAATATTCATAGTTGTAATTGAACATATATATATATATATATATATATATATATATATATATATATATATATATATATAAATGTATTAGTTATATCATTTTTTATGTTAATAAAAAATATATATATAAAAATATTAATCTTTGTTATGTTATATGTATTAAATATATTTTTAATATATATATATATATCATTTGTATATTATTTATAATAGTAGTCAAAGTAATATTAATAGTGGTAAAAATGATAATATTTGTAATACTTAATATTACTAATAAGATGATATTGTTAATAATTCCATTAATGATAATAATAATCATATTAATAATTATAACGGTAAAAATATAAATTTTACTGTTAATGATAGTTTTAATAAAAGTAATAACTTTGAAAATTTTAAAATATAATGATGCTTTACTTTAATAATATAATGATAATAATTATAATAACAGTGTTAATAATAACAAATTTTATCATAACATCGTGTTAAATTTGTAACCTATATCTATAGTTCCTACAATTTAAAATTATAACAAATTTCATAACAATTATAATAATAATCATGTTTATAACTATAATCATCATAAAAATTTGTAAATGATAATCTTTCTTTCTCATATTACTTATATTAGTAGTAATAATGATAATACCTAAAATTAACAATACTAGTAACAATAATAATAATATTTAGTAGTAATAATTATACTAATAATAATAAGTGTAAATTAATAATATTAACATAATACTAATAATAAGAATACTTATATTAAGTGATAATATTTAGTAATGATAATCTTAATCATAATGACAACAACAATAATAATAATAATAATAATAATAATAATAATAATAATAATAATAATAATAATAATAATAATAATAATAATAATAATAATAATAATAATAATATTTAAGTAAATAATGGCTACCTTAAATGTTTTCCAAAAAAAATGCCCACAACCGGACTCGAACCCGCGACCTCTCGCACACCCGAACCAACACCCAACCAACTGAGCTATTCTGTTCTTCTGTTATTATACACGATCTAAATTCATTTAACCCGTCTGGTTTTCTGATTACCCTTTCTTCCTCACAAATTCAGAATCGACCAAAGATCATACTACGGTTTTAACAAGTTTTAAAATTCGAATCATATCGGAAATTAAAATAGAAACGTTCCTTAGTGAGTAATTGAATTAATTTAAAACAGCAAAAAGGAAAAAAATAATAAAAATCAAACTGTAACAAAAAGACATGATGAACAACTTAATACATGATTTTGAATTACAAGAGGTTTTAGCTTTAGATTTCTACATGAAATATGTGGTAAACCTTTCTTAGAAACTATCTCAATAATCAATTGCACTTGAAACACAACAGAGAACTCGAATTTCTTCATAAACGAATCGGTTGACTTTTGAAACCAAACTTTGACTCTTCAAATTCGTTCTTGATTTGGAGAATTGGAAGTTGAGGTTTATCAGATAGACTAATTAAAAGATTCCTAACAATCTCTCATTTATAGATTTTGAAATAAATTTTGCATTCGAGATTTGATAAAATTTTCCAAGAACAGGGGTAAACGAGCAGAGAAAAGAAAAAAAAATATCTGTTTAATCTTTGATTTTTAGGAAGCTGAGATATTGTATAATTGATAATGGTGTTGGGGAGGTTGATTGAATTACTTAACATTGAAACAATTCGATTTCTGTACAAATTGTGGTATCGACAGAAGTTCACCGAGACAAGTAGAAGAAACAAAAAAATTTAAAAAGCAGATTGTGATTTATAACGAAATCGTACAATTTAAGATACAGATATCTTTCAGATTCGACAGAAAGAAATTTAGTTCACCAAATTAAACAGTCTGATTGCGATTTGAACTAATTAAGTATTTAGCTGTATTTATACATGAGTGTACGGTTTCTTTATATAAATATATATATCTGTATATGTATTAGATTATATACATTCTACCTTTTGCATAAATATATGTATATATATCTGATTATAATCTGTTTTATTAAGTATATATGTATATTAATACTAATAATAGTTATATACAATTTATAATAATGATAATATTATCAACACTTCTAATAATTAATAATTATTAATTGAATAATTTAATAATACTAATAATATTAATAATAATTTTATTAATAATAATAACAAATAAATAATAATAAGAATACTGATAATAATGATTATTAACGATAATGTTCATAGTAATATTAGTAATAACAATGATATGTCATTAAAAAAATGCTAATACAACTATTAATAATAGTAGAACACCAATAATAATAATGTTTAATAAAAATACTACTATTAATCATAATAATTAATATTATAACTTTATTACTGGTTATGATAATGATGATATCAGTAATAATAACAATAATAAATCAAATGTACCAACTTTTATATCTATATATAATATATTATAATAATAAAATTTGTAATACTGATATTATTATTATTATTAATATTAATATTATTATTATTATTATTATTATTATTATTATTATTATTATTATTATTATTATTATTATTATTATTATTATTATTATTATTATTATTATTATTATTATTATTATTATTATTATTATTAACAAAGGTTGTAATAACTATGTTTTAACATGTAATTACATATTTTGAAACAAATAACTCAAAATATAACATTTAATAGCTTGTTAATATTGACAACTTATATACATTCAATTTACTTTTATCTGTTTAAATAACAGTTTTAAATACATGTTTAAGTTTTCTTCATACTAACCAAATCACATATTATTTAATTAATATATTAAAATTATAATATATAATTATTTACATGTATAGTTATATATATATATATATATATATATATATATATATATATATATATATATATATATATATATATATATATATATATATATATATACATTTCTATTTACGATTAAAGGTTCGTGAATTGTCGAAGGTAGTCAAAGGTTATATGATTTCATGAAATAGTTCAAAACTTTTGAGACTTGATTTAATAGACTTTGCTTATCATGTAAAAATCTTATACAGATCAAGTTTAAATTTGGTCAGAAATTTCCGGGTCATCACAGTACCTACCCGTTAAAGAAATTTCGTCCCGAAATTTGAGTGAGGTGGTCATGGCTAACAATAAAAATGTTTTCATGACGAATATGAGTTGATAAATAGAGTTTTATTACCATAGAGTAATATGGATAAAATAATTCGATTACTCGAAGAGTACGAGTGAAACTATCAGAAAAGAGTGAGATGAGGTAATAAAAGTTCGTCTTAACTTTTGAAGTAGATATGGTTGACTTCCGAAATTCAAGGAATCCTCGTAATAAAAATTGATTCTCCGATAAATAAAGAAGTTAGAATTCTCTTTGGTTAAATGCGATAATCTATTTCGATTGCTTTGTCATATATTTCTCTACAAATATTTCTCTACAAATCCACCCTCTTCATTTCCTTTATAGTTTGGAGTTTCATACTTTTGTTTTCTCTTTCCAACTTCAAGTCAAGCGAATAATGGTCTAGAATTCATATATTTCTCTACAAATTCATATATGACTTCCGGATTTGTCATATATTTCTCTACAAATCCACCCTCTTCATTTCCTTTATAGTTTGGAGTTTCATACTTTTGTTTTCTCTTTCCAACTTCAAGTCAAGCGAATAATGGTCTAGAATTCATAAATACGGAGTTTCAAATGAACATATCTAATGCTCTAAGAGAGAGATTGTAATAGCAAGATCTTGATTGGTTAAATTACCAGAATTCAAGAGGAAAGGTAGAATTATCAAGAATATATGTTCTTGATATGTTTACAGATTAGATAGAATGTAGGAGTCGTGTAACATGGCACATGATGACATTATGATCTGTGAATCATTATATTCCATTAAAAACTCAGCATGACTTACTGTAATATAATCACGTTGATCAAGTGTCATTATATTATATTAACTCATGCTTCATTTCCCAATACTACTTAGATATCATTCAATTTTAAGCTCAAAGGTTTACAGAATATAGAAACTAAACAGTTTCCTTTTTGATATAATATAGATAGCACGGAGAGATAAATAATTTCGGACAAGAATATTTATGAAAATATCCTCAGAAATATCGAAGATATTTATGATGATATTTTGGAATCTCTAAGATCGAAGGTTGATGAAGAAAGATTTTTCCACAAGATTTAACATGAGTACGCAGCAAGATATTCTCTAAAGATTTCATCGGATACAGAATCATCTGGATTCTTTATGTACAAGTTTAGTCCTTGTGATTTGTTCACAGTCTCCTTCATAATTTCGCATAATCCGCTTTTTGTACTATATTTTCTGTTGAGCGTTTCCAACACTCCATTATTTATCATCATACTTTCAACAGTTAAGGTCATTTACGGTTGTCTACAGTTTTTGATGCTTCATTCAGCTTCTTCAAAATTTAGAGTATTGGGTCATAATCTGAGTGCTTTTCAGAATTTCAAAATGGAAGATCATAATTCTAAGAGATAAATGTTATATGTATACATATAACTTTTGATGTTGTAACGCTTACGAGATTCAAAATACTGATTGGTGATTCCCGGTAATTGGTACGAAAATTCTCGTTACAAGAAGCGGATGAGTATATGATAGGGTTTTAATGAACAAATATAATGGTTCTTCGGAGAGACTTAAGCCATTGAGCAATGAAGTTGCTGGTAAGTTTAATGTTAAAGTGGTGAGATATAAATGGTCCCTGGTAACTATGACGAAAGGCAACTTATATATCAAAGTTATAATAAGGCTAATCCAAATGAAAGTCGAAGTTGATTTGTTGAAGCTGTGACAAAATTGGCTAATTTAGAAATGGATTGCAAAGTTATTTTCGGTAATAACAACGCCAAAGGAGCTAGCACATATACATGTTAAATGTTTACTCAGGTTCGGAGTGTTTTCAGGTGCATAACTATATGCATCAATCTTTTCTTTCGTAGATGAAGTGCGGTTGGTTCATCCTCTCGATTGAGGTGTGTTCAAGAATTATGAAAGGTTTGAACGCAAATTGTAATCGTCAAGATACAAATGAGGTTTAAGATGAAATCAAGTGGCAAACTTGAAGAATTGTTTAGTTTCATATGTTATAATCAATATTTTAATTCATTTTAATTGTCCAATGTTGGTAGTCCACAGTTAGCAGTCCACAGTTACTAATTCAATAATTCATATATAGTTTATAATATTCGAATTAATTAATACATATCGTGACCCGTGTACATATCTCAGACTCGATCACAACTCAAAGTATATATATTATTTTAGAATCAACCTCAACCCTGTATAGCTAACTCTATCATTACTACATATAGAGTGTCTATGGTTATTCCAAATAATAGATATAGATGCGTCGATATGATATGTCAAAACCTTGTATACGGGTCCCGATATTTAAAGTGGGTAAAATAAATAACAGAAATTAAACGACGATAAATAAAGTTCGTAAAGTAAATAACAGAAATTAAATGACGATAAATAAAGTTGCAATAATTAAATTGCGATAAATAAACTGCGATAAATGTAATCAGTTAGCTAGGAACAGTTAGCTAGGATTTTGTCAGCGTGGATTCTTAACAAAATTTTCTCATGGTTAATTTGTTTGTTTCTAACAAATTTTATTTTTGTCCAATGTTTTCTTCATTATGCCACTTGTTGGATTCTGGTAAATCAAAATCCAAATATGAAATTGGATGAAAATGGTTATTCTGCAGTAAACGGGTACGTATATTGGTAGTTGTAAGTAGGATAGTGAATGACTGTTGAATCAGATTCGCAGAATGTACCATGTAACTGATTAATGTGAAATTTAAATATTCCTAGGGTATTACCTACCTGTTAAAATATTTTCACCATTAACAGTTTGTACAAAAGAATTTTTAATTACAATCTTTATGAAAACATATTTACATGTATATTTTCTTCAGATGTAATCATGGATTTATGAGTTAATATTATATTAATCTCATTTGCTTTTTGGTTTGAGCTAAAATAAATAATCTCTAAAACTTTAGAGATTACATAATCGCCGCCTAATAGTTGTCCAATGAAGTTATGAATCAATACTTCATCGTTGATTCTTATTAGTACTCTTTGGTATCTATGGTAAGTACGATGTTGATGCTCGAGGTACAGATTATGATGTCGAGGTGTGGGATGCGGATGTTGCTGTTGGTGGTGGTGATGGTGGTACTGTTGCTGCTGGTGTTTCCGCTGGTGCTTGTAATCTTTGCATCATATTCTCCAAAGTCACTACCCGAACGCGAAGCTCGTTGACTTCTTCTATTACACCGGGATGATTGTCAGTTCGGACGAGTGGATGAATAAGATCTAAAATATGAGATAGTATATAATCGTGACAAGATACTCTGGAAATGAGAGAGAAAATGGTGTCTCGAATAGGTTTACCGGTAAGTGCTTCAGGTTCATCGTCAAGAGGGCAATATGGTGGGTGGAAAGGATCACCTTCTTCTTGTCTCCAATGATTAAGGAGGCTACAAACCCAGCCCCAATTCATCCAGAATAGATGATGGCTAATCGGTTGATCCATTCCGGTTACACTGCTTTCGGAGCTCGAGTGAAAATCCATATCGGAATAGTTATCGGAATCCGATGAATTTGAACTGGTTGCGGAATTCATCTTGCACGGTTAGGTAAAGGATTTTTTTTTCCCGATATGAAATGATTTTCAGATATCGGATGATATTCTAATTACATAGAATATCTATGTATAGTACAGAAGATCCCGGAGGTTACGAAGGAAATTAAGGAAACGTGTCAGATAAAGTCTACAGTAACAGATGTGATGACCCGGGAATTTCCGACCAAATTTAAACTTTAATCTTAATCTATAATCGACACAATAAGCAACGTCTGTAATATGAAGTCTCAAAAACTTTGAACTGTGTTCATGTATACATCTGACCTTCGACCATCCTCGACGATTCACGAACATTTGACTATATATATATATATATATATATATATATATATATATATATATATATATATATATATATATATATATATATATATATATATATATATATATATATATATATATATATATATATATATATAGAGAGAGAGAGAGAGAGATAAAAATTTGTATATATTATTGTTGAAATAATAATACACGATTTAATTGCTTAAATTAAATAAGTAAAATACAAGATAAAAATATAATTGTTATAATAATATTATTATTACTTTTATTATTTATATTATTATTATTGCTAATATAATTGTAATTGATAAAATTCTAATAATTTTAGGGTTATCAAAATAAAAATCTTAAATATAAAGCTTATTATAAGAATGATTGAAATTATAAATTAGTTGTGAGTTAAATAAATTATAGTTATATATTATCATTATTATAAAAATAATACAATTTATTAATGTTATCATTAAAAATATCATTATAAATATTATTATAACTATTGGTATCATTATTCTAAATATTATTATTATTATTATGATAATTATTATTAACAGCATTATTATTATTATGTTATTATTATTAATAATATTTCTGTATTTTTATTAGTTATTATTAATAGAATTAATATTATTAATTTTATATATAAAATCAGGAAGAAAATAAATTCAGTTCATATCACTATATCTAACTTTATTTAGTTTTGTTTCTGTCTGTAAATCATTTGCCCTTCGATCTCAATTCATAATACAAACAAAAGCCATCACTGTCCACTTTCAATATTTTCCTCATGATTGAAAATTATGTCGATCATTTAATTTTTGTTTGATTCTTCTAAACCCCACTTTTGTATTATCTATTTTTGGATTTGAAATCACACAAACGGCATCCTATGATCTTTAATTAAATATCTACTCATACATGTAATTGGAGGAGAATCTATCATTATTATTTTTTTTTACAACACAAGAACTTGAGTGCATTCTTCTTCTTCTTCATAAATCCATCATCATCTCCGAACCACATTTAACCACCACAACTACATCAACAAGCACTCCTTTAAGCTACTACTTTCGACTACCGAAGACAACCGGGAACCACCAAACGTCATTGAACAAACCCACGTAAAATCATCAAGGTTGTTGTTAGACAAAGATCCATAAACCATGAACCACCTTGATCACCATAAACCAACCGCCATTGCATCAAATTTCTTTTCGTTTTGTATTTCTATTCGTGTGAACCATGGACCAAACCAAAGACCAAACCCATTTTCAAACTATTCCTATTCTTTGGTTTCCTTCCTGTTTCTATCCTAACATCGACCTCCACCTCCTTCATCAACAACTCACCTAAAACCGTTTTGAACTGAAACTTCACCCAGCACCATGGCTATATTGTTCAAACAAATCGACAAATAATTGTATATGTCTTTCCTTTCGAACCACACTACAATCGATATCCAACACCACTTGACTACTATAATTCGATCCCTGCTTCTGTTTGCTGCTGCTACTTTGTTGTTCCAACAGTCACCAACCGCCACCCGAACAAAAACCTCCTATATAGAAGTTGGAATCATAATGAAGGGTACATGTAATGATAAAAAGAAACATGATGATGAATGCTCACGTTCCTTTTTCTTTTTCATTTATGCCGACACATATCTAAAATAAATAAATCCCCTCACCCACTTGTTGATTTAGTATTAAAGTTTAAATAAATATGTTGGGATAATGGCTGTGATCAAATTATGTACAGCTATTTAACTACAGCAACTTGCGTTATTTTTCAAACCACGTGTATATCAAAGAAAACTCCACTTCAATCACCCTAACCCCACCGAATTTTTTTGGATCGAATTACTTGTTGGACCACCATTGATTTTCGCATTATTCTTTCTTTTATGGTGGACCGAGATATTATGTAGTGAGAACTCAATGACGATGAAATTTACCATGATAGACGGTAGAGTGAAGCTTCTGTAAACAACCGAAACTCTTTGATGAAAAATTGTTTAATTATTTTGTTGGGGCTGCTAATCGTTTTTCTTAAAAACCAAATACACGTTTTCGGTAAACAAACTAGGGTTGATTTTATTTAGGCCATGAATTGGTGGATTAGGCTGACGAATATATATATACATAGTAGTGGGCTTGTGTAAATTGGGTTATGAAATTTACAGATGGGCCGAGACCCAGCTAAAATGATGATGAGTGATGATAAGGTTAAACAACGAGAAGGATAATATTAAGATTTTGATTGTGATATGATGTTGTTACTGTTTTATAATGATAATGAATATAGAAAGATTGATGATGATGAACGAGGTCAAAGTGAGGTTGATGACGAATGATGATGTAGTGATTTGATAATGATAAAACGAGATGAAGAATGATAATTATGATGATGAAGAATCATGAATGGTATCTTGCTGTTGTGTTTCTGAATCATACCATAACCCTCATAAACCCATGAATGTACAACCACTATTGTTCTTAATTAATCGTTGAGTTTGGACTCTTAATCAGCAACTCCTATAGACTAAAATAATTAACAGCCGGATTCATACAAAACTAAATTAGCTGATCAGTGGTTTGGTTGGTGTTTGATGGACGAGGGGTCTTGAGTTCGAATCTAGGCTCGTGCGGTGTTATTGATTTATTTTTTTTCAACAAGTAGCTGCACCAGTTTAGTCCAAGAATTACAAATGTTGAAGCCCAAATCTAAATCTTTCATTGGTTAAGCCCACTAAGATTAAATGGTAAAGATTACTATTACTATTATTATTATTATTATTATTATTATTATTATTATTATTATTATTATTATTATTATTATTATTATTATTGTTATTATTATTATTATTATTATTATTATTATTATTATTATTATTATCATTATTATTATTATTATTATTATTATTATCATCATTACTATTATTATTATTATTATTATTATTATTATTATTATTATTATTATTATTATTATTATTATTATTATTATTATTATTATTATTATTATTAAACTAACACTAAATATTAAAATTTTGATTATTATTACTATTATCATTAGTATTAATAGGATTATCGAGATTATTATTATTATTATTATTATTATTATTATTATTATTATTATTATTATTATTATTATTATTTTATCATTACTAATATTATTTTAGTATTATTATAATTTTAACAAACAAACGATATAAATATATATACAAAAATATATTTAATACATATAATATATCAAAATTCATATTTTTATTTAATGAATATATGAAACATATAAATTATTAATATAATAGTTGCAATTAATTAAAATAACATACAAATTATTATTATAACAAGTATAGTAATTAATATTAATATATATACTTGTTTACTTGTTAATATATGTGTTAATATATATAAATGATATAGGTTCGTGAATCCGAGGCTAACCCTGCATTGTTCAATGTCGTCATATGTATTTTTACTATAAAATACAATATTGTGAGTTTCATTTGCCCCTTTTACTCTTTACATTTTTGGGACTGAGAATACATGCGCTGTTTTTACAATTGCTTTATTAAATGCTTTTGAAATATATTTTGAACTGCGAATACATGCAAATGCTTTATTAACTGTTTTAAAATATTTATATGCGTGAGTTTTATTTGCCCTTTTTTTTACTCTTTATGTTTTTGGGCTGAGAATATATGCGAATGCTTTATTAACTGTTTTACAATATTTATATGCGTGAGTTTCATTATTCCCTTTTTAAATGCTTTCGCAATATATATTTTTGGGACTGAGAATACATGCGCGGTGTTTATAACTGTTTTACGAAATAGACACAAGTAATTGAAACTACATTATATGGTTGAATGATCGAAATCGAATATGCCCCTTTTTATTAAGTCTGGTAATCTAAGAATTAGGGAACAGACACCCTAATTGACGCGAATCCTAAAGATAGATCTATCGGGCCCAACAAGCCCCATCCAAAGTATCGGATGCTTTAGTACTTCGAAATTAATATCATGTCCGAAGGAGGATCCCGGAATGATGGGGATATTCTTATATACAAATTGTGAATGTCGGTTACCAGGTGTTCAATTCATATGAATGATATTTTTGTCTCTATGCATGGTACGTATGTCTACGAGAAATGGAAATATGAAATCTTGTGGTCTATTAAAAATGATGAATTTTATTGTTTTATGATAAACTAATGAACTCACCAACCTTTTGGTTGACACTTGAAAGCATGTTTATTCTCAGGTACGAAAGAAATCTTCCGCTGTGCATTTGCCCATTTTAGAGACATTACTTGGAGTCGATCATCGCAATGGAACCAGATGTTGATGACTTCGTCCAGACGGTTTAGGACGGGGTATGACATGTGGTATCAGAGCGATGGTCTTAGCGAACCAGGTCTGCATTAGTGTGTCTAACAGGTAGTTGTTAGGATGCATTAGTGTGTCTGGACTTCGACCTAGTAGTTGTTAGGATATATTAATAAGTCTGGACTTGAACCTGGTCTGCATGTCAAAAGTTTTGCTTATCATTTTTTGTCAAAAATTACCTGCTTATCATTCTTAGTCTAGACACATCTTATTGCATTGATTGCATGAATATTGTATAGACAAAAAAATTCATGTCTTAACGAATCTGCTAATTTATATCTTAGCGTATCTGTTACTGTAGACTTTATCTGACACGTTTCCTTAATTCCCTCCGTAATCTACGGGATCTTTTGTACTATGTATAGGTATTCTATGTAATTAGAATATCATCTGATATCCGAAAATCATTTCATATCGAAAAAAATCCTTTATTCAATCTTACGAAATGGAACTCACCACTAGTTCAAGTCCCTCGGATTCCGATATGGAATCCCACTCCAGCTCCGAAAGCAGCGTCACCAGAATGAATCAATCCCTCAGCCATCCCCAATTCATTTGATGAGTTCGTAGTCGACTTAATCAATGAAGACAAGAAGAAGACGATACTTCCATCAACCGAATTCACCTCTTGACGAATAACCTGAAGCACTTACCAGCGAACCAGTCTGAAACATGAATTTCATACTCATTTCCCGAATACCTCGCCACGATTAGATTATATCTAAAAATTTAAACCTTATCCATTTGCTTGTTACGACCGACAATCATCCCGGGATAATATAAGAAGTCAACGAACTTCGCGCTCGAGTAATCAATGTGGAAAAATATGGTGTAAAATGTACCAGCTTCAGCAACATTACCAACATCAACAGTACCACCATCACCAACAGCAACATCCACATCCCACACCTCAACATCACAATCTATTCCACGAACATCAACATCATACGCACCATGGATACCAATGAGTACCAACAACAATTAACGATGAAGTATTGAACCATAACTTCATTAATATTCTGCGAAGAATATGTGGATCCTAATAATTAAAGATGAAGTATTGATCCATAACTTCATTAATATTTTGCGAAGAATACGTAGTTCCTAATAGTTTTAGAGATTAATTATTCTAGCTCAAATCGAAAATCAAATGAGTCTAATATCATATTGACTCATTAAATCAATAATTACATCTGAAGAAAATATATATGTATATATATTTTCATAAAGATTGTGATTAAAAATTCTTTCGTACAAACTGTTAATGATGAAAATATTTTAACGGGTAGGTAATACCCGAGGAATATTTAAGATTTCACATTAATAAGTTACACTGTACATTCTTCAAATCTGATTCAACAGTTATTTCCTATCCTACTTACATCCACAGATATATGAATCTGTTCACCACAGAATAACCATTTCCATTCAAATTTCATAATTGGATTTTGACCTATCAGAATCCAACAAGTGGCATAATGAAGAAAATAATGAACAAAATAAAATTGATTAGTAACCAATTAATTAACTACGTAAAACATTAAAACTATATTAACCAAATCCTAGCTAACTGTTCCTATATGACTATTTCCTTAAAATATACTAGTTTTGGTAGAACTATTGAACTATTGAACTATTAGACTATTGGACTACTATTATGGACAATTAAAAAGTATTAAAAAGAGTAGGAAATATTAAATACAACACATTTCGACTTAAAAGATTGTAAATAAATTACGTCTTCTACAGTTAAATATTTCCTCAAGTTTGCCACTTGATTTCATCTTAAATCTCATTTGTATCTTGACGATTACAATCTGTGTTCAAACCTTTTACGAATCTTGGAAACATCTCAATCGAGAGGATGAACTAACAGCACATCATCTACAGAAGAAAAGATGAATGCATATAGTTATGCACCTGAAAAATTCTCGGAACCTGTATAAATGTTTAACATGTATCTGTGCTAGCTTCTTCGGCATTGTTATTTTCGAAAATAACAACGCAATTTCTTTTCAAATTAGCCAGTTTTGTGACAGCTCCAGCAAATCAACTTCAAGTTTTTCATTCGAATAAACCCTATTATAAAGATTACCCCTTCATCATCGTTACCGGGGAACCGTTTATATCTTACCACATTAGCATGAAATTTACCAACAACTCCGTTGATCTTTGACTTTCCGAAAAATCACTATATTCACTTAAACCCTATCATTTACTCATTTACATCTTATAACGAGAATTACTATACCAACTGCCGGGAGTTAGCAAATCAGTATTTTGAAATCTCGCAGCATATCTACATCAACAGTTATAAGTATACATATAACCCTTATCTCTTAGAATTATGATCTTCCACTCTGAAATTTTGAAAAGCACCCAGTCTACAAATCAATACTCCAAATTCTGAGAAAGCTGAATACAGCAGCAAAAATTGTACAAGCTGAATACAGCAGCAAAAACTGTACACGATCTTAACCGTCGAAGGTATAAAGATAAAGAATAGTATATTAGCAAAGCTCAGAAAAGTAGGAACTGGAAACCGGATTGAGCAAACCATGAAGGAGACTCTGAACAAATTACAAGGACTAAACTTGTACATAAAGAATCCAGATTATTCTATTTCTGATGAAATCTTTAGCAAATACCTTACTCCTTAACCACTCTAAATCATCGTGAATGAATTTCTTCATCACAATTTGATTCTGAAATCCTAAGATATCATCATACTTTTCTTTATTAATATCCTCAATATTTCCGAAGATATCTTCATAAATATTCTCGTCCGATATTAATTATCTCTCCACGCTATCTGTGTTATCTCATAAAAGGAAACTGTTTTGGTTTCTATATTCTGCGAACCTTTGAATTTAAAATATGAATGTTTTTGAAGTAGTATTGGGAAGTGATACATGAGTT
This sequence comes from Rutidosis leptorrhynchoides, assembly GCF_046630445.1. NCBI lineage: Eukaryota > Viridiplantae > Streptophyta > Magnoliopsida > Asterales > Asteraceae > Rutidosis > Rutidosis leptorrhynchoides. The sequence goes on along the minus strand of NC_092338.1, from coordinate 209,170,045 downwards.
AGTATAATATAATGACACTTGATCAACGTGATTATATTACAGTAATTCATGCTGAGTTTCTAATTGAATGTGATGATTCACAGAACATACCGTCATCATGTGCCATTTACACGACTCTTACATTCTACCCAATCTCCAAACATAGTAAGAACATATTTTCTTGATAGTCCTATCTTTTCGGATATTCTGGTAATTTACCAAGTCAAGATCGTGCCATTACGATTTCCTTCTTAGAACATTAACTATGTTCATTTCAAAATCCATGCCTACGAATTCCGGACCATTATTCGCTTGACTTGTAGTCAGGAAGAGGAGACAAAAGAATGAAACCTTTGAAAATAAAAGGAAATATAAAGCTCGACAATAACACGCAAATTACAAACCGTGCATATCAATACGTATTGCCACGTAAAGGCACGAGAAAATTAATAACACTATAACCCCAAGATAATAGTAGAAGTAAATAAAATTCTCCGGTGGTAGATGAAAGAGAAGAATGACAGATATGAAGGTTAGGAGTATATCAAGGATCAGAACTGGATGGAGCATATTGACAAATGATTCAAAGTACGAATTAAAGGAGAAAGAATAGAAGGTATGAGTTGTAAGGAAACAAAGGGGGTGAATTTATAGTAAAATACCCGACAGAGCAATCAAAACAGATGATCGCATTTAAAGCAGATCCTAATTTTCTTAATCACCAAAGAACCAAATCTTATTACAAAGATTTTCTTCAAATCTCTTGAACTCCGAAAATCAACCTGTCTACGTCAAAAGATATGACAAATCACTATAATCTTATTTCATTCATTTACGATAACTTTCCTAAAACGCTTCGAGTAATCGAAGTATTTTATCCATACTTCTTAAACATGATAAAACTCTATAATCGTCACAATAACATTCTCATAGTTAGCCATGCCGACCTCTATCAAATTTCGGGGATGAAATTTCTTTAACGGGTAGGTACTGTGATGACCCGGGAATTTCCGACCAAATTTAAACTTTAATCTTAATCTATAATCGACACGATAAGCAACGTCTATAATGTGAAGTCTCAAAAACTTTGAACTGTGTTCATGTATACATCTGACCTTCGACCATCCTCGACGATTCACGAACATTTGACTGTATATATATATATATATATATATATATATATATATATAGATATAAAAATTTGTATATATTATTGTTGAAATAATAATACACGATTTAATTGCTTAAACTAAATAAGTAAAATACAAGATAAAAATATAATTGTTATAATAATATTATTATTACTTTTATTATTTATATTATTATTATTATTATTGCTAATATAATTGTAATTGATAAAATTCTAATAATTTTAGGGTTATCAAAATAAAAATCTTAAATATAAAGCTTATTATAAGAATGATTGAAATTATAAATTAGTTGTGAGTTAAATAAATTATAGTTATATATTATCATTATTATAAAAATAATACAATTTATTAATGTTATCATTAATAATATCATTATAAATATTATTATAACTATTGGTATCATTATTCTAAATATTATTATTATTATTATGATAATTATTATTAACAGTATTATTATTATTATGTTATTATTATTAATAATATTTATGTATTTTTATTAGTTATTATTAATAGAATTAATATTATTAATTTTATATATAAAATCGGGAAGAAAACAAATTCAGTTCATATCACTATATCTAACTTTATTTAGTTTTGTTTCTGTCTGTAATTCATTTGCCCTTCGATCTCAATTCATAATACAAACAAAAGCCATCACTGTCCACTTTCAATATTTTCCTCATGATTGAAAATTATGTCGATCATTTAATTTTTGTTTGATTCTTCTAAACCCCACTATTCTATTATCTATTTTTGGATTTGAAATCACACAAACGGCATCCTATGATCTTTAATTAAATATCTACTCATACATGTAATTGGAGGAGAATCTATCATTATTTTTTTTTTACAACACAAGAACTTGAGTGCATTCTTCTTCTTCATAAATCCATCATCATCTCCGAACCACATCTAACCACCACAACTACATCAACAAGCACTCCTTTAAGCTACTACTTTCGACTACCGAAGACAACCGGGAACCACCAAACGTCATTGAACAAACCCACGTAAAATCATCAAGGTTGTTGTTAGACATAGATCCAGAAACCATGAACCACCTTGATCACCATAAACCAACCGCCATTGCATCAAATTTCTTTTCGTTTTGTATTTCTGTTCGTGTGAACCATGGACCAAACCAAAGACCAAATCCATTTTCAAACTATTCCTATTCTTTGGTTTCCTTCCTGTTTCTATCCTAACATCGACCTCCACCTCCTTCATCAACAACTCACCTAAAACCGTTTTTAACTGAAACTTCACCCAGCACCATGGCTATATTGTTCAAACAAATCGACAAATAATTGTATCTGTCTTTCCTTTCGAACCACACTACAATCGAAATCCAACACCACTTGACTAGTATAATTCGATCCCTGCTTCTGTTTGCTGCTGCTACTTTGTTGTTCCAA